>NC_088100.1:130136084-130436084 GCF_036370855.1 Dromaius novaehollandiae
TTCCTCTGCATGCTACATTATATGTTGTGGGAACTATAAGAACCTTCATACTATATGAATACAAAATAAAATATTTGAACCTTGGCTGGAGGTCTGTTTACCTAGACGTTTCTTTTTAAACTTAAGGCAGCTCTACGCCCTGGTTTAAAAAAACGTTTGCTGTTTTTGTCCCATCATTTAAGTTCTAAAGGTTTACTGAAAGCTATACAAGGTGTAGACTGACTACTGAATGCTTCTAGGCTTTATTTTAGTGTTTCAAGACCCCATCATTATTTTTTTTAAAGGCACATCTGACTCTATTTGTTAAATTTCCAACTTGGACAAAATCTTCTCAAAATCCTACTAAATTCAGAAAGATTGTGGTACTTGGAAAGGTTGTTTTGTTTTAGTTTGTTTCAAGCAAACCATAACCTGGGTGGAGAATGAAAGGCAGATTTTTTTTCTGCAGGTGAAAACAATCCTTGTGGTAGAAAATATTTCCTTCTACAACTGCAGCCTGGGAGCCATTTGCTTTTTTCTCTCTGTATTGCCTCTGTTTTTTCATGGGTCCTAGAAAGCAGCACTTAAGTTGTTTTGGCCTTCTGAGTGCTGCTCTCTCCACTTCCGCAGCATTTTTGGTCATTATACACCTACTTTCAGGAAAAAGATTAGCTCACTTTCATACACCCTTGCCTTAGTTTCCCCCTTTACAATCTTTCAAGCTAATGGAGATAATGATGTAACACAGATTTTTGTTCTTTAGTTGCTTAGTGCATTAGGTGCACTGCTTTGACTTGAGCTGCTTAATGTGGAAGCTTTCTTGTCTACATAGCTTGGGCTTTTGAGAACTGTATATTTAGATAACTAAGTACCAGTCTTAAATCTCTTAATAGCTTGGAGCATTTTTATAGCCAAATTCATTCAGGGCTTCAACCACTAAGTGCACTACTGAATCAAACATCAAAAAGGCTGATAGTGCTTACTCAGTTTGCTAGTGTTTTTCATAATTTGTTTGTTTCTCTGTTTTGTTTCACTATTTTGGAAGCAGTTTAGTGACAAGTTTGGACAGGGGAGGAGAAGGGCCCATGTTTAAGTCAAACTGGGACTACTACTGCAGGTTCCGTAATTTTCCCTCTTTTGCATGTAGTGCTCTGAGGGCAGAGATGGCAATACGTGCAGGTGTTTGTGCTCTGGGGAGCAGCCTCGGATGATGCCCAGCACTAGCAAGTACTTGCCCTGGAGGTTCTGAGCTTTCCTCATGGAAAGGAAACAGGTGAGAGATCAGAATAAAATTTGATCTAGAAACATCTTCCAGGATTAAGTTCAAGTGTACTATTTACCCCTTTATCTTCATTTCCTTCTTTATTTTTTTTTGTAATACATTCCATTGCACCAGCAGCAGACTTTGAGTCTAATTCATCATATACTTGCTCAGACTAGGGATAGACAAGATGGTCTCATCCTAGAGTTTTTAGACAGCCTGCCAGTAAACACCTGGAATTACACACAACTTCTTCTAGAAAGGTACTGAGCCATGATTCTGAGCACTTAACTATGCTGATTTCTTTAGGCTCTTCAAAGCCTTCTCAAAGAATTTCCAAAGTCCTCATAGCAGTGCCTTAATGCTTTAAGATTCAGAAAAATCAGTTGAAGTTGAGGAGAAGCTTACGCAGAATCAGTCAACACTGCTTCTGATATGGACACAGCCCATTTAGAAGATTTTTAATACCTATACACAAGGAAGAATGACTTAAAATACTTGAGTCAGTATGTCTGAAGGAAGTTGGACTGCACAAGTAGTCCTGGCTTCTTTTGGCTTCCAAATCAAGTAGAAGATGAAGCAGGTACTTCTGTAACTCCAAGGCCTCCATTAATACACATCTTGTACACAGAACTCAAGATTCCCAGCCACAGTCCTTGGTACAGCAGCACTTCTTCATCTCAGAATCTTTCAGCTGCTCTGCTGGCCACAGCCCTAATATTGCCATAAACTTTGGATGGAGGACTCCCTGGAGCAGAAAAAAATACAAAGTCATTCAGCAAACAAGACACTGTGTTACAGAAACAGAAGTTTTGCTCTCCTGCTTCTGTCTGCATCAGCACAGAGAATGGGTGAGAAGAATGCTCAGGATTAGCCACCCTGTCCGTTCCTGCAAGCAGTGGCTCAGACGGCTGCTGTGACTGGGTGCTCCTGAGGCTTGTTCCCGACCTGCAGCACTCAGGGCTGTGACGCACTGAAGACCTCACTGTGCAGAGCTGACCTGGCAACTGTACCACAAGTGTCGAGGCCTTCCAGTAGCTCACGCCTTTAAACCCCCCCTCACCTTTCTCCTCCTCACTGGGGTTCTTCTGTGACACTGATGGATTCCCCCAGTGAGCACATGAAGCCGAAGATTTTTTTTCAGCATGAGGAGGGTGTTGGAGCCAGAAACCAAGCCCCAGGGGGGAGGAGGGGAGCAAAGCAGGAGAATGAGCACAGCATTCCCTCCCGCTTCCCCACACCCTTCTCTCCCAAGGGTAACAGCCAACTCCCGGCAATCCGCCTGCTCCCAAAGCGTATGTAGGTAAACTGGGGCAAAAGGTAAGACCCACAAGAAGCAGCCTCTCTCAAACTGCAAAAATATTTTCATATGATGAACAGAAAGTTAAATAACAGGAGTTACCTAAAATTAGATTGCAGATTGCTGTTCGTGCCATTTTTATGTTCTGAAAAGATCCCAAAATATGAATTTTTCTGAAAAAACAAAATAGGATTAGTTACTGGGTAAGGGGAAAAGACTCAATCATTACACAGTTAATGGAGAATCTAAGTTGGAGATTAGAGGTGAACAAGGACCTTCTTGTTCAAGTAGTTCAATTTGTACCAGTGTACAAATTATTTTTCTACAGTTATAAGTAGAAAAAAAACCTTATGAGGTAGAAGCTTCTTTTATAAATACTTTACTAGACTTTAGAATTTTCAAATTTAACAGTATAGCAGCTTTGGGAAAAAACATTGTTACAGGGCTGGAGGCAGCTCCAACTTTGATTATTCAAAGAAATTCTTACACTGCATAGAATCAGCCAATTCTAGATGTCCTGGTGACACTGTCAGCAGTCTCACAACAAAAGGTCAAATAAATGTTCAAATAGCATTTACTAAATATAACACTTAAATCATTCATCTTACTACTATTCTACAAGAATTTCCAAAAATTCAAGTTATTCTTGGTTCCTAGAGATCAAATATATTAGCTTAGGAACTGCACTCTGTCTAGAAGGTGGGAAGTCTATACTTACGCGTCAGCAAGAACTATTCGTGTTCTTGTTACATTTTCTATAGTGAATTTGGTTTTTCCACCTTTCCCTGCTATTCTCCCTATTGCTCTTGACAGATGATCTCCTTTCAAAGGTTTGACTAAAAGGAGAATAAACACAGTAAAACATCAGATGTATTTTGGTAACACTTCCTTTGTGCAAGTTACCAAAATGACTGAGTTAAGTTATATACACTAAAGCAACATTACTACAGGTCAAATGTATGTGTGTGTGTGTACATATATATACACACACACTCATATTCACCTATAGCAATATAGGTGAAAAACACATCTAATGGTATGTGGCCACAATGTCTCCAGTATCACAGAGAAATTCTCATACAGAACTGCAATGGAAGGCATTTTCTTCATTGCCAGGCAGTTAAGATTGAGAAAAGAAACAGAACAAGAACACACAGAATTAGCACAAGTAGAAATGAAATAGATTAGATTTAGATACTGCTGTCCTGCAGCATACTCCCAAGAGTCCCAGTAATATATGAAACAGTGTCTGTGGAATCTACTTCTCTGCCAGCATACTGGGAGACGCAGAGCCCAATACACCATTTCAGGAAGGAAGAAAAAAAAAATCTATTCCCCCAAATACCACAACACTGTTAAGTTTAAAGAACAGTTTTCTATGATGAAGAAAATTAATTCAATCAGACAATTAATTTGGCAAAGGTGATATACTTTTAAAAAAGCAGTTTGCGGGGTTTTGTTAGGACATCTTAGAAAGATGACCTAACCTTTGAATCCTCATGCACCTGGACAATAATCTGGTGTTGCAGATAAATGACATGAGCAGAGTGAGCTGCTTTCTTGTGGTGTCACTGACTATGAACAAGCTACTCTGTTCTGGGGGGAAAAAAAAAAAAAAGTATTTGCAGATGATACACGCAACTGCTAGAATACCACAGCAGAAAATACTTACCATCTGTAACTTCAAAGGATTCTAGAAAAAGATCATCTAATCTGATGAGAGCAAGAGCATCCTATAATATTAACAGATCAGTTATCAGTAAGTTTGTTACAGTACCACAATACACAGAATTACAAGGCTATATGCTTTCTTTATACATATAAAGAAAAATCAATAATATTTCCCCATTTAATGTGTCAAATGATGGTTGACTAAAACTAGTCCAGCCACTTTTTCAATAGCAGTATAAATTTATATTTCTGTATAGAGAACACTGCAAACACCATTCTCCCACAATCCACTCACATAATCCACAACTGGTAAAGTCAGTGCAAGTGCGCTGCAAAACGTGTTTCTATTCTCTGCAAGTAAAGTTTGAGTTTTGAACAGAGTAAAGGCTATTAGCCTGGACTAAACCAAAACGAACAGTATCTACATGTGCAGAGTAGCTCCAAGGCAGTTTATCATTTCATGTTTACCTCTCAAATATCACAAGATATTTCCCCCATTTCATAAATTTAAAGAACAGTATCACTGGCCATAACATACGTGCTGTTTGAGGATTACTTTTTTATTCTGAACTACTCATTCACAACTTCAAACAAGCTTATTTTTTAGAAAACCATATAAATACCATTTGATTATTTCTTTCTTACTGTAATTTGCAGAAAGGCCAAAGATTTAAAAGCAAGCAAATTCAAGCAACTCTCAAACTACCTGTTGGAAGACTCACCTCAACTTGAAACCCAAGTATGAAGGCTTTCACAAAATCAGCTGCTTTTGTTAGAGCACTTATATCCTTTGTCTCTTGACAAGTCTGCAGGACAAGTTATATTTGCAAGGTAAGACCATTTGAGTAGGATCATGACTTGAAAAAAAATCTAAGAAATTAAGGCTAATCATAGAAAGCCGCATCCAGGCAATGCTCCTTCTATACTGCTTTTCACTGAAAGGCCTGAATATACTTTGTGCTTTCTTCTAATGTTGACCCTCAACCACAAGTTTATTCAGCAGAATTGCAGGACTATTTCTGCTCTACCCTAACTTCTCCTCCCAGTTATTTCTAGAAAGTGTAAATAAGGCATAGTTATGTCACCTTTCCTAATAAGTTAGCCTCAACCTGTTGTCAACAATGGTATCCCCCCGCCCTTGTAGCCACCATCACACTTGCAGTAAGATTTAAAGGTTAAAAAGCAAGATTACCGTTGGTGTCTATATTTTCCCATTACCTTTGAAAATGTTATACATTAATATTGCTAATACCGTTACTCATATGTCAGAAACATAGCACAAGCTTTCAACATACAGTTAAAAATAACTAGTCTGAGTAAGAATTAATAAGAATGAAGAATAAATGAGAATGTTTACAAGATTTACAATTATATACTACTATCTGTACCCTGAACTATTTCAGGCAATCCATTAAAGAAAAATTACAAGCTGCTAAACTACAACTGTGAACAAAAGTCATCGGGCATTTTAGTGGCCCTCCCCCGAAAAACTCTATTAACTCATAACAGCCCCTTAAATATTTGGTAGCCTTAAATATCCACAAAGTATTGCATTCTAAATTCACATCTAACACACAGGCCAAGATTTCTCTATTAATTCTCAAATAAATAATTTTCTTCTATAAAAACTGAAAAAAAACAGTTTATGCAGGCCACCTCTAGAAGTAGTGTACTTTTAAGTTTTACTTGCATCAACTGCTTGCTTCGAAGCCATAACTGACAGATTTTATTTTGATCCCAAGTTTTTTGGTTTTTAGGTAAACAACTTGTTTACCATTTTTCCAAGTATTATCTGGGATTCAGAATGCTTCACTAGAAGTCTTTAATAAACGAAACAGGCATACTTATGAGGTGAGACACTGTACTTTAAACATCAGTTGACTGGAAATTATGTAAAGCATTCTGAAAAACAGTTGGAGAAAGAACTCTTTACCTTGATTTCAACGTTTCTTGTTTTTAAATTAAACCTGATTTGAAGCTGCAAGTGTTCCACGATAGGCGTGAATATTTTCATCCAGTTCTCCTTTAAGGGGGTATACCTGTTAGCTGGCACAGGAACCTTCCTGATTTCCTCATTTCCAACCTAGCGAGGAAAAGCAAGCAAAAAGAAGGGAAAAAGAGAGAAACCAGAAGTCGTTGTTACGTGCTGAAATACGGCGCGGCAAAACCATCCCTCACCCCCTCAGCCTGCTCCCCTTTAGCGGGCGCCCGCGCACAGCAGCGAGGCCCAGCGAGGACACACCGCGCGGGCACCGGCGCTGCCCCGGCCCCACCGGGCAGCGGAACCGCCCGGCCGCCACCCCGGCGCCTCAGCGGGCCCCGCGCACCCGCAGCGCCTCCGCGGCCACGGGCGGGAAGGAGGGCCTCTTGCCGGGCCGCGGGCCCGCCGCGTCCGTGTCCATCGCCGCCGCCGCCGCCTCCTCGCCGCCGCCCGCCCGCCGCTTCCGCCGGCTCCGCTTGGACGAGACGCTCCTGAAGCCGCTCTCGGCGGCGGCCGCCTCCGTCTCCGTCTCCATGGCGACGCGAGCCGTTACGGGCGGCAGGGCGCGCGCTCCAACCGTCCCCGCGGTGCTTCCGCGCCAGCTCACGTGGCCCCAGCGGCCGCCGGAAGGGGCCCGCAGGCTGCTTCCGCCCAGGCCGCCCGCTTCCTGCCGGGCCCGCGGCAGCGCCGGCGCGCGGCCACCCCGCGGCGCGGCGGGGGCGCAGGATGTCGGGCGCGGGGCTGGAGCGGCCGCAGCTGGTGGCGCACGTGCAGCAGGCGCTGAGCTACACCGTGTTCGACTGCAAGTGGGTGCCGCGCAGCGCGCGCCTCCTCTGCCTCGGCAGCGCCCCGCGCGGCACCGGCGTGCTCCAGCTCTACGAGCTGCAGGGCGGCCGCTTGGCGCTGCTGCGCGAGGTGAGCGCGCGCCCCGCAGGGCGGTTGCTGTGGCGACGCGCCGACCGCCGCCGCCTTCCTCCGGGAGCGCCGAGGCCGCGACATGAGACGCGGCGGGGGGGGGGGAAATGGGGGGAGGACTGTGTCCGTCCGGCCTGCCGTGCCCGCAGCTCACACCTCGAGCGGGGCAGGGAAGGCGGCTCCATTTTATGCCCACATCTAATTCACACCTCTCAGGCGGATGGGCCTGAGAGGATCTCTGGGTTTTCTCCTGACTTGGCGCTGGGAGCTGGGAGCCTGCGCTAGTGCCGCTTCTAATTCTGAGAGGGAAGAGAAAAAAACACTAGCTGAGTAGCAGGCCCCAAATCGTTAGGTAGAGCTGCCAGGGCTCGCCCGCTGGGAAAGTTACTGCCATCGCGTTGGAGTTGCTTCGCTTGTTAATGTTGTCACCGCGGGAAAAGCCAGCTCCTACTTCTGCTCACTTGCCCTCATCGCCTTGCGTCAGCTTATCCGTTGCTGTCCGGCTCGTGCTGAAGGAAAAGCTGGGCGCTCTCAGGTCTCGTACAGAGCAAATGTTTGGCCGGGTGGGGACCAGCTCGGCCTTGGCTGCACCGTGCCGGGTCCCGCTGCTTGGACATGAGGCAGCACGGAGCAGCTTTGGTGGCAGCTCGGGGGACGGGAGGTTTCATCACTCGCTCGCGCAGTGCTGGCCTTTTTTAAGCACACGCATGGAGCAGCAGGTTTTTAAATGAAACTGGCCTGTGAGGATTCGCTAATCTGCAGGAACAGCAGTGGCTCAGAGGGAGATAAAGACCCACAGGCACACAAGTACCTCAGCTTTCTGTTAATGCAGTTCTGCAGGGACAAAACATTGGAGGCACGTAAACAATGCTATTACAGACTAATAGAAAGAATCTCTTAATTATCCCTTTCTCCGCATACTAGCTGGGCTTTGGAAGAGCTACAATTCCCTCTGCATTATATTTGCAAATCAGTAGAGACAGCAGCGCTGTCCGAGTATCATTAGCGAGCTGAGGTGAGAGATTTTGTGTTAAGACCATTGAGCTGAATTCTGTGCTTTCCTGTGCAATAAGAAATAAAGCAAAAATGTAATTTTGCCTTTGGACTGGGAGTGTTCTGATTGTATTTTATGCTGAATATCCTATGAAAGTTTCACTGAAATCTGCCGCTATTGGGCTTTCAAGAACCTGCTTCTGCAGCGTGTGGTCTATTACTTTGATGTGCTGACACAAAGTGTATCCTTTTTTAAAAGATTGAAAAGGCCAAACCTATAAAATGTGGAACTTTTGGTGCTACATCGCTGCAGCAAAGGTACTTAGCTACAGGAGATTTTGGTGGAAACCTTAATATATGGTAAGACTACATTTCTGCTGAAGCTTTTTTATTTGATGTTATACGTGTTCCGTTTGAACTAATGTTTCTGTATTTGGCTTACTTTCTTCGTAGAAAATGCTATCTGTGTTGCATTAATTGGGGCCCAATCGCAAGCTAATTGGCTAATTGGAACACTTGTTTTTATACAGTAAAAAAGAACGCTGCACAGTGGTTTAATTTAACACTGTTTTGTTCATATCTTCTATTTTCAGCTACAGAAATCTGTAAAAGCTCCTAAAGGAACTTTAGTTTCCCTTTAGGAAAAGGTACTTTTTTTCTATAGAAGAGGTTTTTGGATGGGTGTGTGAGTATGAATAAGAGATTGTTTTCAACAAAAATTTTGTGGCTAGATTGCATACATTTTTTAGTCTTAATGTTTCAAATCTTTTTTCAGGTCCCAGATTAATTTGTGTAGGTAAATTAAAGTGATATGAAAAAAACACTTTTTCTGACCTCGCCTACTTTTTTTTTTAATTTTCCTCAGCAAGGAACTGTTGATTCTATTTTGTTGGAATACCAGCAATGACATGGGTTAGTTATTAGTCGAAAGGGGATTAAAAATTCAAAATAAAATTAGGAAAGGCTCTCAAAGGTCAAGAACCAGTGGGAAAGAACCTCAAAATCCACACTTGGGTGCAACTTTTATTTGAACTGGAAGAGCAGTTGTCAGATGGGGGGAGGATGGATGGACAGGGTTGTCTTATATCCTTATTGGGAGTAAATTGGTATTGGGAGTATTTTTGATCTGCAGTGTGATTCCTTTTGAGCCCAGCACAAAGACCGGTTCTTGAGGGTTTCTGTGGTGATCCCACAAGTGGCTTGACAAAAAGGCAAGTCTAGAACTGAACAAAAACTTTCAGAGCAGTCCAAATTAATAGCCAGAGAAGAAGTCAAAGAAAGATTCTAGGTTCTTAATGTTGATACCAATGTTTTGTTCTCTGTGTGAAAGTGAGCTCTTGCATGTTGTGCTCATACTATGTTTCCTCTCATTTTTATACCAATCCTGAGTATCAAGGAAAATGCCATATTATCTGCTCTTTTCTTTCTTGTTTAGGAATTTAGAAGCTCCTGAAATACCAGTGTATTCTGTGAAAGCTCATAAGGAAATCATAAACAGTATAGATGGTGTAGGTGGCTTAGGAATTGGGGAAGGCGCACCAGAAATTGTGACCGGCAGTCGAGATGGTGAGTTAGTGTACCCTAAAAGCCTTTTCAATTATTCCAAGAAAGTAGTCTGTAAACTTTGATGGTGGGGGCAGTCTGCCATCCAAAATAGTCTGTTGCAACTATTTCTTCATATGCTGTCTCTTCAGTCTTACTTGGGACAAAATTTCTGCAATTCTTTTAGAAGCTGTAGATTAGTAAAAGATACTGATATCACTTAGCATGGAACAGAAGGAATACAAAGCAGAATAAAGACAAAATGCCCTCTAGTATATCCTTCATTTCTGTTTTATTTTTTCCAACCGCTTAGTCTGGCTTTCTGGAGTTGAAAGAGATGCTACAGCATTTTGAAAAAGCAGGCCGAAGAGCAAAGGCCTTCAGTGGGAAAATGAAGGCAATGTGACAGTTTATCCATAATACAAAATCCATTGTCTTTTTTCTACAGGAACTGTGAAGGTATGGGACCCAAGACAGAAAGATATTCCTGTTGCTAATATGGAACCCGTACAGGGAGAGAGCAAAAGAGACTGCTGGACAGTAGCATTTGGTAACTAAATTGTAACCTGGTTATAACCATTCCTCCCTCTAAATTCGACTGTGCTTTGACAAACATCAAAGTATTTCACGATGTTATGGAACACTTATTTTGTATGGATGTATCAGTAGCAGATTGGCTTTTCGCCATTATCAAATTTATGTGTTTTTAATGTGTTGTTTTTTCAAAAGAAGCAAATTTTGTGATAGTTGGGTTTGGACTCATTTTCTTATCTTCTTTGGTCAATCATTTCACTGATAAGCTGTGCAGGTTTTATTTCTGTGCCTTGGAAGGTAAAATCAGCACTTGCAGCTGCGTTGTCCTGAAGGAGTGCAATCATTGCAGTGTACAGAGAACAAATCACTGTTGTAGCGTAGTTCCATCTTTAATACATTCAGGCATTAATATTAAGAGAAAATCCTTGAAGCTAGGAGCTAATTAAAGAGAGCAGAGATGCTTGATGTGTGCCCAGCATTTTTCCTTTGCCAAGAGCAAGATGTTTGTGTGCTGCACAAGCTAGAATTCCTGGATTAGCTCCATTTCTGCCTCCAGAGTCAGGTCGTGAGTTTCACACACTGTCGAAGTGCTTGGACTATAATAACAACATTGATAGTAGGGAGATGGCGTTCCTTGGCAAGAAGGTGCAGCTCTAATGCTTACTGCTTTTGACATCTTCATCTTCTGTTTTGATGAGTGACAGAAGAGTGGCCTTGTGTTTTCTTTAATTTTCTTCCGAGTTACTGACGCTTAAGCCAAGATGAGGTTTATCCTGAACTATGCACTCTTCATCTGAGAGCTAACTTATTTCAGACACCGATGCGCTTCCTTGATCCTGTGAGCTGAGAGGCAGTTTTTGGAGACTGGCTTTGGTGTGTGTCTAGTGATGGCCATGGTAATTCCCAGGGCCTCCCCACAAGTCTGTCTGCAGAAGACTCTCATCTCAGGAACATCTCATGCTTGAGAGGCTGGTTAAGGATTCTGACTCGCTTTCTGCCACGCTCCTGTGGTCTTCCCTGAGGAGCGTGATTTACCACAGCCACGTTCTGCCCATGCAGCTTGGTCTCATGAGGAGGTCCGCGGAGCTTCGTGATAGGGAGTAGCGCTCTGCAGAGAGGCAGCTGTCCCTCCCGCTGCCCCATTCTAACGTGAAATTGCCAGTTTGGCCTAGCCCACAGGCTTTTGGGTCAGTTTTGGTTTTGCATGTTCAGGCCAATATGATATTACCCAATGAATAGAGTTTTTAGTTATTTTAATTTTAGAAAATTAACTTTTTTGCTGTTACAAATTAGAGCGTTTGTGTTTGTTTGTTCAGATGAAAGGTAGCTGCGGTTTGCTTGAACTCATAGTAATGCATTGTTTGCCAGACATATAAATTTATATCAGCGAACAAATCCAAGTATTTCAGGAGGATGCGTGCATCTAGATGAAGTAGTCTTTGTAATTTCATCAGTACTTGGCAGGGGGGGAATAAGGATTTTGTTCACATTGTTTAAAGAAACAGACTGCCAGTTTTGAAGCTATATTTTCTATACCTTTCAGGTTTGAAAACAAATGCATTCATTAAATCTTAATATTTCAATAGTAATGTTTTTCTTGAAGTTGAAACTGCAGATCTAGGTTTTCTGAAACTTACAGTCTAAAAGGGGTTTTCTGTACTCTGATTAGTTCTTTCTGTGTGTCCAGGAAACGCTTACAATCAAGAGGAACGTGTTGTATGTGCTGGATATGACAATGGGGACATTAAATTGTTTGACTTAAAAACCATGTCACTACGATGGGAGACTAATATTAAGAATGGGGTAATGTATCATACAAGCATGTTTTCATTCTAGCTTATATGCAGTATGGAAAAACTAAAAGGACACTTTGTTTACGGATAATCTACTCAAGACTTCTCTTCTGGGATTGTACCAAGGGATTGTTTTTTGCAAGTTCAATTTTGCAAGTCTGTAAAAATTTTGCAAGTTTTGCAAGTTCAGCAAATTGTACCTCTGAAGTTCTTAAGTCTGGATAGCATGAGGTATTTTACCAGTAAGCTGTTTTGGTGGATTCATGTTTTTATATGCTCTTTTGGAATCTTGTTATTTCCAAGCTGGTGATTGTCATTGTAAAAGTGACTAATGATTAGATTATATATTTACACATCTGAAAAAAAAATGTATTTTTTATCAGTAGCTGAATTTCAAGGTTGAATGTGTTTATTGTTGTATTTCCAGGTTTGCAGTGTGGAGTTTGACAGGAAAGATGTAAATATGAACAAGCTCGTGGCCACATCACTTGAGGGAAAGTTTCATGTTTTTGATATGAGAACTCAGCATCCAACCAAAGGTTTTGCTTCCGTTTCAGAAAAGGTACGAGGAGTCAGAGAATGTCTTGCTGTGAGAGAAGCTTTCAATATGTGCTGCTAAAGTATCTGGAAATACTATAAGTTTAAAACTGTTGTATATGATGCCTGATAGCTGCCCAGGTTACTGGGGCAAGAACGGAGTGGTGGCGCAGCTGGCGTGGCCCCTGGTGCGAGCAGTGAAAGGGCTCCTCGGGTGCATCCCACCGCCAGCACTTAGCAAGCCTTCCTTCCTTTTAGAAACTGCTATTTGGGCTTCTCTGGTCTTTGGGTCCTGTTGCACCTCTGTGCACTCTGTGGTGCCCCTAGCCTGGCAGTCATGTTTGTTGGAGGCCATATCAAATTGTGATGAGAATGCAGATTTGAATCTTAACTGTGTCCCAAAATAAAATTAGCCCTCTGCAACTGCTTTTTTTCCTGCAGTGACTAGACTTCATATGATTCATAGAAATCATTTTTTTCTTCAGAACAAAGTAGTTCTCGATTGGGATATTGGGAATGAGTGGTGAAAGACTTAAGAGAAACTTAGTGACCTGGAGGATGTTAAGTGTGGAGAATTGTGGTAACTTTTTTTTTCCCATCCATGACCACTTTGTTGGTTAGTGCAAGTTCTTTATAAAGCAGCAGTTTTTTTCATGAAAAAGATTTGCTGATGATTAGTGAAAAGGAACTTTAAAGGTGAATTTCTCCAGGACTGCCTAAATTAGAGAAAGCTCAGTGTCAACCTAGTATCTTTAAATTCCTATTTTCCACATCACCATTCAAAGCAGATAAGATATTGGAAGTATCTTGAGTAGTTAACACAAGTATTTACTGAATCAGTGTTTTTAATAATCAAAATGTGAAAATGAAATTCTTAGCATTCATTTGTTGCACTTAAACACTTCCTCTTGGACATTTGTAGACAGATATGCATTAAGTCAGGATAAGTGTGTAGGGGTTTTTCCTTATGTCATTTCTGTTGCTCTGCGATTTTGCTCTGTGCCCTGGCTTGATTTATATTTGATTTGTTGATGTCTTTGTTGTGTTTCTGTAGTGTTTGTAATATGTTCCATTGCAATAACGATTTTAAGAGATAGACAGTGAAATTAATGTTGTGGTGACTGCATCACCTAAGAGCCTGGGAATCCTGTAGTTACAGAGCAGTTCCAAAGTACGTGTTTATGCAGCCACTTCACGTTTATCTAACTTTGTTTGCGTGGCCAGTCCTGACAAAGCTGAAGTATGTGCCTGGGTTGACTGTCAAGGCAGTGGTAGCCTTGGCAGGGCTGCGGCTTTGTCCCTGTGGAGGATGGGGTGTGCTGGAGGCCTGACCTGGCTCCCCTGGGTGGGAGCTGGCTGCTCCTGCGGCAGCAGGCTGTGAGGCAGGAGGAAGGGAAGGTGTCTCAGAATGGCTGTTCAGGGTCCACCACCAGAAAGCTGGATTCTGTTCACACAGGTGATTGCAATGGAAGATCCTGCATCCTTCCTTGTGAAGCTAATTTGTAACTGACTTCCATACAATGCTGTTTTTCACTAGGCTCACAAATCTACCATGTGGCAGGTTCGGCACCTCCCACAGAACAGAGATATATTCATGACAAGTGGAGGAGCTGGGAGCCTTCATCTCTGGAAATAGTAAGTGATTGCTCTCCATTTTACAGCAGGGGAAATAAGAAACCAAAATAACCATATATTGTTTTAAGAAAGAATCTTCTTGAAAACAATGAGTGGGTCCTGCTTCCAAGCTCAGATTATCTAGTTAAAGTTACTGTTTACAAATACAGTAGAAAAGTGATTTCTGTGTCAGTGCTGGATGTTGAAGCCTGAATTAATCCCTAGATAATGTGATTGACGACAGCATAGGTGAATTGTGTCCTTGTCACTTATCTTAACATAATCGAGATCCAGTTATATTCTCAGTTAACAGGCTGATAAATGGAAGAAAATGGATTTCTTAAAATTCTTGCATGGTAGCAGTTATGGCTGGGAAAAATACTGAAAGCCAAGCCTATAATAATTCTTATCTTTACATCTTCTCAATTCCATGCCAAAATAATTTTATCATCATGTGAAATAGGTCACTATTACCCTTACGTTTCATAGGGATAGTTGAGATGCAATTTTCTTGCCTGTGGCAAAAGTCAAACAGTTTAAAAATACGGAGCTATGGGAGAGAGGTGTCAGGATTCAAAACTTCCTGCCTCACTGTGTCCACTATTCATCATGCTTTCATACTGAAGGGCTAATTCTGAATGAAGCAGGACTTCATCATGTTCCCAGTCCACTCCTCCGTGCCAGAGTGTGCTCGATCTAAGGACTGTACAAGAGCTGTGTGCAGTGCCCATACGTACAATATGACTGTGAGTGAGATCCTTCAGGTCAGGCTGTCAGGTCTGGACTGTTTGTCTCTGCAAATCTCTCACCTCACTGGATTCTGTGAATAGTGATGAATTGTGTCATTAAATATTCACTAAGAATGCACTGTGGGTGTAGCTGGATATGATGATTCATTATTCTTAAGACTTGTCTTATCTTGAGAACAGAGGAAACCGTTCTCTTTGGGCTTTTGAAAATGGAAAAGAGGATGATGTTTGTATAATTAAATTTAAAATGCATGTTTTACTTATTGCCAGTGAATACCCTGCTCAGCGTTCAAAGAAGGATTCTGAAGGAGCTGAGATGGGGGTGGCAGGTTCCGTCAGCCTCTTGCAGAATGTGACTTTGTCAACACAGCCGATTTCTAGCCTAGACTGGAGCCCTGACAAAAAGGGACTGTGTGTCTGTGGTGCATTTGACCAAACTGTGAGGGTACTGATAGTTACCAAACTTAACAAAGTTTGACAGGAAAACTAGGATTTGCAATGAGAAAGCAATATAATTTGCAGTCTGTAAATATGGGAGGGAGAACACTTCTGTTTCTAATTTCTCCCTTATTAAAACTAGATTAAAGAAATAGAAACCAGATCTTTCTATTGAAAGTTCAGAAACATGCCATTAGAGTTGTTTGAGTGTGCTGCCATGACTTAAGTTGCCTAGGCACAAAACTTTTACCTTTTTGAAATGTGAATTTCCATTAAAATGAAATGTGCCTTTGTTCTATCTCAACCTGTAAGTTCAGAAATTATTTTAAATTGTTTGTTTTCAGTTTAACCACAGTGCAAATATGTTCACCTTGTGAAATGGTTTGACTTTTTTCTAAATAGTAGTCCATATGCATTTAGGCTATGGAAACTACTATATGATCCTTCATAGAAATTCCTTGTGCTTACTTGATTGTATTAGTTAGAATGTTCGTTAAAGTGACTTAGATTCTTTAATACACTATAGAAGCTATAATGAATACTGAAATATTCAGGTTTGATGGAGTAAGCTTTTCTTGAAGATGGTATTGAAATTAAACTATTAAGCATAATGCACTGTTTAATTGTTTAAGTTTGTTTTTGTAACAAGTTTTTATGTTCTGTTTTTATATCTGTTTGTAAGTTGGTATTCTACAAATAAAACTATGTGGAGTGTCATTTTAATATCAACAAAGTATATTATTCAAACATCTAGAGATCTGGAGAAGAAATGTATGGGTTTGCAGGACTTAGATAAAGCATCATCATTTTGCAGCAAAAGTTACTAGAATTTACCTCCACCATGAACAACTTTACATGGCAGTCAAAGTACTGTCTTTTCTTTATCAAATTCAGTGTGGTTCTCCAAAACCTGATGTGATGGAGTAATTTGTTACTGTAGTTGTACCCAAAATTCTCTTTGAAATTCCCCTTATCCGCAATGTGTTTCTTTTCTGATTTAAACATAACTGGCTGCAGCACATGCTGGCTTTGGAAAGAGGAACCGGTATTTGACAAAGTTGGGTGAGTTGCCTGTGCTGCATCAAGTCTGCTTTCCAGGGACTGCTCCTGAAAACCACACTTCTCTGCCAGGAGAGAGGCTGCTGGGCTCTATGTCTGTACTGGTCCTGCCACCAACTGGCGTCCGAGCAAGATGCAGGAAGAACAACAAACTACCAAATGCTGCTGACAGTTAAGGTATGGGAAAGCGGCAAGTGAGGGAAGGAGCGTGGAAGCCAGAGACTATCGAAAGTGGAAAGGGAAACTAGGTTGAAATGAGAGGTGAGGAGCTGTGGGTGAAGGACAATATTAGGGCAAAGATCAAGTAAGGGTTCAGGGATCAGGTTAAGGGGGAGGTAGTAGAGATCAGGGTGTTGGATGGGTAGGGAGAGAAATGGTAAATGCACAGACCTGACACTATGAGGAGTCCTCAAGATGTTGGGGAATAGCTCTGAAACTTGTTACCAAAGCTATTTGTTCCTCCTTTGTTTGCTGGGGAGCTGACAAGTACTCTAGTGCAACAAGTCATGCGCCAGTGAGCAAGGCAGGTTGAATAGTCTGACTGTGCTAATGGATCCAAACTGGAGGTTGCTAAAGTTTTATGCAATTCCTGTTACTTGTAACAAGAGTTACAGCATCTGATCCCAAAGCCTAGAAACAACCTTCCCCCTCCTCCCGCACCAAATAACAGCTTGTGACAGAAGAGTAGTATTGGGCTTGCTAAATCACAGACTTAAAACAGAAATGAGATTCAAATATGCCTGCACGTTGTTAATCAGCACTGTCCTCTGTTACAGAAAATCAACAGAATATTTCAGGGCTCAAAAGTGCTTGTCTTTTTACCGTGCCAGTGGTTGGCACAGGATGACCATCATCAGTGATTAAACCAACAGATATTCTTAGGGATGACAAACCTTGAACTGGAAGTAACTTCCACTCATCTGACAAGATCCAAGCTAAATACAAGTGAGATTCAGTTGCCCTTTTAACTCCTTGGTATGTTAATTGATTAAACCTGCTGAGGAAAAAGGTAGTTAGGCACCTGTGAGCAGAAAAGGCTTGCAGGCTATTAGACTTTGTGGAACTGAAAAAAAAATCATTAACACCATGTAGGGGAGAGTGGCCAGGAGAAAACTTGCAATAGACCATGAACCCAGTGTGTCTGAAGTCCATGGGTTTTAGTAGGCCAGTGATACACAGCTCTAGCCTTCAAATTTATGGTCTTTTATCCTTGGTTCTGCAAGTGCTAGCACTGATGAAGGCACAATAACTGCAACTGATGGTAATAAACAGGTATGTACCTGAAGTTATAAGAAAAGTTTACTTCCAGTAAAGCAGCTCTTAGGTTTGACCTGTGTGGATCTGTGCTGCCATGAAGGAGATGCCTGGTCTGGGGGCTTGACAGTAAGAAGTTGTCCCGGCGTGGCTGGAGCTATGGGGGTACCCAGGCCTCTGTAGGGAAAGGCCCCTGGTGCTGTGGGCATGCACCAAAGCTACTAAGGCTGAACCCAGAACTGAGATCCCTGAGCAAAGGCCTGCCTTCTGCTCAAAATATGCAGCACTATAACCTCTTCTGTGGCACAGGTGCACATGCAAGTTTTGCTCTGGTTCACCAAACAAATGGCGGGTTATGCAGCATGTTAGAGGTACACAGGCCTGTGAGTGTTCTTTCAAAGGATGTAGACTATTTGGTAGAAGGTAAAGATTTATGAGATCCAGCTGTCTCCCTAAGACTTGACAGTTTGCTTGCAAGTATAATATTTGGTATTCAGTTTTTTTTGACACAAGCAATCCCATCTGCTTGCATGCATAGCATAACACTGAGATAATGTGTTATTTTCAGTGTT
Organism: Dromaius novaehollandiae; assembly: GCF_036370855.1. NCBI lineage: Eukaryota > Metazoa > Chordata > Aves > Casuariiformes > Dromaiidae > Dromaius > Dromaius novaehollandiae. The sequence goes on from NC_088100.1 coordinate 130,154,277, forward strand.
GTCCTTCTTAGGGGTGAGTCCTGGAGGGTGAGAAAATGGAGGGACTATCTGCAATCTTGGCTGCAGATCTCTGAAAAGGTAGGGGTGTGGAGTTCAAAGAACCAACTCAACTGTTTTGAGTCTAAAAGATGACCTCCATTAGCTTTGTGCTGTAAATAAAATATACTCACTGAAAGCTATGCTAGGCAGCAGAAATCTGTGGAAATAGTTTCTCTCTCTAATAGTAAATATTCTGAATCAAGCACAGAGTGAGGGAAGAAAAAGCTCAGTAGAGATACCTATGAGGAAAACAAGTAACTCACTGGACTGGGCTCTTGATGATATTTTTGTTTATTTGGCCTGCAGCAACAGTGTTCCTTCTTTGTATAAAGAACTCCAGGGATAGCCCCTAGTGAGCCTAGATGATGATACAAATTAGAGCAAGAACTAGTAAATGGCTGTTCCTAAAGCTTCATGAGCCTCAAAAAGATGAAATTTCTGTTACCTCTGGCCACTTAAGTTTGGGGGGTCATTTTATCTATTGTTTTGAGAATGAAAGAATGTGTTTCCCTCATGAGCAGCTAGTTTCATGAAAATTTGTGAGGGTTTGCATAGTGAGAATTTGCAAAAAAAAAATGAGAATTGGAGGAAAGCAGAGATGAATGGTATTGCTGTGCTCCTTAAGGAAACGTGAGTGGCTGTATCTGGATACCTAAAAAATAAAAGATAGTTACAGGCTGGACAGAAGAGCTGTTGCTAGTGCCTGTGCTGTGCTGTAACTCCTCCTGATTAGATTTGTGCTCCTCCTAAGCTAAACAAGAAACTTAAGCAGACCAAAAGCTGCCTGTGGTAGCCCAGCCTGCTCTATTTATAGTCTTTCCCCCTCTTGCTGAAGACTGGCACATTGCCTCTGCAGCCTGGCAGCTGTAGAAATAAAGCATGTTCTAAATAGAATCATAACGCATCAGAGATGAAACGCACAGGTCCAAATCCTAGGGGATGCAGCAGCCAGGCGCACTCTGGAAAACCCCTGCCTAGCCCAGGGGGAGGGAATGCAATATGCTACCAAGTTTGGTGGCACGGCTCCAAGCAACCACATTTAATAAATATACCTCCTTGGCAGCTATCTCTTGTTTCCTGTGTAAATCATCCCTATCTGCTCATGAAAGAGCAGGATCTGTTTATGGGCATGACTACAACCAGGATACAGGTATGTGCCACATAGTTTTTATCAGATGTGGCCCAGATCCCCAGCTACTACAAATCAGGGCTGCTTCTTTTGTATCAGTGCAGTTACTTTGACTTTCATTGTTTGCACAGGTCCTTAGAGATGGCAGCCCTCCAAGATTTCTGTAAAGGTAGCCTACATTTGGCTAGTATATAATTTCTAGTGCACACGCACACACACTCTTAATGTGTAGCTATTAGACTGAATTTTAAGCAAAGGGAAGCAAGTGATAACTCTGTATGTGAAGCAGCAATGCAGTGCACTGTTGAGCTGGGTGAAGCATTGCTTCTTGTCCCTGTTTTTCTGATGTCCAGCTATGATATGTAAGGTATTCAAAACCAGAACCAGCAACATAAGAACAGTAAGACAGAAGAAAGGACTGAGGAAAAAATTTAGTGTGCTAGCTTATGAGCTGTTCCACAGGGTAAGTTCTCAAAAATGAACCGTATTCATTTATAAATACTTACTGCTTGTACAATCCAATTGTGCAGTTCAGAAAAGTTATTTGCTGCCCAAAGGAGTTTATAATGAAAGTACATGAAGAGAGTTAACAAGTTACCACATGAAATATAATGATAAGTTAGTTTATTTTGGTGGCACAGCCAGTGGTGACAGCAAACATACTACCTTGTTAGCTGAATGTTTGCAAGGAAGCCAAATAACACAAGTAAGTGCCAGCCACAGGGTTCAGAGGACAGGACTGTTGCTGGTGATTCACAGAAACATGTTCTGATTTAGCAGAGGAATGACAGAAGACTGCAGGATTAGAAGAAAAATGTGAATGGGCCCAAACATATGGCTACACAGACAGCAACTGTAACTTCAAATCTCAGGGCAGAATTGAAGCAGAGACTAAATGGACAAATCTGTGAGGTGCAGAGCACAGAGCAGCATTTGGACATTCACAAGCACTTGCCTCTTCACATGCATATACCCACTGGTGCTGTTTGAGGTATCACGGGACTGGGTCATGGGAGATGGGGGAATTGTGTAGGGAAAAAAAAGGCACCTGTCCTACTTCAGTGATAACTTCAAACAGAGCAGGTACAGATTGCCAGTAAAGCTCAGTTTATCTTCCCTAAATTACTGCCATCAAATATATTCAATAGCAAATATGGATTATTTGACTAAACTGACTGATTTATAAGCATGGAGCTACTAACTTGTGCTCTGGATATGCATCACTGTAATAAAGTTGTCTAATTGTAAAGTCCGTATCGACAAACTGACAGGAAGTATATTATCTTAATAGTTTTTTCAATTATTAAACCTGCAGTTTCTTGCTTCTGATACTATTGCTGCTGTATTTTTAGTAGTAGGCACTCTCTGAAGAAAACAAATGCCCACTTCTCAAAGAATCTCCAGATCACAGTCTGTATGGCTGGAGCCTATTTAAAGCCTTTGTGCACACAAGATATTTTGTGGTAGCAGAACAAGTCCCAGTACCTTCAGCAAGGCAGCTGTTCAGGCAGGAGCTGAAAGTGTTGTTGTGGTTTATGTTGCACACATAGGGGACTGCCTGTGGCTGTTTGCTAGCATGATTCAGGAGTGTAGCAGGAGCAGAAGCTATTCCCAAGAGGCAGCCTGCACATGGCGACCCTGCTTTGGAGTCTAGCTCAATGAAACAATATGGTCATGAACTGTGCCAGCTGGTCACAGAACCAGAGGCCTGTCACTGTTTAGTTTACTAGTACAGATGTAGCCTCTGGAACTGATGTGTCTGCTCTAGTTTTCTCTACATTGAAAAAAATTCCCTTCCCTCCTGCATGTGCTCCCCTGCCTCTGGGATGTTAGTAAATCTTTACTCAGCTGTAGGCACCATCTTCATACCCACAGGATATGGAGAGAGAGCTGGATTGCAGCTCTGAGTTCCCTCCTCTGCTGAGCTTCGCTGTAAACGCTGCTGGTCCAAAATACACAGATTGGGGGTTCCTTTCCCAGAGCTACTTTGTGGCCCCTTCCTCAGTTGCTAGCCTCTCAGGATATTTCCTGATCAGAACATTTCACCTTGACCTTCTTAAGGGTGACAGTGAAGCTGAATCTGTTATTTCATCACTATGAGAAGCCCATCAAGCAACATAAATAAAACAAGCATAGGCAAGGTCTCCTGAGCTGCTTGGGATTTTAAGGTTCTGAAACATTTAAGATATTCTCTGAAGCTACAGGACACGAGGGCTGCAGAACGGCAGTAAGTCCCACAGCACTGCACGGCAATCAGTTGAGACCTGATGGAACCTCTTTGTGTGGCAGTGATTGACAAATAGCAGCTCAGCCTGTATGCCAGATTAGGTTTTATCATTTGCCCACTATTAGACTGACTGTTACAGTCTTGCACAAAAAACTGCTGTTGCTTTTAAGTAAATTACTAAATTTACTAAGTTTACAACTTACAGCTGCTTGCAGTTCTTCCTCTTACAGGCAGGGGCTGCTTGCATTAGAACCCACCACTGGCAGTTTTTGCATCTCCAAAAATACTGAGGACTTGATTTTTTGTGCGGTCATTTCCATCAACACAATGCTACTTTATCCTCACTTTCCACAGATGTGAATGACTACATGTGGTGAAAAGCCTTGAATCCTCCTTATTCTTAGTTGTGGATCTGCTGAGAGGACATTACCATGTGACATGGGGAAGAGGGTATAGCAGGACTGTGCACCTCTTAAAACTGCCTTTGTAGCTGTTGCTGGCTCTGATTTTGCTGGGATGTTGTTTCAGCCTGTTCTGCTTTTGTCCACCAGATATAATCCAACACCAACTATATCCTCTGTGTATTAAAGGCTTTTTCCTCCAGCTGTCCTCATCTTTTGTCTTTTGCCTATTGTAGAAGCTGTCTGAGGCAGAGCAGATCTTACGAGTGTTTCCAGCTTGGAGCACTGCGAGACTCAGGTTTCTAAGCAGCACTGCAGCAACAATGAAAAAACAACAATAAAATGTAGGTGCAGCTAATTAAATCAGTTCAGTTGCATCCCATGTTAAACCTCTCATTTTCTGAGTCATCAGTCTACCTACAGAGATGACAGAACCTCCCCTTTGTGTTTCTTTCTGGTGTAGCTTGACAGGGCAGGACTTTGCAGCCTGTTCAGCACACAGAGCCGGCAGGCTCTTCCTGCCGCCTTGCACTGTGAAGCGGCATCGGCCTGTGGCATCCTTGTATCCTGCTGTGTTTTCCCTTCCTGACATTCATGCCCTCTTCCTCCCACACCCTCCTGTTGCAGAGCGTGTGCGATGCCTAAGAGCTGCCACACAGGGTTAGACCAAAGACCTGTCCAGCCCTCCTGCCTCCCCGAGGGCCATGCACACGTGTTCAGGAAAGGCATGTAAGGAGTAGCGCTGGCAGAGAGTGCTGACTTCTGGTAGGGACGTGGAGCTGCTCTGTGTTATTGCTGGACTGCAAAAGCAGTTGTCAGAGTGACTATGCTTTGCTATTATTCCTAGTTCCTATCCTTTGGAAGGGGACAGCTTTCAGCAGATCAGCTCTAGGATATGGCTGGCAGCAGTGTGAATCATTTTCTCCGCTTAGCGCTGAAAAGGATCTGACCAAGGCACAGGGCAGGCCATGCACTGGTTACGCTGGTGTATTTGGCCTAGGATGTGACCATCCTCCTCAATGGGTTAGAAAAATTCTAAACTAGAGAGTTCAAAAAGAGTCAAACTATCCTACCAGCGGCTTTCCACTGTGGAAACAGATTTATATGCATCTTTTCTGGTCTAACCTGTCTTTGCAATTCTTTTGCTAGGGGGATTAAAACACTAAATTCTCCCACACAGCCTAACAAATACTTGCTAAGGCTTCTGTTCAGCTCATAATGACATTTATTGCCTGTCACCAGCAGTCAGTGGCACAGTCAAGGTATCATCACCCTGACTTGTTTTTATGAAACAGAAACCACTGCTACACTGGTCTGTTGGCTGAACGGAATTACAATGATGCAGCATGCTTCCATGCCAAAAGTGGTTAAACAGGCCTCAAGCGCATACGGATTATCATGAAGACAGAGTGATTTTGAGCTTTTCCAACACATTTCTCTTTCCAGTTTGGTTCATTGGCTTCCAGAGTGAGAACTGCTTGTTCACAAATAGCTCAATACATTTTCTCAAATACAAACATTCAAACTCATTTTTACCCCTTCACTTCACTTCACAACCCAGTTCAGGGTTACCAGCACTGCAGAGCTAGAGCAAAGAGCCAGGCAACACAGAGTGAGACTGAGGTTCACAGTCTGCAATCTCCATTTTGCACACCTTCTTTTAGAAAGAGCCAGATTTGTATTAATTTTGCCTTATCTCTTGGGTATCCTCGCTGTTTTTTTCTAAAACATACATATTTTTCCTGTCTTGCAGTACACATATGAAACAGCTCTGAAGCATTTTGCTTTTGAGCATTTGATGAAAACTCAACAAACAGCAACAGAGCAGACTTTCCACTTACCATTCTCAGATGTACTAGGTCACTAGGGATACAAAACAACAGGCGTGAGAAGCAAGAGCGAGAGAAACGTCTCAATACTGAATATACGGCACAGTTTTATACATCCCTGGTGTCCCAGCAATATAGATTACTAAGGGCTGTCCATTAATTTCCTAGAAGCCAGTTCCTTCTCTCCTTCCATCTCTGTTGTGCTTCCTCTGAGCCTGACTGACCAGAGAGATATGCAAAAACAATGCAGTGTTGTCTGTCTGCTAGAGGTGATTTCCGCCACCTGACCTTAGCTCCAGAACAGCCCTAAGCCCTTAGGAAAGCTGCATTAAAAACAACCAGTAAAAACACAAGAAGGAACAAGAGGGGTTTCAAGAAGAATTGTCAGGCAGAAAAGCAGGTCACTTTACTTCTCATCCTATTTATACTGGAGTATCTCTGAATATATGAGGATATTTCTGGCTTTTATGACATATAAAGACTGCTGAAGACATATTTTATCACCTAAAAATCAAGTACTTTAGGGACCTTAAATATAAAACAGACTTTTTAAAAGGCAACTATAATTTGGGTCCTAATCCTAATTTACTCCTAGAGTTATCCTAGGCTTCCTGTTAAAATGAAGTTGCAGAATGAAATATACGACTCTACTGAGTTTATCCACAGAAGCTAACAAGTGGGAACTGTGGAATGCTAATGCATTTAGAAAAAAAAAAATCTCAATTTCTAACACAATTTACATCCACAATCTTTGTGAAAGAGACAGCTATAAGAAATTACAGCCTTATACATTAATTGGATGAAATGCTATCTTGGAACAATATCAGAACACATACTGTAAGTATGGTAGATTGCTTTCAATTTATTTCTACAGTTTCCATATATAAATGCATCTAACCTTATATCTGCATTTAGCAAATAAACCTTTGTACATAAAGTAACCAGATATGGTACCCAGCACTTCACCACATCCTGTCATTTAATCTATCTGGCATGAATAGAAGCTCTTTGATCTGTACTAACTATCTTTATCTCAGTGTAGATCTCAGCTTTCCTATCTGTTAGGTTAAGAAAGCTTTAATCAGAGAGTTTGAGCTAGTCTTATTGAATTATATTATTTTTCCTCCGTATAACAAAGCTACATCAAGCTCAGTTTCCTTTTACATCTGTATTTTGATTAGAAATGTTATGTTTGGAAAAGGGAAAAGAGTCCGGTTTTAGTAGATTTTATGCCATTCTAATTTAATTTGAGTGCAGAAAAAACCACATTTCCAAAGTATTTTAACTGAAAGGTGAATATAAGTTCACCTGGGCCTAGGGTGCCATATACACTGTCCCCAAGCCCAGCAAGCTGTGGAAAATTTTGGAGCTCACGCTTTTTTTTCCCACTGTCCTAAACATCACTGCTGGGGTTTTTTTTGTGCTCCTGAAGATGTGAGAGGTCCCTGCGGGTTAGCCTCAACACAAAATTTCCCTTATCTAGTGGCAGGGGCACAAGCCTGAGAGCTGGAAACCATGAGCTCTCTTCCTGAATCCACCATCTGCCTTGTGATAAATCACTGTGAAGTCTCTCTTCCTGCTCTCCTCTCTCCCTCTTCTCCCCGCATATATCTGGTCTCCTAGAATATGGGCAGGGAGGTAAGTCCATAAACGTGTCACTGGGCCAGGCAACTGCTTGTAACTGTCCTTTTGCCAGTGTTTGTCCTGTGACAGGCCAGAGGAAACATCAGTTACTCACCTCTCTTTCACTGAGTTGCAAGTTATGTAGGCAGGCAAGTACTGGCGAGCAGATGGAAGGTCACGCTGCAGCTTTCTCCTGCTGTACCCTCTCCTGGTAGCTTGCTGGTCTGCCCATAGCTCAGATTGCAAATTCATCAGATTACACTGCAAAGAAACCATCCTCCCCATCACAAAATGCCTATCCTAGAAATGCCTGATGTGGCTGAGACCTTCAGGCACAAGTGTACTACACATAATAACACCTCCCAAACTGGTCTGCTTGCCCCAACCTGGGATTTTAAAAGATACCTTCCAGTGCTCTGCTTGTTAATGACTTTGTTCATAACTTGACTTAAACATGCTAGGTCAGGAACTCAGTCATGAAATGGTTTACGGCTCAAGTTATCCGGGTTCAGACTAACTCACTCATAAAATAATTTGAAATTTGATGTTGTGCAGGTATAGACAAACACAACTTAGCCCAAGCTACAGGATAATCAGAGGTAGCACAAAATTTCTCAGTTTAGTTTCAACATAGCATAGCTGTATTCTCACTGACCTGACAAAGCTCATTTTAAGTCTGAATTGGTTCAGCATTTCCAGCACGGTTGCTGAATTGCTAGAGGCTTAGGGCAACAACTACCAGAATAAAAGGGAATGCTTTCTGTGCCTGGATGAATTGGCTTTCTAGTAATTGACAGAAAGGACTCACGGTGGACACCAAAGTATCTACTGAGAAAGACTGAATTACTAAATAAAGCTGCTCTTGCTGAGACTCACATTGAAAGGCCAGAAAGAGCAATCAGTGTCAAAAGAAACTGGACTTGCAGACAAAGTAATACCACTTCTTTGCTTCTCCATTAGAATGACTATAGCTGCCTATTACAACCACCTTTTGCTTTTGGTCACAAACAGAAGATGGAGAAATACTTTTTCTGATTTTAGCATCTGTATTTTTATCCTGCCAATGAATCGTTAACCATTTTGTTAGAAGCAGCTTCTAGCATGCCTATTTGCATTCACACCACACTCACAGCAGAAGAATCCAGGCTAGTTTTTGGTTTCTCTTATTGTCTTCAGTGTGAGCCATTTCCAAGGCACCGTGGATGATCTTTCCTTATAGGCCTTACTGTGGTTTTCAATGCAAAGTGGGGCTTTGTAACACTTTCGGGGTTAACAAAATCATTCAAAGATAGACTGTTTGAGGTAGGTAACGTGCACTCCCTTCCCTCCAAGCAATTACCAGATTTTGCATAGAAAGTGCAGCCAGTTTTACGAGGGTTTGGAGTCTTATGAGAGCCTTCATCTCAATTTAACAAGCAGGTCTGTATGCAGCTGAAGTGCTCTACTAGCCAAACTGGTGGAAGATCTTACTTGTCATGAATTTTATTTTTCATGAACAACCTTGCTGATCTTTCATAACGTACACAGGCCCTGCTAACGCTGCTGCTGCTGCTGTTTTGTTAACTAGAAAGGACAGAAGAATGGATTGACTAAACTAGGAATCCTAATAGTTCTGGAAAGAGCCTCACTTGAATGGTTCTTTCTTCATGGATAGATTTTGGATAGATAGCTACACGTAAAATCGTAATATGCTATCAGAGTGGCACCAACATAAAACAATTGAATTATATGAACTGTATTTCAGTCAGATTTTGACTGGGATAAAGGTAAATCCTCAACTCCTCATTCCCTGCTCTTGAAAGACAAATAAGCAACACAGTGATTCTAAGCAGAAAAATGAATGCTTATATGCCTAGCAACCTTCTGGGTGAATGTGCTTAAGAAATTCCAAGAGCTATGACACTAAGAACAGGAACTCATCACCTGAACAAAACCATGAATGTGTACTAGTTTGGAGCCAGCAGCAAACCTGTAACAAATGTAAGCCACTGGAAGGAGACAAAGAGCTACACTGTGTGATCATTAAATACCCACAGCTGAACCTGTACTGCACTTACGCTATACATATATCATTTCCTTTGATCCTGTAACTGAAACACAATATTGGGTCTAGGAAATCTGATTCTGGCAGAAACTTCCTATGTACCATTTGGTAAATCAGTCTGTATTTCCCAACCTGTAATGCGTGAATACAGAGGTAAGAATGAACTAAACAGGTTTAAAGCGTTGTAAGGCCTGTGCTCATACACCTGGGCCTCTGGAAGTGCAAGCTGTTATATTATTGAGGCGTTTAGGTCTTGCAACTTCTCTGTTACACTTCACACTGTTTTGCAGTCACCTTTTTGAATTTTATAACCAAAACCTCTCTCTAAATTCCCTTGCTGTCTACAGTGCATAATTCTGTAGTTGTACTAGTAAAAATGAATGAGGTAAAATAAATAGGACTGTGTTGTTTAAAAATGAGAAATGGTTATGAAAAGTTCAGTGAAACATTATATTATAAAAATAAAATATTAGCAGAGAGGAGAGACATCCCTACCACAGTAGCTCTACTATCCTTTTATACATCTTGCATACAACCAAAAGGCTCTTAAAGGAACCCTGAATTTGCTGCTTTCATGATTATTGTTACAAAAAATAATTGTTTTATTTTTTCAGACATTTTTGTTTGAAACTGAAAACCCAAACCTCTAAATCTCCTGGAGGAAAAGGAGATGACAAAATGTAAACAATTACCCCATTTGAAGACCTTTACATATGTTTCCAAGTGGGGGATAGGGAGAAAGACTCTCATTTGCAGTTCATATTGATTTAATTAGAATAGACATATTATAGCACTTAGACATTAACCAGCCTACTAAAAGGAAGTTCATTTATGCAATGTTTTAATTTGCATCGAAGGATCACAGAAATGCCCTGACCCTCAATAAGGCCTAAATGCATCCCAAACTTCTAGTCCTATTCCCCCTATAAATACATTTCCTCCAGACACTCTCTCCAGCCTTGACCTCTCCCTTCTTCAAACTCAACCTGTTTTTCTCTCCCTCCTGAAACACTGATGCTGAGCAAGCCAGCTCAGCACGTTCCCTTCAGGCAACCAGCCATGACTTAATCAGCCACGTACACTTCTGCATAACCTGTAGTTGAGAACAGGCTATCCTCAACCACACTGAATGTCTCCAGTGATCCTATCTTAATCTGTCTTGGAGGGGGCAGGCTGCACACTACAGTTACAATAAGCTTCCGATGCAACTGTGAACAGAAGGTAGGCCAAAGAGGTCTTTGGCTAGTAGCTCCAAGACTTCTGATGCAGATACTGATTTCTGTTTTACTATTTATCAGAATGTAAATCTATAAAACGTGGATTAAATCTTTGGGAGCCACAGATGTGTTTATGCAATCTTCCAGTCAACAAGCTGTCACACTGGTGAAACAATAATTCACTGTATTTTAAGCCCTCCTTTACTTGCCAAAATCTTGAGGAGAAACACTGTGGGAACTGGAACCAAAAATGACATTAGAAACCCACCCTCGCTCAACAAGTGAGGTGAAGCCTGGCAACCTCCCTCCCAGCTGAGAAGCCCCCTGAGAATTCTCAGCAGAACAAGGCAGCTCTCACAACCTCCATACAGACAGCACCCGCATCACAGCCTCCAGCTCTCCAAAGGCAGTTTGTGCCTTCCTTTTTCTAGGACGAAACTGCAAGTGCCTGGAACAACACACTCCGCCAAAGCTGTGGCTGACGTACTCCTCCTCCACCTAAACGAGCTGGCTGCTCAAGAGCGTTTTGTACCCTAGAAGAGTGGGACGAATTATTTTTGTTACAGACGCAATAGACTATCATTGCTAGCTGTATCTTATCACCTTCTGGTTATCTGCTGCGCTACAGAAGGCGCTGGGTAAGGTCTACGAGCAGCACCCTCCCTCTCCCCACGCCCGGCCGCCATCACCTCCAACGGCTCTGGCACAGACGTCACCGCCGCGCGCCGGAAGTCGGGCCTCGACGGGGCCCAGCCCCGCCCCCCTCCCGCTCTGCCCTCCTTCCGCCTTCCCGCGGCACCGCGCATGCTCCTCGCCCACGCGCCGAGCTGGGCCGCCCGCCCAGAGGTAAGAGCGGCTGCTGCTGCGTCGTGATGCCGTGTGCGGGGCGGCCCAGGCCTCCCCCGTCCCCCCCCCGGAGGCCCGCGCATGGGCTCGTCCGCGGTTCCCCCTCGCCCGGCCGTGGTACGGCTCGGGGCGGCTGGGGCGGTGGTGGTGCGGCCGCCTCCTGGCCGTGGCGGTTGGGGGTTCGCGACCCGGAGGCGGGATGGCGGCTGGGAGTCCGTGAGGCGGCGGGGCAATGGCGGGGCAGAGGCAGAGTTAAGTCAGCGTTTCTCCTGCTTTTTGCGTTTTTTGTAACTGCCAGCCGGGAGGAGCGGGGTTGTGAGCGGCTCTGGTGGCGGTGGTGGTGCCGGCCTGGGGCAGGGAAACACAGCTCTCCCCTCGTTTGGGGTGGGAGCTGCAAGCGTAATCAGATCATGTCAGGGGGCTTTAGGGTTTGGGTTTTTTTCCATCTACCGAGAGAAGCGCGTTAGAGGGAACCAGAGTCTCTTAATAAACTCTTTACAAGCGTGTTACCCGTGTAAGATTTCTCTCTGTTACAAACAGATGAAGGGGTGGTGCTCGCAAAAAAAGCTAGTCTCAAAGTACAGCTGTGTGCCTTAAGCATTCACACCTGGGTCTTCAGAGATACTTAGAGCTTCTTTTGGAAGTTTTGTGACCAATGCCTTTGAGAGATCGGGGTTAGATATTAAAATATGTTTCATCTTTCAGGAAGAGGTGTTAGAATAGAAGACAGTGGTGGTGAGCCATTGGGACGTCCTTGCTTTGCCATCGTATCTGGTGTGCGCGTGACCAAGGAACCTGTGCGTGGCCTGGGAACTCAACTGTGCTCTCAGTGGGTTGGGAACGAGCATCACACTCCAAATTGTTCTTTTGTCGTGGTCTCAAAGGTGTGAAGACTTCCGTGACTTCCCAGAACTAAGGGTCAGGTTGTGTGCAGTACAGACACAGTGAGCACTGGCCCAGTTTAGAGCGTGACTGACTTAGTTACTCAGGTGAGTAAAGGCTTTTCAGCGGGAGTCATGCTGTGAGGATAGCTTTGGGCAGTGAAAGGTTAAGTTCCTATTAAAAATTAGTAAAGCCATGTTGCAACTACATGAACCTTGAGAACTTGGAAGTAGTTGTTGCAGGAAGAGCTTGTCTTCTAAAGAGAAGATAGAGTTTGCATGTACAGGCCATAGCTAGAATAGTTCAGTAACACTCTTTTCCTTTGACAGAAAGGCAGATGATACTTAAAATTACTAGGCAAGAGTAACTTGGTAGTAACTTAGATCTCGTTATGATTCTCTCACTTTGTGACAGCATTCTGATTGGAAACTCGGTTGCTGCTAGCAACTTAGTAAGGCACTTTAACTCAGAAATTAAGTTTTAGGTTATGCCAATTAAAAGGCCTCATTTTTAAGACACACAAAAATACAAAGACTTGATTGTGAAATAAATCAAAATTGAAAGGTGTCTGGAATGTTTCCTACTTTGAAAAATACAGCAGTTTTAGTCTAAAATATTTGGATATTGCTAATCCTGTAGCAATGTTATCCTTGCTAAAGAAATGAAAGCATTTAATGTAAGGCTGTACTCCAGAATATGAGAAACTTGAACATAAAAGTGCTTGTTAGAGGTTTTTAGGCTTCTTATCAGAAATGTGGGTGTTCTGAATAATTTGCAGAAATCATACTATTTTCATAAGCACGTTTCTTTTTGAAGTGGTTGCAAGATTTTTAGAATCAGTTCCACACATGTGCACAGCTGATCTGCTTTACATAGGAAATACCGGCATTTACCAAAGGGTTGGCTGTGTTTTTTCTTTTCTTTTTTTTCTTTTTTTTTTTAATGGCAGCAGTACAAAAATCATAGGATGCATATGGAATGGTGAACAAAACACAGAAAAACATCAGTTCCTGTAAATAAATAAGCAGTGCAGCCTGGCATTGGACTAGTACTGGTCCCTGCACCTCCAGGTAGATACTGCAGAATCAGAGCTGGAGAAGACAGCACAGAAAGAAGAAACAAAGGTAACTGAGGAGTAACAAGGAGAGAGAAGCTTGATGTTGTTAAATTTAGAGGTGATGCAGACGAGACATGGTAATACCATAAAAGCTTTGAGGTTGCAGACTTGACTACTTTTGTTTGTAATTAGTTGCTTTTTTCCGTTCTTCATGCAGGTTTGCTATGGGATGTTTTGCTGGACCTCTGTTCGGGCGTACAAACTGCATTTACTTACCTGTTGACATAGGCAGTGTTTCCCATACATGGTGTTCTGTATGAACTCTGTTTTTCTGTGCTTGGAAATCTGTCTGCCCAGGCCTCTGATTTCCCTGCTTCCTATATTCTCCCTGTTCTTTGTTCTTCCTTCTGTACCTGGCTGTGGTTACTGCCATTCCCTTTCTTCCTGTGCCAGGCCAGAATTCATTTCTATTCTCCTCCCTACAGTGTTCTCTTATTCCATTTTTCCCCTGTGAGAGTTCCATGTCCCCAGTCAATTTTTTTCTATTATTCCCTCACTTCTCTGTTTTTGCACATCCTTTTTCTTTGTTGATGGTTGTTTGTCTTCTTTTTGTTATTGATTGTTAAATTCTATTTAGGAGATAGGTAAAGAGAAAAGATTTTTCCCACTGTGTTTTCCCCTGCATCAAGACTGTTTGCTGATGCCTAGAACACAACACTTTGCCATCCCACAGTAATTACATTATGTCCAACCAATAAATAGGTCACATACCTAATACATCCAGTAGTTGAACAAAGAGTCAAATGGTCAAATAATAGCAAAAAATAAATTGCAGTTTCTGTTAAAAACAGTGGAGAAAGGCACTGCATGAAGCATAAATATAGGAAATTAAATTCCAATAAAAGGAAGTACTTTTCCACATGCTGTGGAGCTAGCGGCCAAAGGAAACAAATGAGGCCAGCAGTTTAAAAGGATTAAAAAACTCCCGTAGCTATATTTCTGGGTATTTATGGCACTGATACCAGTGGATAGTGGCAACAAAGTTTGGAAGAGGTGGTAAACTCCATGATTCAGAGTATATTTCAGCTGTAGACTGGAGGCAGATTATTTTCTATTCACTATGGATTTGGTTGGATGGAAGTATTTAGTACTGGTTTCTGTTACAGATGGAAAATGTACTGGGAATACAGAGATACTGAGTCTCCTCTAGCCTGACAATGTAAGCTCTTTTACGCAAGTTTTGCTGTACAAAAAGTTCTTGCTGGGTATTATATTTTAGAATAATGTAGACTTAGAAACTTAACATCATTTTAAAGCCTCAATCTTCAACTGAGCTATGCTAACGTACTCAGAATGGGAGAGCTTTTACAAAAGCCTCTCACCAGGAAGTGTTCTGGGCATACCTAAAGACAGCTTGTTTGAGCACCGTACTTGCTGACAGATCTGCTGACAGACTTGAGCCAGTGTGTATTGGATTTGTTCAGGAGAGGAAACGACTATGTCAGTGAAGGTGCAGAATCTAGGACAGCTGATGATACTGCACAGAGAATAAAAAATGTTTTGGGAATCATACACATGAGGTTGAAAGTTTTTAAATCAGAGCTGGTGTATGTGGAGAGGGATGGGGCTGCAGTGAGTATGGGTTGCTTAAGCCAAAATGGGATACCTGGTTCCTCATGTGGTATCACCCATGGGCTGAAGTGTAACTGAGCTTCAAAAATATTATCCTACTCTTTAAAATTTGATCTTTAAGAAGGGGGGGGGGGGGGAAACCCTTGCAAATCCTCAGAGGCTGGAGAGACTTTGTCAGTGACATCAGCATGAGCCTGATGGCTGTGAGCAGTTTTGTAGGGTCCTTCAGTGCCCTTTGGGATGCTGACTGGAGCCTAACTTTGAAGGCAGTGTTGAAAATGGCTGCTTGGCTGTTGCCAATTTGTAATACACTGTGAAGAATGTATTGTGTAACTGCCATAGCTTGATTTGGGATATTTTTAAGGGGATCAAGATAAGCCCATTGGTGCATATTTGGTATTTCATGGTAGGCTTAATTGCTTTTGCAGTGGAAATCTATCTTGTAAACATGATTGTGAGCTGGCGTTGCAAGAGTGTTCTGAATAATTGTGCTGGACGTGCTCTCCAGCTGCCCCAAGCTGGCTTGAAGGGCATTAACAGCAAAACAGATCTATGGACACAGTAATGCTAACTTTTTTTATTACACAGCAGTAATGCTGAGGAGTCTACTTGGCAGTTTGCAAACATGGAATAAAATGGATTTTTCTGCCTCAAAGAGGTCTATAATCTAAGGACTTATTGTTATGATTTCTGATAGCTTTAGCTGTGGTAATTTAAGATGGTTGTTCCTTGTTGCTCTGCCATCCTATTGCTGCAACAGTGAACTACAATGTAAGAGCAGAAGGGACGTGTTCCGCTTCTCTTGCACATCAGGTATATTCACTACAAGTTGCGAGTCAGAACTCACAAAGGGGAAGGTCAGTGCCGTTCCTTAGGAGCTGGCGGAGATGTTTTGTGATACTGATGTTGCTAATGCATTTGATTTCAATTTGAGAGAATGTTATATTTCTTAATCAAAAGGTTATAGGTTTGTTTGGTGTTTTCTTTGCATATCTATAAATATCCATGAAAAGGAGGAAAGTTAATCTATTTTTCCTATTACTTATTTAGGAAAAAAAAGATCTGAGCTCCATACGAAGATGTTGAAGGCTGCCTGCCACTTCAATAGATAAGAATTAATATGAACTCTCAATTGGGCCGCAATATTAAGCAAACTAAGGATGCTAAACTACTTTTGTCTTCTGTTTGTGTGCTACATGGAAATATTTCACATATCTAATTTTTCAGCTCTGTCTTTTTAGTGTCTGTCGTTGCCACTTTGATATATGCACATAGCGTCCATTTCTTACTGCATGTGTCTTCAGCAAAATCTCCTACAGAAGTATGAGAGTAAGTGTATGAAGAGGTATGAATATGTATGTGTATGAGAGCATGAAGTATGAGTATGCCTAGACAGTTTGTATCTTGCAGGATGACATAGACAGGTTTGGCTGAGAGGTGTGTCGGGGGGGAGAGATGGGAAGGAGAGGTTTGTTTTTAAGCCAGCTGGTGAGGGCTGGCAGTCGCTTCTGAAGCCTTGCGTTAAAGCACAGGGATATATTCAGAGATTACTCCTAGAGCCACCTGCAAATTGTTCACCTTCCCTCTTTCTTACCTTTGTACGCCAGTCACAGGCTTGCTTTTGTTGCAATGAGTCTGCAGAGTTCTGTTCTGTCTCCTGAAAGATAAATGTAAAGATGGACAAAGGTCTAATTTTGCTTGTTGTGTTGTGCACAGTCATCTGTTTTTGTTTTTATTTAAACGTCCTCAGCCCAGAATTTAGGTGGATCATATATTAGATCAATAGCCACATTAGCACTATGGCAAGCTGCTTCTGATTGTCACCCAGTTAGTCCTTTCTATATAGTCTGCAGAAGATGATGTCTTTTCTTTTTCTCATTCTGTATCTTCATGTTTGTGTCCTTTGTGTGGCTCATGATGTCCCATCTTTCTCTCCCTTCCCCTTTTGAAGGCTGAGTGTACTCCTTGCTCTGGTTTATGCTACATCAGCTGGAGAGAAAACAGTATGTTCCTTGTTTTCTTAGCAGAAGTTTATATAAATGTGGTGATGTTTCTGAATAAATGAGAATTACCACCTGTGTAAACTCATTTTATGATATTTTTCTTGATCAGCCTTAAATGCAATTAATCTGTTTTCTCATGAAAATAGTTTGGTTTATGACTTACAGTTCTTTTCTTCCTCAAATACTTCCCCCCACCCCGGGAAAAAAAAACAAAAAAAACCCTGCATGGCATTTTTTTAAGCTCAGGGTTAAAAGGGAACGTTGTCTGGTAGATTGATGTTATGAAGTCATATCACGTTTTTCATCACTATTTGTTCATCTCAGTGTCCTTAATCAGAATAGCCCCTTTTCTATTTTATGTTTATAGGTTGTGAACTTGCCTTTGCATTCCCAAAATTAAAGGTGGTATGAAGTATTATCATCATGCATACAACCACAAGTTATCTTTTCTGTCTTGTTTATCCAGTACTTAGGGTAAGGCAGTACTTCCATTACTTATTCTTCCCGGCCTTTCCCATTATTAACATGCTTACCCAGCAGGTGTTTTCATATCCTCACCTATCAGAATATTTGTAATATTCTTAATTTTTTTAAGTGGGATCTCTGTGACAAAATATGGCTGAGACTCAGCAAATCTAACAAAGAAAACATGTATAGTAAAAATCCGTTTCAGGAACTGAGTAAGTTTCTGCTTGTTCAAAATACATAGAAAACTACTTGTAGAACTTTGAGATAAACTTGTTTGCGATTTAATAACGTAAGGATTGAGGGCACTATTGCCTTTAGATATATATACAGAGTCACTGATGTGGTCTTAGTTCCTCCCGTCTGTGGCGTTGTCATTCTGCAGGTGTGAATGTGCAGCCTGTGTGTTGATTTTGGCAAAGAGTTTTGCAGAAGATGTGGCATGCATATTTTCTAATGTAGAGTAACTTAATTCTTGTTGATTCAATGTTATCAAAACTATTTTAAGCCATCTGCTGCCTTATTGTTGGCATGTGCCAACACTGTAACATATCCTGTTCAGAGATTAGTAGTGCTGGGACAACAGTCCAGTGAAACCACCGGAGTGGTCCCTCTGCAGCAGGAGCAGGAACTTGCTAGTTGCTGTTGAAATGAACAGAAAAGCACAAAAGCTCAAGAAATACTTTCCCCCCCCGCCCTGGACAGAGGGAGCAGACCTCTCAATGAAGAGTACTGTACACAAGTTAATGTACAGTTTTGTTCCATTGAGGGCTGCTGCATTTTTTCCCTTCCTTGCTACTTGACAGGGACAAGTAAATAGTTTGTGATATGAGGGCAAACTTAATTCTTCCTGGTTCATGAGACAGCAGTAATAGAAAAATTTATTTTGGACTGTATTTGTTACCTTTCTCTCCATCTATCTTCCTTTTCTCTCATCCTTTAGAATGTATACATGCTCCAGGGACTGTTTATTGTTGCAACTGCAGTAAAATAGCCAAAATCAGTTGTGAGCAGTAAGGCATTCCTGCTGCAGGAGTTTGGTGGTGTTTTTTCATGCTGTCGCCAGTTTTGGCTATCCTGATAGAGGGTGGGAGAAAAGTTGGGATGTATCACTGTTCACGCATGTCCATCAAATTAAGACCACGGTAGATTAAGTATTGTAGGTGATGGTAAACATTGGGGATGAATGTTGGTCTGGATTACCTCTCTCTCCTGCATGAATAAGTATAGTAAAATTCTGTTGACAGACACCTTCCCACCAGGTTTAGCTGTATTAACAGCTGGTAAAATCTAGTTTCTTCAGTCAGTTTGACTATTTTTTCTGCTTTATTATATGACTAGAAGTTAACAACAGGGTTGCTGGACTGTGACTGAAAATCAGCCTAACGAGGCTTATTATAAGGCAGGTGGCCAGGACAGAACTAAACACAAACAATACTGTCATTAATGACAGAGATAATTGTATTGATGTTTTACCTTCCTGTGGGCAGCATCTTGCAAGTTCAGCTGAGCTTTCTTGCTTAGGTATGTTGCAGCTGACTGAAATGGCATACACGTATGTGAATTTATATGCTGGGGTGGGGAGGGGACATTCAGCCCACCAAGGTTAGCATTGCAGTTCTGTACTCAGTCTGAAAAACAGCTCTGACCAGTATGAAAAGTCAAGCAGCTGAGGAGGACTGTAATTCTAAACCATGCAAACAGCAGCAGTGAAACTGTGTTTGTTAAATAGGTGATCCTGTTTTCAGTCACTCTGGTGCGCTAACAACTGGAGTTGCAGGCAAGGTTGAGTAGAGGAGCTCCATCCTGTTTTTTCTCCCCATCTTCCTCCTGTTTGACCTCTAGAAGACACAATAAATAGAAACCTCCCTCACACAGACCATGCTCTTGCCAGGAACAGATCAAATCTTAATCTAAAACAAACTCCAGTGATGTGACAGCTGTTTGCTGTTTCCTTGCAGTTTATGCTTGCCATGTGCCATGGTATTCATAGATAAATTTTCAAAGTGCAGTTTCTCCAACCTATGCTCCTGCCGTCTGTACTCAGCAGTTGGGGATGAGATTATCACAGCAATCCCAAATAAAGGGACAACAGTGATCCGGGTGCTCCTGCTGTTCTCAATACAGCCCACCAAATGGGCAGGAAAAGGATATTTTTCTTTTCTTTCCTTACAACAGTCAAAAAATGGTTGCTCCATCAGTCGAAGTTGTAGCAAGTAACATGGCTTTAAGTAACATTTATTCTTCTCAAATCATAAATAGCATATTATCTTGGGGAGTTAAAGATCTCAGTTGTAAACTAGCAGCCAGATGTGGCATGGCTACTTCTAGACCATGGTACTGTGGGCGCTGGGATCAGAAAAAGTGCTTTGGGATTTTTCACATCTTTGCTGATCTCTCAGCTACTGTGTACAGCTGTGTCTACAAGATTTTCACAGTATTCTGAAATCCCAGCTTAAACTCAGCTTTGTTACAGGTAAAGTTTTATCACAGATTATAACAGCCCATAGAGAATTCAGAAAACTGGATACAGGGTTTACAAGAAACTTCTTGGACCAACTCCTAAATTTAGGATTGGAAGTTAAAACTGACCCTGATGTAACTGGTGCTGCATAACCATTTCAAAGCTGAAGTCATGTCTGCTCTTAAGACAGAACAAGCCATATCTCTCTTTTTAGTGTTCTGCCTGCTACTTGGTATAGCTCCTTATATTGCAATTTATAGAGCACTTTTTTAAAACATGCAAATAATTTCTTTCTATCATAGACCATAAAAGCTAAATACTCTTTGGAGAGTGCTACAAGGTTGGGCACTATTGTCATGCCATTTCTAGATTTCCTTAATGCCATTTTGCAGTAAGGATGTATCCTTGAAATTGTAGTACCTTTAACAACATGATGATTGACATTACCTTCTAGAACTCCGTAGAAGTAGGCATTTTTTATTATCTGTAATGAATAAATGCTGATACTTACATATTTTAAAATATGTAGTCTTTTGACTACCTACAGAGTTAATGAAAATGATTATTAGTTTTGTCCCTTCTTTCTAGATGGAAATGTCAGAAGATGATATTAATATGGAAGATTACCCCACTGAAATTCATGATTATCTCGCAGCATTTGAAAGATCTCTTGTTACTGTAGATGAGATGCTGGAGACAATGATGTCCGTTTCCAGGAGTGAGCTTCTCCAAAAGGTAAATAATCTTTCTTTTGACAACGTTCTTGTTATTAATACAGGAGCACCTGGGAACCCTGCCTTAAATAAAGGTGCCTCTTAGGCTAACACTAAACAGACAAATAACAAATATGACACTTCTTACCTAATACCTAATATTTGAAATTCTTACACTTCGAGGATATCCAGAGGATCTTACCAACTAAACAATGAAATGCATGCTCTTCCAAGCTGAAAAAGGATGACCATAACAGTGAGTCAGTTAGGTAAAGGGCATTCTAACTTATTAGCCTGCCTGGAAGTGCATGCTGAATGCTTTTCCAGAAGGGATAGCTCATTCACAGTTTTGTCCAAGAGGCCTTTTCACAATGCACTTCATGGAATTCAGTTTACCCAGGAAGGATGTAAAGGTGAATTGGCAGCAGTGAGAATTGATCTTCTGATTCCAGGAGTCTAGACTTGCAGAACTTGGTGCTTGAACAATTGAGCTGTCTCCTCTAGCTACGTTATAAGCAGAAGTCTGTAAAACATTCCCCACCCCCGGCCATAAAGACAGAGCAAGGTACTGCCTAAAGACCTCATGCAAGCCTCTTTATCTTTTAACATTTAAAAGCAGACATGTAATTTCTTTCTTTGGGGCAAGAAAAAGCTAAGACATAGAGGAACTTCTCTGTCCTCTGAGGATTTCTAACACAAATTATGAAGAAAACAGTCTTGACAGCACCAATCTTTTGACAGTATCCATGTTAGAACTAGTGAGCTGTACAACGATGTTATCAGAGTTTCTGGAAATCCTATAGGACTAAAACAATAAATTGACTTTGACAGTCAAGGAGGGGGGGAATCTCATTACCTTTCTTTTTCCCTTGCTGTACAGCCCTAAGTATTCCGGCATACATTGAACACTCAATCTAATATGTGTTTGTGTTCATTGATTATAGCATACTATACTTACATTTGAACTTTTAGGTTTTTTATATCTTTAGGAATTTTTTTTCTTCTGATGATAGCAAAAACTATTTTGAATTAAGTTTTTGTAGAAAAATGGGGACTTTTTCCTGCCTATTGGAACAGTAGTCTGAGCTATGTGCTAAGAGATTTTGTGCTTTTGGTCATATCGGACTGTGACATTTAACATTAAGCTGGGAAAATGATATGAGTGCTTGGACAGGAGGAAATGG
This sequence comes from Dromaius novaehollandiae, assembly GCF_036370855.1. Taxonomy (NCBI): domain Eukaryota; kingdom Metazoa; phylum Chordata; class Aves; order Casuariiformes; family Dromaiidae; genus Dromaius; species Dromaius novaehollandiae. The sequence continues at coordinate 130,176,032 of NC_088100.1, forward strand.
TTCTGTGCTGGCAGGGAAGCAGGCATAGATATGGTCTCAGTGAAATTGTGTGGCAAAATTACCCTCGTTCAGTTTGTGTGCAAATGCGTTTGTAACAAATGTGTGTACTACTGAATTTATGTATGTCTTGCTTAATTTTGGCAGTAAATGATTTTTTCTTTTTCACTTCAGTTAGAGCCTCTTGAGCAAGCAAAGCTGGATTTGGTTTCAGCCTATGCATTAAATTCGATGTTCTGGGGTGAGTATGTGGTGGGAAGAAAATGCAGTATTTATCATGGTCATTTGAACACCAGTTTCTAGACAACTGCAAATGTAAAATATTCATATTCCATAGCCACACAATTAAAAACTTGTAGTTACCCTGAGAATCCAAATTATTGCTCTCCTTAAATTAGGGTAACTGATGTTGAAATTCCAAATCAAAAATTGGTAATTACGTAGGCTTTTTTTTTTTTTTTTTTTTAAATACGTATCAGGATGTTTCTTTTTTCCTTGAGAGCCTTTTCTGTCCTTCTCATATGGACAGAAAATCTAACCATGTTAGATTTTTAACTGCAATATTTGGTCAGAAATAGTTTCAGTAGTTTCAGATACTACACAGTACAGGTAACTTATTAATGGTGTTATGTGGAAACTACAGTCTGTCTATGCGACTGATTAGTTGGGCCCTTAGTCATTACAGCCTTCAGCTCAATGAAATATGTTTTCCTCTCGTAGTGTACTTGGCTACTCAAGGAATAAATCCAAAGGAGCATCCAGTGAAACAAGAACTGGTAAGATTCTTGTACTGTTTGCATTGCAATGTTGTACTTAACAAGGGCAGTTAACTCTTGTATAAGTAAACATGTATTTAAATCTGCATTTAAAAATGGATGTGTTGCCATAATAGCGTGCATATACTACATGGTGTTATATAACTGCCTATTCATATGGCCTGCTGGGTTCTCTAAATGAAGAAAGTATTATTTCTAATTCTGAACCGTACCGTTTAAAGGAAGGTTGTAGAGCCTGCTGAAATTGGAAAAGAACAAGAAGATAAATGATGTCATCTTATCTTTCCTTTTCCCCACCTTTGTTTGAGAATTTGATTCTGAACAGAGCAGCTTTTCACTTGTGTCTGTTGAATGGAAAAATGTTATGTCTGATAATAATTTAAAACTTCCAGTATGGCGTTTTTTCTTATAAATACTTGGAATCGCGTTAATCTCTGAGGCTGCCTTTTCTTACTTCTGTATGACTCTGAAAGTATAGTGTGGCTGATTTACTAGCAAAGATGGGAAAGGCCCCCCTCCCCCTTCTAAGTCCTCCATTAATTCATTTTCTCAGCAGTAAAGAATTCGGTTCAGCAACAAAGCTAAAAGCTTTTTTGGCACCAGTTGTATGTGTATTGTCCAGTAATTCTGCACTAGTGACATATTTACAACCTATAATAAATCTTTCAGGTTTGTCTTTATATTCCATTTAGATGCATGACTACAGTATAGAAGGTATGCTATCTTGAAAATTCTGCTGACTTCAAAAAAATCAGATCATTCAGCTTGAAGAAGAAATAGAAATCAAAACTTAATAACAGCCCATTTTAATTCCTTTATAAATGAAAATATTAAATCTGGGCAACTGTAAAATACTTAGCTTAAACATAATCCTTACATAACTAGAGATATGAAAGATAGGGCTGAAAAATGTTTAAAGCTAGTCTGAATAATAAAAATACTTCTATTTTTAATTTTGTGTTTTTTCAGTAGTCTAGACTGTATTGTATTAAAAAATGGATCAGTTAATATTTCATGAGGTTTGTTTCTTGTTCGTCCTATGCCATGTAACTATATAGTACCTGAATATTGCATTAGCTATACCAAAAAATGAACTATCTTATCTGCTTTAGGTATTTTATGGTATTTTACTTCATAATTACCAGTGGATTTAACTCTGAAGAATGAATGAATGATCATAGGCTAGATTCTTATCCAGTTCTCTTTTCCTGTTATATATATCAAGGTGAATGAATGCATGTCACTTTCTTCCAGGAGCAACCTGATATTCTTATTATTCGTGTGGAAGGGGCTTAAAGATTGCTCTGTCACAATTTTTGTTTTTAGAATTGCTGTCCTTGTGTACATACAGGGAATATATGGGCATTCAAATTGTATTAAGAAAACTCACATTCCAGCCATCAGAGTTCATTTCTTGTGTCATGTTGATGCTTCTGTCAGCTCTCTTACCCAATGTTGATATGTGTAGGTTTACCATCTGTTCTCATTAGCCATAGAAGTCAAACCAAAGAAATACTGTAGCATATCATGATTTCAAACACGGTGAAGCTCTCCTAGTTAAAGCTATCTTTTTAATACAGAAAAAGTGGCCAATATTTTGGAAAATCAGTTGCTTGTAAGGGTGACTATAGAGAATGAAAAATCAGTTCTGTAGTTTAGAACTTAAGTTCCAGATTCAAAAAAGGTGTGAATGGTGCTGTGAGAAATGTTTATTACGTATTATCAACATACACTTAGTTTTATCAGTATCCATATATGTTTTGTTAGTCCACACTTATAATTCAGGTGTCAGATCAAGTACTATATATGTGTTACTGCTGTTTATTATATGTATTACAGTAACACTTAAAGGCCCTACAGTTCAAGGCCATATTGTGCTAAATATGTAGGCATGAAATCTACCAAACTAACTTCGATGTATTTTTTCAGAATTACTGTAAGTATCCTTTATAGTCAGTGGAGAGAAACAGGCACAGAAACAGAGGGTGACTCCCATCTTAGAGGAGCTGAGTTTCCCTCTCAAAGTAATTTTTTTAATTGATTACACAAGTGGCTAAGTATGAGTAGGTATGGAAGTGAGGGTGTCAAGACAGAAGGGTATACTTCAGCAGGGGTGAATCCAAGCTTAGACACCAAATTGCTGTGGTGAGGAGAAGCGAAAGTATTTCCTCGTTTTATGGAACGGCAGTAGAAACAGGCTCTTTGTTATTTGTGGTCATAAAAGGAGCCTCTAGTACAGCTGGAAATTCAGCCTTAGCTAGTTTGGGGGGGCTTACCAGTGAACCAGTTCAGGATCTTAACCACAGGACTTCTGTGTAGTTGCACACTTCATGCTTGTAACGTCTTTGATTTTGTCAAAAGTGCTTTTTGGTTTTGCCTGGATATGCTGTAGACTGACATGTTCTTCTGTAAATATATCAAATATCCATTGAAATAACTGTGATTTCACTTTGCTATCTTTAGGCCAAACTCCAAATTGAGTTTACTATTTTGCTTTTTTAATTTTGCAAGATAAGAACAATTCTCTTGGCTCACTGTAAATCCGATGAAGTCCTATAGAGATGGAAACTCTACATATTTTTATGATAGTGCATGTCATATAGATAGTAGTACAGTAACTACCTGTGATGGAAAATCTAAAAGGGAAGACTCAAGTTTGCAAAGAACCTGATATAAATTTAATTGAAATCTTTAAATTCAAATATTATTTTTCTATGCATTATAGAAATGTGCAGCAGTGTGGAGAACTTCTCGTTGATTTTTGTTTTAGCAGCAATCTTGAACAATATGAAATATATTGCACTTCTTTTTTTCTTTTTTTTCTAGGAGAGAATAAGAACATACATGAACAAGGTCAAAGAAATAGCAGACAAGAAAAAAGCATCCAAACTTGATAAAGGAGCAGCTTCTAGATTTGTAAGAAATGCACTCTGGGAACCAAACCCTGAAAATGAACCTACCTCCAAAACTCCTGCTAAAGCAAAAAAGAGAAAGATGGACTAAATTTTTATTTCCCCCTATATAAATCAGAGATGACCAGACTGTTTAAAATGTTTTGCACACTGTATGCATCTTGTAGAGGTGCAGTGTAGCAACATCTTTGTTATACTGAAAATGTTTTATGGGACTGTGTTTTGTCCAGAACACTGGTCACTGAGGTCATCACTTTATATGCATGTCTGAAAGTGCTTTTTGATGCTAGAAAACTGATGCTTCATTCCCCAAATGATAATGACTATCTTGCTGATAATATATAGTAGGTATGTTTTGCTTTTAATGCCTAGGAATTACTTTTTCTTTTTTTTTAAGTGCTGAATGATTGATACTGTTTTAATATTTAGGATATTAAATACATGTAAAAATTGTGTCAAACAGTGCTATCCAGTCTGTGTTGTTTATATAAGAGCCATGTTTACTTTTTCATTACATTGTTGTATGAAAGGCTGTATTTGTAGAGTTTGGTAAGACTTATTCACTATTTTAAACTGTTTCCTTTTCAGCTTCTGAACTTGAATGCATGCCATATATACCCTTACTTCTGTTGCCTTTGAGAAAAGAGTTTCAAGGGCCACAGGAAAATAGCCAGAATTCCACTTTAAGCCCCTGTGTCTAGTCAGTGGAAAGAATAGATACCTCTGAAGGGTGATCTGTAGGGCCAAAACAAAGGAGCAGGCTGGAGACAACAATTAGGAAATATAACATGTGGGAAATCGGTTGGAATTTTAGCTGGTTGTACTTGTCCCTTACGGCTGACACTGAAAAGATGGAGATATGTGCTCTGAGGTGAGGGGAATGTGGTCATCCATTGCTTTCCCCAGTGAGGGTTTCAGAAATAGCATTCTCTGGTGCAGTAAGAAGCTTTGTCATTTAGAAGAGGAGTTTCTTTGAGAAAAGGTTGTGTGTGTGTGTTTTGTTTTTTTTTTTTTTTTTTTAAGTACACTGTAAATCAGAATTCAAGTATCAAACCAAAAGCTGTCTAGCAATTAGCAGTACTCTAACTAATTATGAAGAAAAGAGAAACAATTTATTTCACCAGAACGCAGTTTGGGTACCAGTCTACAAACCAGCTTGGGAAATGTAGTTGGCGTGAAAGATGCAGACCATACTAAATTGTTAATTTATAGTTTAATAAATCTAGTACATCTACCATACCACAAGCTGAAAGATCTGCAGTGGACTGGTACTAATGAGGTGCTAAAATGAAGATTCATCACTGACAACTCAAAAATACATATTTAAAGGTAAACCAAATTTACTAAAAAAATCATTGTGTATTTCTGGAAATTTTTCCAGTGATGAGTATGAATTTACACATTTTTGTTTAATAAACTCCTTGAACAAACAGTAGTTCCTTCAGTCCAGCTAACAAAAATCCTGCATGTGTAGATAGATGTTCATCTAAGTGCATGACTTTGCTGCTTCAGAACCGTGGGACTGCTCACATGAAGTATGCATGTCAAAGGCGCACAAAGATTTGCAAGATGAAAGCTAAAATGAGAATGCTTCTTTTTTCCATGTTAATGTCATAGTTATGCCTGACAAAAGTGCTGCCAGGAGTCTTTTTCTTGGGCTTAAGATTAAACCTGAGGGACCTAACAGGTATTCTTGACCAAGGACAGTAGTACTCTTGTGAAGCAGTTCTCTTTTTGGTGTGCTCAGCTGGTTTGGGCAGAGTTTATTTGGAAGTCTCTGTGTCCTGTCATGTACCCTTTGAACATGATGCTGCAAACGATGGCTGTGGACTGTTACAAACAGACTTCTGGACTTTGCATGGATGTAGAAGTCTGCATGTGCAAAGCTTGGTGTTTGAAATGTCAGTCTCAAAACCAAGTTTTACTTCTGTGTGAGATGGCAGATAGTCATATAATAAACAGGGGTCTGCACAGACGTGGGCTCGTGCGCACATTTTGGATCGCTTAACAGTTGTTCCCAGTTAATCCCTGTGTTTAAAAAAAAAAAAAAAACCAAAAACCAAAAAAACCAAAAAAACCCACCAGACTGCTTTTATGCTGTTGTCTTCCCAGTTAGTTCAGAGGCTTAAGTGGCACGAAAAGCATTTATACATAGATGTTCTGGAAGGTAATGTCTTAAACTTCGAGAGGCGTTGTCTTGAAGAAACAAGTAGCTCAGCATGTATTTACGCACAGTGTTGTTTATTAAAATGGAGTTGCAGGATGTTTCCATTACATTATTTTCCTCTTATGCTTCAGTTATAGCCTTTGTTTTAATTATGGTCCTTTTTAGAAATTATCCTTTTCAGTGTCCAGTAAAGTACACAGATTGCATTGGTAAATGTTTACACAGGGATAACTCGAGGCTATTAAGAGTACAGAGGTAGCAGTCAGTCTTTGGTATAATTAACTATATACAGGTAGTTGCCATTTGTGGTAGAGCAGTTGATACAGATGTAGCATATACAACTTAGTAAGCTTTTAAGGCTTGCATCTTTAGTATGGTTGCTTTGGTGACTAAGGCTGGTTTGTGGCTTTTGTTTTTTTAATATAAAGAAAATAACCCAGACACATCCCCCACAAACTGAGGAGCAACACCATGTGCATCTTGTTCAGTAACAGTTCTGTTAGGTTTGAAATACAAGATCATGAGTGCTAAGTGTTTTTTATATTACTAAAGTGTTTTTGGAACATCCAGACTTCAAGATAGGTATTTAACTTTATTGAGGTCTCCAGTATGAAGTGACTTGACCAAACATTGTTAGTGAAAATTTCTCCCTGGAAAAGCTATGAGTACTGGAATGAAAAGTAACTCACAACTTTCCTGCCTCAAAATCAGAGGCCGTTGAGAAGGATGTTTCTTGTAGTGGCTGCCTGCATAAATAGGCATAAGCCATACTTGGCATGCCATACTATGGCATAAGCTATGCAACTCTACAGGCAAAATGGGGGAAGAGGGGAGCTGAAAAGAAGGGAAAACATCTGGGCGATTTCTAGTCCCATTGCTGTATATGCTGAAGTCAAGTGCAGAAATACAAATTCTGCGCTCATATGCTAATGTAATGCAAAGTATTGCCATTGCAGTAGTAAATTATTAGTATCAGTAAATAAAAGTATTAATGAACTTAAGATATTTAAATAGAACATTAAGGTATGTTTGGTTCCTCCCTGCTTTGTCTTGATTTTGCTAGAAATATATTAAGGGGCAATTAATATTAGTTAGAAACACCATCTAAGGGAAATACTAACAAAATTGCTGTTTCTGAGAATATTTTTAGCTAATGCAATGAGAAAAGTTTGTAATACTCTGATTTATGGTAGAAATATGTATGTAGCAGGACTTACTAGAGGCTGATCAATGATGTCAAAATTAGAAGGTTTTGTGTTCAAGTTTTTTAGCTTAAAAGTGAAAATAGTATCAGTATTTGTTTTGTCAAAGTTAAGGCTGTTAATGTTAACTGTTCTTGTGACTTTTTTTGTTTTTTAGCCTTTCTACCAAGAAGGTGATGATACGGTTTAGAGCACAGGAAGTTAACAGCCGTAAGTGGAATATGATATGAGGTTGCTGGAGGAATTTCCCAAGCTTACCAAAAAAAAGCTTTAAAAGAGAAATGAAAATACAACTCTAGTTTTTAAGCCACACTTGTGGTAGCATTAAACAACTATATTAAAACAGCAAACAGCTCTTGGGGGCACCAGAGAAGCTTGTGCTTGGCATGGTTTGGAGTTCATTATATGGTAGGGGTTTGACTCAATCTGCTTTAAAGTCAGTGGGAGATTTTCCACTGATATTAATGGACTTTGCTCCTTGAATTAGCTTGGCAGCAGATAGTTTCATTGAACAGCTACAGTTGGCTGTGAAAAGTAAATTACTGAGTTACCAAATTGATGGCTCAGGACTTTGCAGTAAGTGTCTAGCCTACTAATCAAAGTATTTTTTTCAGTCAGTAAGTCATCTTTTTCTTAGATGCATCTTTAACTATCTAACAAAAGATTTTTTCCCCCTCCTCCTATATTTCTCAAAGTATATTACAGGGAGAATAACCCAGTGTCATTAACTGTCCCAACAGTGTAAAGAGATTTTAGAAGCATAAAATGGAAGTCTATGGCCTTAGAAATTAGGGTCCACTCCCAGTTGTGTATAAAGTTGCCACAAGTCTACTCCTAGGAAAAAAGCGTACTCTCGTGTGCTCGCTCTCTCAGTTTACTGGGGTTGCAAACAAAAGAGGAATCATACTAGAGTTAGAATTCCCACTCTTACTAGTCATGACTACTCAGGAAGCCAATGCATTACTGGTGGTCATTTCTACTGCTTCAGTATTCTGCTGTTGGAGAACTGATGCTACTTTATACAAAAGTGGGTATTTTATTAAGTCATCCTTATTTTTCCTGGCTTTGAAAATCAAAACTACTGTGAAGTCTTGTCAAAAAGTGTTAGTGAACAGTTTCATTAGAAATCCCCTCAAAACGTAGTTATATGATAAAAGTTGAAGAAGGTTCCAGTTGCCTAGGTATAAAAATTAACTTAATTATCCCAGAATTAAGAATTTTCTTGGAATTAAGAGGGAGATGAAAACCCACTTTTTAACTGATGGGCTGGGATCATTACAAATGCAGAGGGAAATCCAGGTCTCCATAGTAAATGACAGGCTTTTGGTTCTGCAACCCCAGAAGAAATGTTGGTTACCTGGATTGAGGTTTTGGTCAGCTGTTGGCCACAGGAAGGCTTTCAGAAGTCATGGACAGCAAACTCCGGTCTGCAACTGGAAACCGAAGTGGAGGTATGTTGGTGGTATATTACTGGTTAATAACATTTAACTGCTTTGGAGTGCTAAAGTCTAGGAAGACAATAGCAAACGATTTTTGATGCAAATCAAATTGAAGAAAAATTAACTTCAGTCAGCTAAATATTTTTGTCATCTGCAAGTCCAAATATAATTGGAGAAATGCTCTTGAGGCTTTGTGGAGATACTCTGCTTCTCCGACAGAACGAATCTGTCAAATTTCAAGCCAAACTAACTTTCCAAACCAGAGGGCCAAAATAACTGAAACTGGTTGTATCTCAATTATGGAAAGATTTGTCATGAATTGAGGTGTAAAAATGCCAAAACAGGGCATTTGTTAAAAAGACTACACATACATGTTTCTTAGTTACAAGTTTACTTGCATGTGATTTAAAAAAAACAGATTAGGCTTTAGCAGTTTAGGGGAAATAATATATAAAACAAAGCCAGTTGTCATTTTAGAGTCATCTGTGACCCTTATGAGGAAAAAAAAATGCATTAAACTTCTGCAGTGTGACGCCATAGGTTTTCTTTTTGCTAATTCGCTTTGAATGTCATTCCTTGCAGAAAGAGTTCCAGAGTCTGCTTGAATGCTTGTGTTTTGCAGATCACTTAGTTTCCTCAGCCATAGTAGCATATCTTTTTTTCAATTTCTGCTTTCCAATATGAGGCACTTGTTGTAATATTTTACTGATAGACCTAATGCCTTTTGCTGATTTCTAATCTTCCCTGTAGAAGAAGATTAGAGATCTGTGCAATACTTACTGCTGGTGATCTAAGAAGCAGACCTTGTACTCCTCAGTTTTCATCAGCTGTACCAAAAAGGGAAAAGAGCAAAAGCTTGTTTTTACTACTAAGCTGAGTGAATATGGCGTGGAAATCTTGTAATGGCAAGGTATCAATTTTGTAAAGTGATATATTTCAGAGAGGATACTAAATTTGACTGTGAATAAAAAGCTTTATAAATGGAAAATTTAAGAAGCTATCTTTTACTTTTCAGTGTAGTGTTGCCTTGACATGCATCATCTCAATTTGGCAGCCCCAGCAAATGGATGGAACCAATTCAGTATGATAATTCAGTATTGCCAAGAGGCTTCTTCTCAATCTAGTGCGGACATATTCCATGGTGGAATTTAAAGCCTATATTAAGTGATAGAAAATGGGTCTAATTCAGCACTTTGTTGTTCCAGCTTTACACTAAGACAGCCATGATTTCAAAGGTACTTAAACTGGATATCCAAAGAGTAGATGAGCAACATGATTTTCAAGCTAAGGATCACTCAAATTCATGGTGATACATCTTGAACAGCAATGATATGATTCAGAATAGGCAGGAAAGAAATGAAACTCAGCTATACTTGCCAACGGACAGCAAAATAAGTAGGAGTTCTAGGGGCAGATTCTTAGCTGTTGTTTACTAGTGCAATCTGTTAAAGTAAATGGGTAGTTGCTGAGTTACACCACTGAAGTTGGCCAAAAAAGTAGTAGTCTTTGATGTTCTCCCATTTGGTGTGAATGCTTATTTTCATGAACATGTTTCAGATTGTATTTTCTTCTTGTAGTTTTCCAGTATGTTTATTTTTCTTTGTCACCTGAGTGTTTTTGGCCTTGTGGGAACAAATTAGTCACTGTTTAAAGCCACAAAGTCACTGTCCCCATTATTAAAAGGTGAGAGAAATGCCTAGTAATAAACATTGTCAAGCAGGATAGCATAAACAGTCTTTTAAATTTGTTGCCCTGGGCTGAAAAAACTACTCTCCAACTCCTGTGCAAGACAAAACATGTTTTCTCGTGCAGTGTTTCCATGGAGAGAGTGTTTTCTCAAGGCAGTTAATTGCATGAAGTGCTGTCCACGTATGTACACATTACACACATCCACATGAATGTTATGTATCTCCTGCAAGGCAGCAAGTTCCTGTCTCAGTGTATATCAGAATCAAAAGTGCATGGTAATGAAATGCTACTGTCAGAAACTGCAAATAACATCACAGGTTTAATTCTGTATTCCTTTATGGCAGTTTAACTCTCGACTTCGTCAGAGCCACAGTAGCAAAAATCCAGCACTAAAGAACAGAGAATATGGCCTTACATAGGTATGAACATGTATATACATTATGTAATGAAAACAGCACTAAAATCTCACTGATTCTAAAAAGTCACTGGTCTCCAGTGAAGTTCACCTGACTGTCACTTAAAGGCCACTTCCTTGTTACATAGGCAGCATTTGTTAAGCTTTGTTTACCCTTTATTATATACAGGGCTTACTACCGATACTTGCATGAAGATGCTTGCATCAACCCTTTACAATGTTCTGTTTCCAGATGTTTATAACTTTGCCAACTTTTAACTATTTGCATTGGATTTTTTCATGTTTGGTCTCTGCCATGGCTGTTTTTTTTTCTTTTTTTCCTGGAAAGGTTGAGCAGTTTCTCTTACAGTTATTCTCAAGAACAGGGTTCGTAAAGTATAGGTTGCTTTGCCAATGTTAGCTAAGACTTCTGACCATGTTTTTCTCAGGGTTGTAACCCTCTTTCATTGAGGTGAAAACTTGAAATGCATAGTCTGGAAGTTAAAAAGAAAAGTTATCCCAGTGAAAATCTATTCAGAGGAGGGCTCTACAGAAAACACAGAAAACTGCATAATAGACATTGGCCCTTAGTTTGTTCTGTGTTCTAGCTTTCCCATACATGCTCAGCATTACTGAGCCCCCCAGCACAGTTTTGAAGCCACAAAGAACTTAGGGAGGAATATGAGCGCTGCAATTAAAGTCAATTTATCAGGGATGATGACATGGTGCTGTAACATACTATATTTGCAGAACTGCAGATCTAATACAACTTTGTCGATAACTTTTTTGTATTTCAGATTCTAAAATGAAAGTTGATGGAGCCTAAGGATGCTCTCAGATATAACTGATTAATTTACAGTACGATCACTCTGGAGTTCCTTGTTTCAACTTCACATCAGTTTAAGTAAATAGAATTCATTCAAGTGTGTCACCTTCGTAAGAGGCAAGTTCAGTGAAAGAGTACCTCTTTTCACTGTTTGGTTTAAATCTGTGGAATGTATTAGAAATCTGGAACTTTAGTTTGTCACAGCGCAAACCATAATGAAAAGAAGAGTTACTATTGTTAGTCTAGTTATTTTTTGAAAGCTGTGAAGCTGCTCCAGGTTTGAGCTAATGAAATGGAGACTGCAGTCTGGTCCATTTAATGTATTCTTTATATAGATGCTCTTAGGCCATATAGAATGAAGTATCCCATTTTCTGGAAGTCAGTCATATTAAAGACTAAGAACTTGACCTCATCTCTTTCCCTTATATAGGATTACACAAAAGGATTGTAGTAGATAAATGAGTCATTTCTGGGCCTAGGTTAATATTCCTAGATGTTCCTTATTGTGCCTTTTCTCTCTTTTTTTCTTGAAGCCAAAGCAAACTACCCAGATTGAGATTTGGCCCACTTAAAATGCTTAACAAGAACAAAATAAGCTTGAAAAAATTTCTCCCTTTTTCTCTCCTGCCACCCAGGTGAGGTTGTACTACCAGAAAAATTAAGGGCCAGATTTTCCCCTGGGATTTACTTGCACGGATTTTTCGAAGGTGAACAGGCCAGATTCTGACCTTAGTTACAGTGACTTCTGAATTTCAGTACAGTGAAGAGTCTCCTGACCCTATAGCACTTCCATTCCCATCACAAATAGTCAAGATGTAATTGAGCCAGGCCTTCCGTTACTGTACAGTGTTAAGCTCATTTGCATCCAAAGAGGATCAGAGGTTCAGTCATTTAACACAAGGCATGTATTAGGTGGACTGCTGGCCACAGGAACCTCAGGGGCCATTTACCTCAGCTGGCAAAGATTAGTGACAATTTATTCTATTCAAGCATCTGAGCCAAAGTGCCACCAACCTCAGGGAAAAAAAAGCGATGATTCTCAGCTGGCGTTAACTGGAGTGGCTTTGCTGGAACTGTGTTAACACATCTGTGGCCCTCATGTTGTTAAGATACTGGAGCAATTCTTTGTGACATAACTGAAGAATGCATCTTAAAGTTTAGGTTTCAGAAGGCATGCGAAAAATGAACAGGACAACTATGAGACTAAAGGTTTGCCAGTTTGTCCTATTTAGTTCATCTGATGCTTCTTTATTTTAGTCGCCTTATTTGTATAAATTAGAGAGGCAAGCATTTTTCAGTTTGGTCACAGCACAACAGAGAAGGCATGTAAATTCTGCTGTTTAATTACCTCTGTGCTTTAAGTTCATTTCATCTCTCTTTCAGTCTTTTGTCTGCTTTTCCAATGTCCATCTTCAATATAATTCAAGACGGTCACTCTCCTACTATTTTTGAACTTAGACTAAGCAAAAGAAACACTGTGAGGAATTCCTCAAGCATCCTAAAAGTTTGGGCTCTTTGGGCACATCTGTGTGACATTACCTAAATGACAGGAATTGCAGCAGAAACAAGGTCTGTTAAAACAGAGAGGCTAGAACATCTTCTAGTAAGTTAAATTAGTTTAAATTAAAAGTGAAGGCGAACAGAGCGCGCATATCCCTTGAAACCAATATGCACGGTTTCCTTTGCTGCATCTGTAGAGAAGCGTTGCCCTTGGCTCTCTTTACCGAGTCCTCTGTACCCCTCTGGAGTGGGCAGCAGTCCCCCCAACTGTCTGTATGTGAAGCAATAAAACAGATGTTTTTTCCTTACTCTACTTGATATATCTCATTGAGAAGAGGCTGACTCATCAAAGTTGTAATACTATAGCCAGATTTTTATCTTTCATGGCATACAATGCCATGATGATACCTGCCTTGGTGTGGGCTACCTTATTTAAATGTAGGGGTGCATTCTGTAAGGTTTAAGCAAACGTGACAATCAAATTAAATGGCTCACCATAAAACTTTATTTTTTTTTCATTTTTTCTTTGAGTGTAACAAGTCGCATGCCCTGCTGGAGCTGCTGTTTGCTCCTGTCACCGCAGTGCTTACAGGCTCAGGGGCGGCTGTTCCCCTACGCCGCACCAAACCCCTCTCAGAGCCTGCTGCCACCCAGAAGAGCCCGTTGTTCAAGTCTGCGAGACGAACTGGAGGTGGAGATGGGGTGCTTAAACCCCAACGTTTTCAATTCTCCTCTTTCCAGGTCGCAAGTACTAAAGCCTCAGACCCTCAGAGAAAGGCCACGGGGCAGCCTCCGTCTCTCCCTGTGGGGCTGGCCAGGGAGGGCAGAGCCTGCCCTTTCCTCTCAGAGAAGGGCACCTCCGCTGCCATGTTAAAGGTAAGCGAGCACGACTCTTCCCCTCTCCCCGCCTTTCCTATTTGGCTCGCAAGTGAGCGATGTGATTGCCCCTCTCCCCAGCGTGAGGCGGCCGTGGCTGACTCGTGCCCTTCTCTCTCTCAGTAATGGCCCCGCTGGAGGGCGAGGCACGGGAGCGCCCCAGTGCCACAGGAGGCTAAAATGGCGGCCGGGCCTATGGCCTGTGTCTCTCAGTCCTTTCTATAGCTACATCCAGGTGGGAAGATACTACTGATAAAATGCATTCAGTGCTTATGGAGGTGCTTCCTCACGCCCTCAGCTGGAGGGGCTGTGTGATGATCGTGAGTGTTTGTTATTTCCTTTTTTTTTTTTTTTTTTTTTTTTTTTTTTAAATTTCCCCCTAGCCTCTGCCTGTGCGTGGGAGCATGGGGTGGCCCTTTGCTGAGGGCAGCTTCACGGGGAACGTGGCGGCGGCTGTCGCGCACTCTCCCCACAGGCAGCCCGGGGGGAGAACGGGAGGAGGGAGGCAAGCTTAGGTGAGGCCTTTGACAGGTTTTTGGCTCCCGCCTCGCTTAACGCTCTCGTTTGCAAATCCCAGCCCTGGTGTTTCTCTTCCACTTGGTGGCAGCAAAGGAGCGTGGAACAGGCTGCGGGCGGCCCTGTGAGGAGCCTTTCTACAGCCTCAGAAACCTGCTCCTGAGGTTCAGGCAAAAAAAAGAAAGCCCGGGGGGGGGGGGGGGGGGGGACGACGACGACCACAAGCTGCCAGAATCTTCATTTAAAAATACAAAAGAATTACTTGCCTGAGACAGGTGAGACTGCTTCCCCACCCGTCAGGTATTCACAGTTACGAATGCAGCTTTGTTATGTTACATCTTTTTAACAAGGCCACGTAGTAGACTGTATCGCGTCTTTTAACTTTGGCAGATTTTAACAGCTTTTTACGAGCAAGCAGTTACATTTCCATATGCTCTGCTTAGTTTCTCTCCAGTTTCTTGGAGAGGCTTTAAAAACGGTGTGTGTAGATGTGTGTATATATAATGTAATCTAATCTTTGCACAATTGGAAAGTAATACATTGATTTCTAAATTCAGCTGAGTTTGTGAACCTGTTTCTCCTCTCACTTGCACCTGTTTTATACTCATGGAAGGCTGTTAACTCTGATGGATTTGTTTCTAATTTACACTGGTGTAAGTGAGAAGCAGATCAGGCCCTTTACATTTCTGCTTAGGATTTTGATAGAAGGCAAATACTGAAAAAGACTGCATATCTCAGCTGCAGACTGGAGGACAGGTCCCCAGCTGGTGAAAAAAGCCTCGTTCCATGAACTCCAAAGGAAGATTTGCTCTTCTTTGGGATTGAGCTGATGCAGGTTAACCAGGAGGGCTAAGCAGGTATTGACTTGTCTTCCCTGCTTATTCCTTGTCGGTCTGAGCTGGCATGATGTGTCATGCCTTGTGTGTTGTGTGAGATGAGCGCATCTGCGCAGTGCCCCCCTTCAGATTAGAGCTGTATCCCTCTCAGCGGGAGGGAAAATGCAATCGAGGGCTGCATCTCTGAGCAGCAACAGTGGATGTTGCTCTGTTAGTGGAATGGTGCTGCCACCAACAGAAGGTGTAACCCCAAATACCATTTTTTTTTTTCCCCACCATTATCTGGGAAATTTTTTTGAGGCAAGGTCTTATTCTTACAGTGTTTATTCTCTGCTTAGCATCTGGTCACCGATGATTTTTATCCTATGCCTAGGCTAGCCAATGAGGCTAGCACATCACAGGTCCCAGAAATTTGCATTTTCAATCTTGAATTTTGCTGTCATTTATACCACTGTAAGTCTTGGATAGACCCACTGACTCTTGTGGATTTACACCATTAAAGTAGTAAGGCTTATTTAAAGGGCTTTCTTAGACCCAAGGTTTGATTCTACTTTAAAATACATCCAGACTGGCTCTGAGGAAATCAGCAGTATTATATAGTTGTGAAATCCCAGTAGGGGCAATAGACCTTATATGTTCTCTTTTGCATTCCTTGAGCAAAACTTCTGGTGATTCACCCTTCCTGCCCCAGTTTCCCGACTGAGTTTAGGAGGAATGCAAAGTCAAGTCCTTTATCTTCAGTCACAGCCCACTGACACATGTAGTTACTTGCATACTGGTCATTCCTTTTTTCTCTCCAAAATTTCAGCAGCATGAGTCTCTTTGAAGATTTTGCTCCTGAGTCAGCCCATTGGTATAATGTTACACTGGCCAAGTCCCAAGATGAATTCCCTGTTTGCACCTCAGAGTGCAAATGCAAAATACTCAGCTCCCAGAAGAAGCCCAGTGGAGAATGAATACTAGCTGCCAAATCCTTTAGTTCTTTAGATTTTTTTAAGGGAAAGCAGATTATTATACATGTGCATTGAGGAAAAAGGGTTTTTTATCCTATCTCCCCCTTTCCCCTTTTCTTCATAAACAATGTGCCTATACCTGTGCTGCCTCCCATAACTCTTGTGAGTAACACAAAGAAGACAGACATCAGTGTAACAAAGAGAAGAAAAGGATTTGCAGAACTGTGACGTCAGGGAGAGAGAACTGCAGAGGCATCAAATTAAGTCCTCTGCTATACAACTATATTGCCTAGTCCTGTCAACATCCTTAAAAACAGATAGGTTTCTTGGCCCAAGGAAGCTGTTTCAGAATTCCATTCCTCTATTTAAGTTTTTGGCTTAATAACCTCTTTCTTATTTCAAGTCAAAATGTGTCCATGAGCAGCTTAAATCCATTTGTTCATATGTCAAAGTATTGCTTGAGTTTAAATGGAAACCCCACTCTTGCTCCAACTGAAGTGAATTTTGTCCTTTTCTGATTCATTATAATCTCTTTTGATTTTTGGGTTTGCTTTGTGATGAAGGAACTAGGACTAGAACTGGTAGAAGCCATTCTGTAGGTGCCAAAAGCATCACGCTAATGCTCCTTTGAGCTCAGGATCCAAGCAAAGTTCCTAATGACTTTGGCTCAGGCTTTTGCTTGTTTGACTTCCAAAATCTCTGTGCATCCTGGATCTGGAAGTGAGTCTCTTGCTGGAATGTGGAACTTAATTCAGATTTCGGCTTTGTAGTGAGTGGTATTTTTGTCTACTGAAAGAAGTCACCGGACTTCTCAAGCTCAGCAGAAACTTCAGCAAGCACTGGATTGGGCCCATCATCATGAATGATTGGAAAAAAGGGGAAATTAAAGAACAGAATTTTTGAGACAAATAGCCAAAGGGGAATAGCAGTTTGCCATCTCATGAATGTTACAAAGTGAGAGGTTGCAGTTGTCTACAGGTGCAGAGGCCTAACCTGCTATCCACCCCCCCCCAACCCTCCCGAAACTACAGCGAACTACCCTCCTGGGCCTGGATTCCAGCCAGTGGCATTGCAGAGCAAATCAAATCAGGAAAAGAAAAGATTAACTCTTTTCACTCCGTTTCCTTGAAAAGGCAATTAGGTTAAATTCTGCCCCTTGAGCACACATTTCCTCCAGCCCTGCAGTGCCCCAAGTAACATCCGGTAGGCAGAGGACTTCTCCTTTTTGGAGAAGGTTGGGTATTTTTTCCATAGTCCCTATGAGGCCGTTGTTACTATTGTTGTCTACAGTAGACATACATGGAAACTTTTTTTTTTTACTTTATTAAATTAAAGACATTAAGGAAAGGTTGGCAGCACTAGTTGAAGTGATATCATTTTGATTATAAGTTTATTATGCCTTGATGATGGATGAGTCAAGGAAACAGACATTTTTTGTGACAATGCCAGGTTAACTTGCTGGTTTTAGCTAAATACAGTTTTCCAGCTGTCTTCCCTGGTTATGGCGGTAAGGTCTCTTCAGTTTGAGGCCGTAAGTCCTGCTCCTATCACTACTGACTGGAGTAGCATTATATTGACCTATGGCAGCTGCAGATGTGGATCTTCATGTGTGAGGTGATGCTGCAGATGGAACAATTCTGAACAGTGAAGTTAGGTCTCTTTTACACTAGATTTCTTAACTGTGTAATCTGCTGAGCAATGTATGTTGCAGACTGCTCCCCTTCATTGCATACAAGTCTGAAGCATTTCCTTCTTGAGGGAATGTGTGCTGTTTGGCCTTGCTTCAGTTTTGTGCAAGGACTGTCAAAACATCTGTTGAAAAAGGTGTGAGAGAGGGTAATGCTTGGTGCTAGAGAATCTAGAGTTGCCTTCTCAGTGCTATTGCTTCTCCTCCTGCCATGCTGCAAGCGTAACCTGGCTTGTGTTCTGATCTCCCATGCTGCCTGTGTTTACTGTTGCGTGTTTTTTTTTTTTTGTTTTTTTTTTGTTTTTTTTTTTTTTTTCATCTGAGGGGTTGTCCTCTGACCAGCAACCATCATGCTGTCTGAGTACTGCTGAGTAAAACTGGGAGCTGTGCTGAAGCCCTTAGTGGCCCTTCTGGCCCTGCAATTTTGTTTTTGCTCTCCAGATGCATCTTACTGTGTTGGTCTCTTGGTTGTGATTTAAAAAACAACAATAACCCGTTTCATTTTCTGTTGACTTTTGTTGGTAGATGTGTGAGCATAGAAAGCATTTTATTGCTGTGAGCAGTTTCCTGGTCTCAAGGTTTTTTTCTTGCGTTGGGGACTGTAAAACCTTGTATCCTACTTATGAATAGCTGGCTGTCTTAGTAGTTCCCCCTCCCCATTTTTCTCCTCACTTTCTGTGGGTTTGCTTTCTCCACTGACTCAGGTGGAGATGGGTAGTCACCAGAGCAGTATCTTGAAACAGGGTACAGTATTGTCCTAAGTTTGAAAGAAGGTAATGCTTCTTTTCTATGCAAATAATAGAATACTTAGATTTTAATTTAATTTGCTACCAAAAGTGAGCCACACAGCTTCCTATGGTCATTCCCAGAAGGGTTGCTGTGTCAAGCCATTCAAATTCATATATCATTTTATGTGTATATCCATAGGAGAAAACATTGCACTTGTGGTTAGACTGGCATATTTGTCTTGTTAAAGGTGTATTTTCTCTTCTTTTCTTTCTCTTCTGTTTCCCTTTGCTGTTTCTAACAAACATGAACCCACCATCCTAACAAGAAAAAGGTCATTCTGCTTGCTGCTTTCTGTGGAAGGGGATGAGCGCCGACACTCCCATATTCCTGGTAGTCACTAGAGCTGAAGTGAAGGGTTTGTCCGGAGCTCCTCAGTGAGTCCCTGCTGGAGCAGGGAACCTACTGTCGAATGAATCGGTATTTACGATTTCACTGAGACTGTATTCCAGACCTAGAGCCGTTGGGCTTCTCTAGATGCTGTTCTGTTCACTCAACCAGTCCTTGTTTTTCTGTAAACATTTACCCATGTAAGTTGGGCTCCCTTTCAGAGGCTATTGCCTAAAGATCACAGAAGATGTTTTAATACTAATAAGGAGATTAAAGAGGAGAAGAGAGTAAAGCATGAAGCAAGAAATACAAAGGAATAGAATGCATAACCACTCCTCCTTCTCAGTATTTACCCTGGAGCATTCCCTCAGAGACCATCCTATAATGTCAGCTCTGTTTACTCCTTGAGTAAATGTCTGGTGTCACTTTAATAAATCAGATGAACTGTTCTCAAGAAGATATGAAGTCTGTCATTTGTTCATTAAGATTATTTACTACAGAGTATGTAGTTGAAATATAATAGCTACTAAACATGACAAAAAATGGATGAAGCCTGCCTTACTAAGTTTTAAGGTAAAAGGGTGTTGACATAAATCAGTCAGTACCTAGTTTAGATCATTATATTGGGGGTCGATTCAGAAGCTTCTGAATCTATTGAAAATAGTATAGCATGTTTTAAGTAGATCCACACAATAGATAGGGTTTAATTATTATGGGCCAGCTGTGTGTGACAGGCTTCTTTCAGATGCTCCCTCATGGGCTGTATTGACCTTATGAGATGTAACTTGCAGCTCGTTGAGTGGTGTAGGCAGTCTGAGTCTTGGGTGTTGTGCTTTTACCTGTACAGTTTGCTTTCTTTAGGAAACAGCAGCATGATGGTGCCATTTTACCACCTAAGTTTCTTTATTTCTTTTCATGGGTGCTTTACATTTTGTTGAGGTCATTGGCATCTCTGTAACTGAAGTGCTGCTGATATGTCCCCACTTGGGTCCAGAGGTTGTAGTTATGGAACAGAACCGGGGCAGTGGGAAAATTAATAGTAAGTGTTTGCTGGTTTTTGTTTGTATCTGCAGCTTGAAAGCAAGAAGCATAGTTTTTCAGCACACTTACAAATGTTGCCAGCATGACTCTTTGAGAAGCCAGCGAACACCGGCAGGTCTGGCAGTTCTGGGAATTTGCAGTTCATGCTGCTTAGTCCTGATGGAATTCCTCCGTGCCTGAGCAAGGCTCAGGGCAAGGGGACGGCTCTGACATCTAGACGTATAATGAGATGGTGTAGAGGGCCATCCATCATTCTGAGGGACGACCTGTAGGTGTTTTCTGACTGTGATCTGTATAAGCTGTGATCTGCTGTGGACCCTGATATTGTTTGGAAGGGACAGTTTAACTCTGCTGTGAGGGACTGTGAAGTTCCTGATGTCTTCCTCAGGATAAGCTTGAGTCAAGACTGATGGATAAGTGTGGGCGTATTAAGAGCCACACTGCACCTCATAGCTCTTGCTCTGAGGGCAGCTCTGCCTCTGGCCAGGCAGAAGAGGGACATGCTCGTTTTATCAGAAGCGTTTCTCTCCTCAAACCAGCAATAGCATAGGACGCCCACCCCCACCCCGAGCCTCAGGTCTGCTGAAACAGTCTGGATAAGCAACAGGGGAGCTGAGGGAATGCTCTCTTGCTCCCTAGATTTTTGTGAGGCCACTGGGGTACAGTTAATGCCCTCATGGGCTGAATTACACCATGGATCTGCTGCAGAACCTCGCACACTTGTGGGATCCAGTTGCAGGCCTCAATCTAAGCTATATTAAGTTTCATATGGAAGCCTTGTTTAAAGTCTTGAGCCCTGCTGTAGCGAAGCTGTTAAAAATGTGTTTAGCTTTGTACATGCGAATAATCCTCGCCTCTCTCTCCGCAAGGGGAGAGAGAAGTGCTATTACTCTGGGCAGCAGAAGTCACAGGGAGCGCGAAGCACTGGCATGTGTTGTACAAAGAGCTGTTTTGTAAGCCTTGCTCTATCGGCAGCACAGTCGAGTGTCCTAATACATCTCTAATACGTGTGATTGAAACAGTGCTTGGTTGTTGTAACTAAGCTAAGGCAGGGTGGGCAGAAAAGAATCCTTCTGTTTCTGAAAAGCAAGCAGCGGAGGTGTTATATCCTGTGTTCTTCTGTTGACGTTTTCGTGTTTGTAAAACTTCGCAGCTTGATTTGTCAATCCCATGAAATCATCAAGGGAATGAAATAAAAATACCTGGAAAGAGCATTTGACATGAAAGCAGTGTGTGTGAAATGTACTAGACTACTCTGCTTGCTACTCGGAACAGGGGGAAAAAAAAGGGAGAGAAAGGGTGGTGGGGATGTGACACAGCAGGCAATGGGAAATACCTTTCTAAATATACGTGGCCAAGGATCTCTAATGATAGGCTTTTATCCCATTACATCTAATTGACACAGAACTTCATCATTAACAAATTGAGAAGTATTTACTCCCTGAAATATTTGGAACATTATAGTGGCTTTCTTTTCTTGATAGGTTGTTGAAAGGACTATTATGGTCTGGCTCTCATTTAAGCTGGGAAAATGATCCAGAAGTCTTCAAAGTTCATGGAATGTCATTTGTCATAGAATTTGCAGGTGTGACTTGGTTTCTACATTACAATACATGATGGAAGTAAGTGACTAGGTTGTATGCCTGTTGCCAGGCATAATGCACGTTCCGTGAGCGTCACTGGTGCAGCATTCCGTAAATCTTATTAATAGTGAGAAGTCTTGAAATGCGTCATCTTTTTCCTCTAAGGTCAAGCAAGACTACTCCACAACTTAATTTTAGCCTTGCTATCGCTGCAGTCAAAATGGTAACATTCAGTGAGGCTTTGCTTTTCAGTGTCCCCTTTTGAAGGGTTAATTTTAAAGGGCTTGATTTTTTTGTTGTTGTTGTTAGTAAGGCGTAAACTGGCTTCGGGAAAGGGTTTCTTGAGTAAGAACCCCTTTGGATCATTCCCATGCCAAGCAAAGAACGTCAGGGTGGGAGAGATGGCGTTTACACTGGCTGCGTGGTTGGGGAGGGGAAAAATCTGCAGATGGCCAACAGTATCTGTACCGTGACTTTTGCAGGGATACTGCAAAGGTTGAGATATGAAAGCTGCTGGAGTAACGTGCATACAGCAATGTGCTATTTGCCAGAGCTCTAATTGCAACAAATATCATTGTGTTCCTTTTAGGAGCCAGATGTTTAGTTGGTCTAAATCACTGACCATAAATATCAGAGGGAAGCAAAAGCAAAAAAAAATCCAAACCCCTTCAGTATGTCTTTCTTTGTGACAGATCCAGTCTGTTCTTTCTCAAAAATTATGTTTTCACATGATTACTGTTTGGATTTGTTATCTATTTTTGCGCTCTCTGGCAGAGCAAGAAAGCAAAAAAAAATGGAGAAGGGTAGTCTTGATTCTCTGCTGCTGCTGATATGCAGGTTTGACACTCCTGTGTGCCGTTTTCTGAATTGCTTAGTCAATTATACCCAAGCCTTAAACTCTTCCAAGGTTGAAGTGCCTAAAATGCTTGTTTAAACATCCAATATGAGGTACCTGGCACAAGCCAGTTCAGAGTGAAACCTGGAAGTGCTCCCTGCTCATTTGCTTGTGTCTGCTGCCACAGATTTGTGTCCCTGTGTATCGTGTTGAGTCTCACCAATATGACAGCAGCAGCAGTCCTTCGTCCTGCTTTGATAGCTCTTCTGAAGTCCCAAACTGAGCGCAGGACTGTGGTGACCCCTTTTTTGTATTTAGTACTGAATACTAAACACGTGACTGGTCCACATTTCTGAAAGGTATTCATATGAGTGCAAATGCATAAAAGTTTAACCTTCCACTTTAACCTTCCCCAGTGGGAGTACAGCAGTATCCTGTTGTGCGCACACACCTTCCATTCTCAATAGTCTTTCTAAGACAAAACTACTTGTATAGCAGCTTTGGTGCTAAGTACTGAAGGACAAGCTTTTTTTTGAGGGATGTTTAGCAATCAGGTCTTGTGTTGAGATCTAGTTGTGCTGCCATCAGTTATGTTGTCATTTTGGTCACAGTGAAGATCGTCATTTTATTCTAATAATTCTTTGTATATGTTTGTTAATAAACATTAAAAAAATTATTTTCTAGGTCAAGAAGGTCACAGACCTTCTTGTTCTTGGTCTGACTTCAGTTTTTCCTCAGAGGTTCTGAAAGGACCTTCTAGGGCTATGTGGATGCTCTGCTTCGAAAGAATAATGTAAATACAGCTCATTTTTGTAGCCTTATCCCAACTTGTATATTCTATAAGCCTCATTCGTGTTTGTTTAAAGGTTTAATATAACAGCTTTTAAGTAATACAGTGTGTACCTTACATAGAGACAAATGAACACAAGCACTTTTTAACTTTCCAGCCCAGTTTGCCTCATCTTTAAGAATCTCATGCTGGAGGAAGTTTAAAAAGTTACAAAATATGTCCCCTGTGGCCCCTCACCTTCCTCCCTCATTGGATCTGAGATCAAATTTCAAAAGAATTCTAGAAGGATATTGAATTTCAGGTTTTGTTTTCCCATAGCAGTGATTCTGGCCAAAAAAACTTTTTAATCTAAAGGACCGACTGTAACCTTGTTAATAACTAAGAAAACAATGGCCAAAGGGAAAAGACCTGCCAAAAGCTACAAGTCATTTCTGTTGGCAGAATAATTGGTAGATCATTATTTTGGTTGAAAACAATGTGATTTGTATTTCTAATTTTGTAAAATTACTTAATTAATAGCACATGCTCAGCAAAGTTGATTACAGAGTGGCTCTTGACAGAGGACACTTTTAGAGCAATGTTACAGGGGCAAAGGTAGGATTATGCAATACTTCAGCAAATATGGCCATGGCTGCTGCTCAGCAGATGATTCTGCTTGTCTTGGGAAGGCCTAAATCACTATGATGTCCTTTGCATTGAAATGCAAGTTATTTTTAAAAAGACAGTGGAATATACCTGTGATCATGGGATCATCAGTGGATGCAAACAGGCTTAATTATGTTTGCAACAATAAGTAGATCATTAGATGTATACTAATATCATTAGGTGTATACTCAAACAAAAGAAGCTGAGGGAATTATGCCAGTTCTGTATCAGCTTTGTTGCTGCCCATGTAGTGTAGATATTTAGGCTGTTTTAGGTGTTAGCGTTTGTGTGCGTGCATGTTTGTGACGGGAGCACTGGGAGGAGGGAAAGCATAGCGTTACAGCGTCTGTCTATAGGGAGCACATGGTGTGCATGGCAAAAGTTCTCAAATACTTTATTATAGTCCAAAAATGGCAGTCCTTAAACCTGTACTTGTTGCTTCTGAACCGTTGCCTTTCATGCACTGGTCACGGGCTGCCATGGTGCTGAATTTACAGCTCAACTTTGCTCTTGCTTGTTTTTTCTTTGTGCAGTCTGCCTCTGTTTGTTCCCCAGCGGCAATCAGCTCACAGTCGGCGTAGAGGCAGGAGAAGGGGCCATGAAGGAAGGACGCAGGATTCTGGAGTATTACTTTTGCTGAAACCATACAACCACCGAGAAACTTGCTGTAATTATCCAGAGCAGCATGGCTCTTGGGATGCTTGTGAGTGCTTGTCTGCTTCGTTATATACAGGACTTGATTAACTATTGTTTCACACTGATGAAGTAGGTTGTTCTTTCCATGATTCAAATCCTCTTCACAACCCCTTTTCTGTAAACCTCTTCTTTTTTCATAATATGGTCATAATTATGTCTGTTTTGTAGAGTGCATAACAGAACACATATGTACATTGAGTGCCGGGGCTTGAAACCATAATAAGCTGAATGCTCACCTTAGAAGCCATTATTCCAGTCATTAGAACACAGTTTATTCCTCTAGAGGACATTAACATTTGAAAATGTGTCAACTAGAGTATGAAATTTATCATGATCAAGAACCACCTGCCAACTAATTAGAATACAACCTTCTGATTTCCTGTACTCCAGTATTAATCTAATGCTTGATGGCCATTTATATTTTTAAGTTGTTGCCGTTTCTAGCAAACCTCTATTGAAGGCCAAAATGATGTCCTCTGACAGAGGAGAGAAAGATCCTGCAAATAAGGTGAAGTTAAGGGCCAAGGGCATGGTCAAAGTGCCGCTTAAAAAGGCTCAATCAGTAATGCATGCAATGACAAAAGCACTGAGACTGGGACAGAAGGGAGAGGAAGATAGCTTAAAAACTGCTTTATATAGTGAAGTAGTTTAAAAATGCACTCTCTCTTTAACTAAAAATGTATCAGAAGCTTAACTTCCCTGTAAGAATGGAAAAGGGTTATAGCTGGAAACAGTTTCTGGGTATCAGATTTAATATTTGCTAATGGTCTGAGAATTCCTGATAGCTTTTCTGAGAGCTAGATTCCTGAGAGCTACAGTGTAATACAGCGGTTTGTTTGTGGTTCTGCCTATTTTCTTTCAGGAACACATTTGTTATAACAGTAATAATTCTAGTAGGTATTAGAGCAAGAGGATTTTTTCAGAATATGAATAAAAACCATGTATGAAAATGAGTAAAGTATGTGATGACTCGTAGAGGAAAAGTCAGAATCCTTAAAGATATGTTGGAATGCTGTTATTGATATCTGAAGATCTGTTCAACCCATAACGTTGCAAAATTATGTCTTTTAGGGTGTCTTAACTGATTAAAAAGTTCTGTGTGTTTTTACAGGGCTGAGAGATTTTTTTTTTTTCATTTTTAAACTGGAATTTATTTCTGAGCTGAACACTCTTTCCCCCCCCGCCTTTCAATTACCAAGCTCATTTTGTTACATGATTTACTATACTTCTCAATTTGCCAAAGGCCTTAATCTGACAGAAAAAAATTGCTCAGAGGTGTATTAAATCCTGAGTGGTTCATTATTTGGTTTGATTGTGATATTAGTTGTATGCTTTGCTATTCATCAGAGTAATTTCCAGTAACAAAAAGGCACAGGGAACAGATTTATTAAAAAACAAATATGGATAGCACTTGGATGAAAATGAGTGATTTCAGCAAATGAAACAAACTTAAGGACTATCCACTTACGTAGTTTTTAGTTTAGTTTGAGAGGTGGAATCTAACACCGTCAGCAAGAAGTGCTGGCATCAGCTCTAAATTCAGGCATCCCATTAATTAAAGTTGGAGGACTCCAATGGAGATGGTTAATGGTGAAGGCTTGGTGAAGAGTACATTAGCATGAAGTAGGATGACAGTGTTGAAGCTTGCTAAAAGTAGACTCCTGGTAAAACTTCGGATTCTCTCGTCTTCGTTCCTCAGTGGAGAACATGAGGCTATACGTATTGTTAATGAATGAAGAATCATGCCTTTAAGTTACTGAGTTCGGGAGTTCTGTTCCCCTCTTGCTTTTTACCTTCATTGCATATGTTTACTCAAATACCTACCTATTTTCTTCTTTTGGGGTATGTGCTTTTTCATCTGTCTAGCTCACAAAGTGCCCCCTGGAAGGACAGTGCACTGACAAACTGAAGATAGGATGCCTTTCAGTGCACTTTCCATCCTGGGCTTTTGGCAGTATGAGATTTCTGGCAATGTTTGGTTTCACCATCAGTTGTGCTCTAGGGAGTTAAAACAGGCCTTAGGAGAACAACCTCAAGCTGATGGTTAAGGGCCTGAAAGATCCCAGACTAATGCTTCTCTACTGACTTCCTCTCAGACCCATGGTTTTCTCCAAAATATATTTTTTTAATTCTTCAGGGAGAGAGAGGGACTGAGGGAATAATTAACACAAATGGACAGAGCTGTGCATAAGAGTTAATGGAATGGTAATGGCAGGAAGGAAGGAGCAGAGGGAACACAATTCCTTTCTTCTCTGTGTGAAAATACAAGACTTAAAAGCCTCTTCCTAGAGAAAAAGATCATGCTTTAGAATAGCTTTGTAAACAGGATTTCATAATACAAGCTTAATTTATAAAGGATGACTAGATGTTTTATGTGTGTTACAGATGTGAGGGCATCGTTACAAGCCCCTCAGTTGAAGGGGTATCACTATGCTGCGTGGGAGCTGCCGGAGCTGCTAACAGCCTGCCACAACCGCTGGAAGTGTTACGTGTGGTCCAACTCGGCAGCCTGCAGGCCAGCTCTGGGCTGCTGCGCTGATCCATCCGGCCCACTGGCTTCTTCCTTGGAGTAGATGGGGAACAGCTGATTTGAGCAGGGACTGCACCCTTCGCAGCTGAGCACGTCCTCCAGCACGAAGCCACAACGGTGCTGCTGATAGCAGGTGTGTGTATTTGGCAGGGGGAGGCACTTGCTAGGGAGGGAGAGACCAGCTGAGAGGACCATAATGTTGTCTTCATCCCTGGAGGAACTGTTCCAGTTGCCTCTTTCCAGAGAAGGGCATGTCTTATCCCTGCTGGTACGGCAGCCTGGGGCCCTCCCTTTGGAGAGCTTGTGCCCCACTGAATTCTAGCAAACAGCCATTAGGAGAATCTGGAGTGGGAAACCTGCAGACCCAGGTGGACCCGGACCCAGCAGCAAGGTGAGACAAGGAGAGGAAACTCCTGCCCAATTTTCCTGCCTAGGTATGTGAGCCAGCAATAATCTGGCATTGTGAAGGGTGCCTGAGGAAGGGCAATGATACAGAGAAATCTGTTGTCATGAAGGTAAACAGCAGGCAGAACTCACCACAGACCCTGAAGAAAACACTCAGAGGTGTAAACTTTACCTTCCTTGCTGTGTACATCCATATCTGGATGTACAGAGGACAGAACAGAAAACCTTTTTCCCTGAGTCTCATTCAGGAATACGCACCTGTCAGTACAAGCAATATGTGCTTTGCCTGGGACTGTTTTGGTTGTTGATGTCCTCTTCCCCCAGGGATGTCACAAGGGCAGCGAAGTGATGAAGTCATTAGTATAAGCAAAACATGACTGTTACATCTGTGCTTCAGGATATGTTTATATTATTGCCAATTTGTTTTTTGTTAATTATTATATATGAGCTCATTCACTGCTCATTCACCAAAGCCACCAAATTTTTCAGTGTGTCATCCATCAGTTTAATAGCAGATAGATGTAACTGCTGGAAGCAGCCTCTTTGCAAGCACACTGAGGGCTCCATCTAGCCCAGTAATAGTGAAAGGAAGAGATGGCAGTGCTTGATCCTACTCTCACCTGTCCTGCTGTGAGTTAGGAGTAACCCTTGGTGAAGTAACACCAAGTGTAAGCAGCGCAAGGGCTATGAGTATCAGATCTACTGTATCCTGTAGTGAGATAGTTTGTGAAGGGGTTTCCTGTTTTCCTGCTTTGAAAGGGGAGAGGAATCCTGCTGTTAATGACTGCTGTCTGAGCTCTACTAAATTAGAGCTACTTATCTAAGGCCAGCAGCAAGGCTTCATTCTTGGCTGATGAAACAACTAGAAATGAATGATCTAAGTTGCATATGCTCATTTCTTCACTTATCTTCATGCTGCAAACCTTCTGCTGGATCCAAAACCTTTCTCTTCCCAATACTGCTGTAAAACAAAGAGGCTCTGATTTTCCCCTTACCTGGTGCCATGTCAGGGCCAGTAGCATGGGGAGTGAGGCACAGAGACGGACATACTTCTCACAAGTGCACAATAATGCAGTGGAGGGGCTGAAGCAAGGGAGAAAACAGCTTGCTCTGTTTTAAGGCTTTTTTTTTTTTTTTTCATGATCTGTCTGATTCTGTAGGAGCTTGGGGTTTGTGAGCATAGCATGTGCTCTCCGAAGGTCACAGCACATCGGGTAATATCAGTGCTAGGATTTCTTCCTTATCTGGATTTATGCAAAGTACATGGGACTATAGCTACCAGATCCTATTTTTGGGTGGTAATGTGAGAAACTTAATTTACCCAGTAAAACCCGCGGTGAACAGGATTTACAAACAAATGCTGTAAACGAGCAGTAAACAAGGTGGAGTTGGCAGAGGTCTGTGCTGATATCGCTCACCACTCTGCAGCTCCACTGCTGAGCTCTCCTGGCTCCATCCCAACTGAGCGAACTCAGTCAAACAGAAGAATCCCACCAAAATATCTGGAAGGGGCTTCTGACATTATTCTCTGACTGCTGCTAAGTCTGTTCGGGGTGTGTGGAAAATTTCTTCTGCTCAGAAGAATGACATAGTGCAATGTGTTAACAAGCCCTTGGAAGGTTATCAGTGATATAATCAAATCTGTCTGTGGGACAAAGCCCCTCACTGTACAGCTAATTAACACTTGTTTCTTCCCTGCCTATTCCTCTTTCGTGGCCATTATTTAGAGCTGAGCTGCAAAGCACTGGAGCAGAAAGTTAACTCTCAATATTTTAAGACCATCTCTTTCCAAACCTTGTATTGAAAGAAACCGCAGACTCTTTTTCTTGTGGGATCCATAAATGGCAGATCACGAAGCCATTTGCAGGCAATTTCTGTCTGCCCATAGCATCAGTTATAAGACAGACAGGCTAAAAAAAAATAAAACTGTTCTTTTTTAACTTTCTTTGAGCTGGTCAGATTACCATAATGCATGCGTTTAAATTTCCTCTCTTGTCCCTTAATAGAATGTGCAGCTCGATCTCAAATCAATCTCTAGTGTTGTTTTCTTGCTTATTACAATAATATTTTTTCCCTTTTCCCTCGAGCATCCAAACTACTACTTAAAAAAGGGCCATGCATAGGATGGGAAATTTGTCAGTTTGGGGGCTAAATGCAAATGCAGTGCCAATGATTTCAGTGGCATTATGGACTGTATGGTAGGCAATTTTCCTCTCTGGTGCAAAAAGGGATTAACACCAGTCACAAGTGTGTGAGCAGTCTTTCCTGGTACAGCAATACAACAACTTTGATCCCAGAAACAGGACTTTGGTAGCCCAACGAGGTGAGTGGCAGCCATGTGGTAATTACTGGAGCAGGACTGGTCTGTGAATGGAATGCTATTACTAATAGCACTGGTACTGTGGAAATGCCAAGGGCGTCGTACCCTGCTCTGCTGGGCACTGCACATCTGCAGAGTAAGAGTCGCATGATGCTCCAAAGGGCATATGAAGGCTGACCCAAAGCCCTGGAGAACTGAAAGGGTGTTCAAGGTCATACAGCAGGTTAGTGGTTCAGATGAGAATGAAATCTGAAGGGGAAGCTGCAGTTCTATGGCAGCTCCCTTGCTGACTTTCTTGAATCCGGGATTTTTCCCCAAGATCTAGTCTTTGTTTTGCTTACTGAACTGCCTGAGCACAACAGCACTGTTGGGGACCTGCTGTGCACTTCCCCGTTCCATATGTAAACGAGGCTTAATTCATTTGCCACGTGTATGGACTGCATCGGCTAATTCCTGGTTTGTACTGCAGTCCTGAATTCCCAAGACAGGTGTTGTTCTGCTTCTCAAATATGATGTCAATATTAGAAAATTCAGGATCTATTTGTGTGATGTTTTTGACAGATAGACGCTGTACTCTTTGCTGCTCCCTGCTTCCTCTTCCACCATGTAGTTTCACTTCAGCAGCTCTTGATGGCACCTTTCTGGCTTCTAGTGCACTTTCAGTGGTTAAATGATCATTGAGCACAAGTAGCTGAGATGCAAGGTTGGAATTTGAGAGCTTGCTCTTGACTCAGTTAAAGCTGGAAGAGTTTCACATTGAATTTACCACAGACCATGGAAGGTGAGTAGGGATTCTTGTATCAGGCCTGCAGTTTCTGAGATACAGCATCTCTCCCTTTTTTTAGGCAGACGTACAGCTCTAATTCAATGCCTTCAGGAGGTGGAGAAGTCACTGTGTCCCTCCGTACCTGTGTGGCAACTCTAATGGCCTACTTTCCCTTTTTAGAACTGGTCACCCTCATGTCTTTGAATTTGTCTGGCTTTGGCTTCTGGCAATTAAATCTTGTCATGCCTTTTCCACTAGATTAATGAGACCTCTACTACCAGAAATATTCCCTTTGTAAGCAGTGATTATATCTTGTGATACATGTAATAGAATCCAGTTCCATTTTACTGCCATAGTTCAGATCACATGGCTCAGTCACTGGCTCAGGCTTGCCAGAGTCATTGCAACTTACAGCAGTCTGTATCTCCATCCCTATTCCTCAAAATGGGGATAATAACGCCCAGTTTCTCTCCTACCCTTTTTCCATCCTGTGCTTGTTTTACAGGCTGTTTTGTGCCAGGGACCTTTTCCTTACGATGGCTTTGCAGAGTTTTTGGCCCATGAGCTCTTGACCTGGGCTTAGACTTTAAAGTGGTTGCCAGGATACACATAACAAAATAAAAATAAATATATTCTAACTCAGAGCTTGTTATGTTCCCCTCAAGTTTTCCTTCTCATTCAGTTAAGAAAATAGCACATTCCCACAGTGCTACTCAACTCAAATTAAAAAATCATAATGTAAATCATATTTGTATGAATAATTTAATTTCTAGGAAATGCATTAGGGAAGCCCTTTCAGATAAGGTTTCAAATTTGCAAAAGTAATGATCTGAGAGGAAGAGATTGTTTGCTGTGAAGTAAATTATGCATTAGAGGAGCCTTTTAATATTCTTATTTAACACCTAATATTGATATTGATCTACAGAATTGACATTGATCTACAGAAACTGCAACACAGTAATATGGGAATCAATTAAAACTATAATTAAAATGAATACTGTGTACAAACCCTAAGATTTGTGACAATACAGATGTTTATATATAGTCTTCCATTTCCCTGTCTCTCTGCTCTGCAGTGACTGGTGCTATTTTAAGAACAAAAGAAACTTCTCTGGGCATAGAGGTTACAATAAACAGAGTCATTTGGCTGTTAGCCTGTGTGAGCTGTGGTTCACGCATAGCTTCCATTAGCTCTTTTTAAATAAGTCTGCTTATGGCTTGGTCAAGCATATGAGGAAAGGGCTGGAAGGAAGGGCATCCTTCACACCTACCCCATTCTCTGGCTAAGTGGAGGCTGTTCAGTCAGGACTGAAAAAGGAGCCAGCGGGGCACTGCTGGACACAAGCAGCAGGGTTTTCATCAGTGCTCGATAGCCAGCAATTCCTGCTGAGGACAGTTGTTGATTGATCTGTATGTTGGCTGTATGTCATTTGCAGCATTCTTTTTAGAGCAGGCAAAGGCCAAGGATTTCCTTGCACTAAAAGCCATTACCAGCTGGAATTGTTGGGTGCTGAAAGGCATGGAGGATCTTGCTCTTTTACTGAGATGCATAAGCAGGAGCCATTCTCTAGAAAACATTGCCCTGCTTCCTTTCCTGCTGTAAGTGTAGCCAAGTTCTGTGCTGTACAGGTGGCAAGTTAAAAAGGATAAAATCCTTTCCAGCACCTGGAGCAATTGCAGAGTGATTCTCAAATGCTTCAGCTCCCCAGGAATGACAGCAGCAGTGTCCAACACAGCGTAAGTCTCTGTACTGGCTGCTGTTCTGGAAACACCCAGAACTGAAAGTGGGAATCATCAGCATGACCTGCAGGTCCTCAGACAGAGTTCTGCTCCACCCATACCCCCAACGGGTCTGGCAGTGAGGGAGCAAGGCCTGTAGCTTCCCACGGAGGAACATGAGCCAGTGCATTCAGCAAATCTGTCCTGCATGCAGCTGCTGCTCCTCCTCGGCTTTTCCCAGAGTGCAGGGAAGCCCCGCTGCGTGCTTCCCTCTCCTGGGGAGCCTCAGTGCATTTAGACGTCTTTTGCACTCCCAGAAGAAGGTGAGGTTCTGGTTCGTTGAATCTTTGCCCATATCAGTTTGCAGACTGGCGTGTGATATTCCTGCCCTTCTGCAGTAGCCGAAATGGTTGCCTGCTTGCACCCCCCCCCCCCCCCGCCCAGTATACTGCAGCCAGATGGTTTCCAGAAGCATGCTCTTCTGTGGCAACACGGTTGCTTTTTCTCCCTTTCTGCTGTCACAAAATGATGTGCCCATGGTAGCACTGGTGTAATTTGTATAGCAAATTTCTCTTCTTGATTGTCTCTAGAGGCCTCGAGTCTTTGTTGGTAATTTTCCATTTATAAGCTTATGCATTTAAGGTTCTTCAGCAAATAAAATCCATGCCAGACCAGTCATCGGCCTATAAGAATTTTAAAATGTTGCAAAGTGATTGTGGCAGTGATCTGCCAGTCTTGCCCTTTTTTCAGTCTGTGTAAGAAGCCCTGAGTGCTTCTGAAAGTGTTGCCTTTGCAGTTCCCTTTCTAGTAGAAAGCTTTTTTCTAAGCACTGATCAGGTGATTTCTCAGCTGGAGTAGCTTTAGTAGCTAAAGCAATAGTATAGGTCTGTTCATATTCCACTTAAATATTTATATACTTTCTCTCTATGAATGTGTGTGTGTGTATATTTATAGAGAGAGATACTTTTTAAAAATGTGTTTATAAATATTTGTTCAAAAAGAGAAGTCTCCAGTGAAGTGTCAGTAAGACCCAATAAAGTTTCTTTTGGATACCTTTGACCGATTTGTGGGTAGGAAATATGAAGAACTGCAGAAGTTCTGGAGATGGTTTCAGCTGAACAAAACTTAAATGGTTGGAGGCCATTAAAGCAAATGATTTAAATAGTTAAGTCCAAGATCCATAGGAGAAGTAAACTGTGCGCAGCTCAGTGGCCGGTGGTTATATACTTACGAATGCTTATTTCTGTCCTGTTGGGCAGGTTGCGTTGTAAGGACGTATGTGTGCGTATACAGTAAACGCATTCAAGCTTGCGCGGATCTCTTGAGTTGGTGTTGATACTGCTGCAGCAAAGGGCCCAGCCTAGATGGCTTTGTGCCATTTTGATGGCTCTTGCCAAGTAGTGCACCCCGATCCCCCAGAAAGCTGTCCTTGTCATGCTATGCCCTACGATTTGGGAGAAATTCTGTAGTTAACTGTTGCCAACATCACCTAACTCTTGATGAACCCCCAGCTCTGAAACAGTGCTGGCTGCCACTTCTTTTGTCCCCCCCCTTTTGAATGGCCTGTTCCAGGTGGGGAAAAGCAGACAAGGTGCAGGCAATCTCAAGTTTGTGGGCAGGATGCTTTGCTAGGGGTAAGATCTGTTTTAACGTGGTGGGGGGAGGAAGGCAAGTTTTTGCTGGCTTCTTGTGTTTTGGACCGGCAAACCGGAGCACTAGCCCTAGGACACTCTGAACCTTGCTCCTCCTGCAGCTCCCCTGGCCTCTCCCAGAGATGTGTGGCAGACTGTGCCTGCATTCTGCTACGCAATGATTCATGGCAGAAGTTTAAGAGATCTCTGGTTTTAGTTCCTGATTTAAAGATAGCATTTATGACTGAGTTTGTTTGTAAAAAGAGCTATGCCTTAAAGGTTATTTTAGGACTTTTTTTTAAAAGAGGGATATCACAAGAGTATCTTGGATGGTTTCAGGGCTCATTCAAACTGGGTTGATTGTAAAGTGAACAATAAATGAGTTTGGATCCAAATGATACTTTTCAGTTTGTGTCTGAATTGTGAGGCCAATGAGCTACCACCGTGAAATTAAATACAGATCCCTTTCTTGACCCAACTTCTGCAAGAATGGAATCTGTTTAAAAACAAGTAAAGTAAAATCAGAAAGGAAAGGATTTGTCCACAGCTCAGGTCCACTTGGGGCATTACTTAATCTCCAAGGTGGAATATTTGGTCACAAGTAGACAGTTTAGGTGGAATTTCCTTTCATTTGTCATTTTGTGTTAGTCATTCATGCTGTTTAGAGGTTGCACACAGTGTTGTATCATCCCTAGGGCCCTGTTTTATGAGTTCACTAAAATTAAGCTTGGGGAGTTTTCCGGCCAAAAACCAGAGCTGAAAGCCAGGGCCCCTTGAAGGAACATGATGACAAATAGGGAAGGATAGCCTTTCATCTGCAGCTTACATTCCAAGCCCCTGTGACTCTCTTGTTTTTATTTTTTCCTCCTCCTTCCCCCTCACACACTCTCACAAGCCCTGGTTTGAAGTCAACCATATGAACTGCAGACCACAATTGCCCTTCTAGATGCATCATGCCTGTGGCTTAGATTTTGGGGGCAGGGGAGACATAGGAAAACAAAACAAAAATCAGCAGTGTTGAAGAAAGCTTTCCTGCTTAGTTCCTTTGCAATTGCCTAATGTGCCCTCAATACACAAGGTAAGGAAAGACTATTCTATGCGTACAAGGTATGTTGGGAGTGCCATGCTAAGTGCTGAAGGCTAATAGTAGTGGACTTGGGGACAGAAATGATTTCAGCTTGGCTTATTTAGCTAGCTGCCCTGGTGCATGGAAAACAATCTGGAAGTTGCACTCCTAGCAAAGTGACCAGCAGACCTATTTCTGGTAGAAATATTTAAGCCAGAGACACCTAGAGCTGTGAGCATGAAGAGTTGTGGCTTAAGATAAATGTTTGTCAGTGGGAGCAGTAGCAACTCTCCTGTTCTCTAGTTTTGCTCCCTTCACATAGTGCATAGATGCTGACAAACAGTGCTTGTCTGTGCCAAGAACAGGATTAGTAAACAGTCCTTGTTACTGACTAGTTGCGTAGTCCTGAATGAATCTCAGTGGCATCCAAGTCTAAAATGTCACAGATTTAGCACCCAAATCCCTATTGAGGTCTATTAGCTGGCCGGTCTTATTTTAAGAGTTGCTGAGTACACTTAGGATCCCAGACTGTTGGGGTTGCTTTTGCTTTTTTCTTTTTTGTTTTTAAATGAAAATGTAGACGTGAAGAGCTTGCCTTGAGGCCAAGCTTCAGGGAGAGGAAATACCTGGTACCAATTGGCTCGTACAGTTGGAGGAGTGAGGGTGGAAAGCGGAGTAGCTTCTGGGAGGGGAAAAAAACCCACTCCATTTCAGAGCCGAAATAGAACTAGCAAACTTCAAGAAAAGTACCATTTCGAAGACAATTGGTTTACCTCTTTTATTGATCAGCTAGTGAATCTGAGAGAAAGATGGTTGATGCAGTGACTGAGGGAGGTGCAAAGCAGGAGAAATGGTGAGGTGGTTACTTTGCTGCAGGGAGGTGAAAGACAGCTAGATAACTAGGAGGGCTGTCTGTGGGAGGCACATTGGAAAATTAAGAGTTATAAAAACCCAGCATCTCTAAGTCTTCAGTAACCAGTACGTTGGAAATTCTTAGTTTTCAGCTTGATCTCTGGAAGCTAGTTTGTAGACTGTCCTTTAGGATCAGGGCTGAGAGGTCAACAATGGGGTGGCTGTAATATGCAGAACCTCTTTTGCTGGTAGCCAGTTTTTTTTAGTTCTCCGATTCATTGGGATTTCATCGTGGTGGGTTGGGGTTGTTTGCTTTTACCCACATACTTGCCAACAACAAAAATGAGAACTTTTTCATGTAGTGAATGTTATTACAAAAAAGTCTTTTTATGGGGAACTTTCATCCGGCTTTTAGTGGGAGGATTGATTAATAAATTTAGAAGCAGAGTTTTGAATAGGTGGTGAGATGAATCATCTTATGGGAGAGAGATTAAAAAATGCCAAGGGATCTTGGAGCACGAGTTCTGACGAAAGTTGCATACTTCTTTCTTAACCTGAGAATTTCTAACTTGTAGTTTGACTCTTCTGACCCCAGAGGACTACAGGCTGTGAAGAGATGTTCCTTTTCTAGACGCAGAAGATGCTGGTAGAAGGGATTAGTGCCTTCACCAGTTGTTGAGTGATTCACGTGAGCTCTCATCTGGCTAGCTTTTGCCTGCCTACTGAGCTGGAGATGGTAGCAGAGGCATGGGGAGAAAAATGAGGGTCAGGACACAGATACTTCTTCCTTTGACAGCTGGATATGGAAGAGATGTTACAACAAATAGGGTAGATCATGTTTCGCAGTAATCCCCAAAGACTCTCTTTTAAGAACAAAACAAAAATTTCCTGTTTTCTGGATACTTTTACTCTGGAAATCAAGATTTTTGACTGTGCTCAGTCTTGCTTCATGCATGTTTCTTTGCAGGAATTTGCTCTCTTGTGATACCTTCCTGTTAGATGGAAAGCTTTGTAATACGAGAAGGACAACTGAAATGCACTTTATTCCTTGCATTGGGTTCAGTATTGGTGAGACAGCAGTGTTTTCATGTGAAGAAAGGCAGACTGACTTCAACATGGCTCAAGAAGGGAAAATTAAAGATGTATCATATGCTTGTCAAAATGTGAGGGAAAACAAACAGTCTTGCAGAAGCCTTACATGCTTAAGGTGCATGGGCAGAAAGGTTTTGTTTGGCTTTTTCTGGGAGGTGTAGGTATTTTCCTTCCTGGCCCTGGTCTCTTATTATCACTATTCTTCATCATGAATGCAGTATGAGCAGACTTTTTGCCTAGCCTGGTAAATTTTCACAATGACTGCAAGGCTGAACAAGTATAATTATAGGCTTTTAAAAACTCCTTTTCAGGTTAGACCCTGGAACAATGTCAGCCCTAATGTTCACACTCTGAGGAGCAGATCTGGGTTGGAAATGATCCCAGGAACTCCCACGCCTCAGGCTGATGGAAGTCAGACCTGTTATTCAGGTGCCAATATTGGTCCCCTGGGGCAGTCTCTGCACTAGCTTCAAATAATATCTTTTTTTCTTATTGCCATGCTGTTGTGACCATCTTAAAAGAAAGAGAGAACTTAGTGGATCACAAAGCCATAATCCAGTCTATTGGAGCAAAATTGCAAAGAAGAAAATCACTGAGTTTGGGGGATGGATCCAAGCTTTTCTCATGAAACGACTTATGACCACAGCCAAAACACCTAGCTTAATATCCCATTAAGTTCTGTTCACTGCAAAATTCCCAGTTGCTTAAAGTTTAGGACTAGTGTTGTATGCACTGTAAATAAGCTACACTGCTGTACAAGATTCTGGGTCAGTATGAACTCTCATCTCTATGGGGAAAATGGCTTTCTCCTGGAGCCCTCTGCTTCTGAAGAACCCAGAGCTCATAGCACTATTTTCCTAAGGAATTCCTCTTTCTCTGAGAGATTAGAACACAAGTTACACTTTCTAAGCAGAGGCTTTATATTCTTCCCAGCTTATGAGAATAACTTGTTTGCTGGCAACCTGAAATACAGAAGGAGGAAGAAGGTGAAAATGAGATTCTTGGCCTGGACTTCAAGGTCTTTCTGTTTTTAACATTATAGAACTTTGTGATTTTAATTGTTACCAGTGTGGATGCTATTTTATAAAAATGTGTGTATGTTATATTGATTTATAGCACACTTGGGGTTGGCAATCAAAATAAGCTCTGTTGGGATTAAAAATAAATTATACTGGAGGAAAGTATCTTGATCTTCACATAGTAGAGTCCATGTTTGAGCTCTTAGTAGTGTAACTATGATTAACCAATCAAACAAAATCTCCGCTGGAAGGACAAGAGAAGAGGATATGCTCATCTCGATAAGTAGGACTGCACTTATTTACTGCTTGATGCCAAAATTCTGTACTTATGCTATAACTATACGCATCTGGGAATTACCAGTGTATGTAGGTGCTTAATTTTGCTAGCTATGAAGCTGGTCTGTTCATCTATGAAGCCCGCCCAGGATTCTGGTTTTCACTTGATAGCTTAGTAACCATTTTGCTGTTGCTTTGCCCTTCGCAGTATCTGGTCTGACCAGGTTTATACTAGTGCAGATGCAGCTGATCACCACACCTGCAAAAGCATAGCCACAGCCACACTCACAAAGTGCATGAAGGTAAGTAATCCCATTAAATTTGGCAAGAACTTCTACTGCCTTGATATCCTGGCATTGCAAGAAGCAATGGAAGATTCCTGTTGTTTGGTTTTGGTAGGACAAAGGTTCTTCCTAGAGAATTAAATGAAGAATGTCTGTAATTTTTTTCCATTTAGACCTTGTGTTGTACTCTACAAGGAATATTTTTTCTGTTATTGATGCAGGAAAACATAGATCATTAAACTGTAGATGTCTGAATTTCTTCAAAAGCAGAAATCTCTTGCCCTGTATGTTTAAAGTCTCTGTTACGACTATTTGATTTTTCTTCTCCTGTAAGAAAAAGTCAAACTGAGGGGATAAATAGCAGGGAGAATGTTGATAAGATTTGCATGAACTACTCTGCCTAGAGAGCTTTGACTAACTGCTCCATAACAAAGTTCAAATCTTTCAGATTCTGAAGAGGTTAGAAAAGTAGGTCTGTGATGGTTTATTTATTTATTTATTTTTAAAAATTTCCTGTTATCGTGCTTTGAACAACTCCCAGTGTTAGACAGGCAGTTATAACATATTTTTATGTGTGAGTAAATGGTATTTCCTGCAGAGTTTTCCAGCTCATGCACTGGTTAAAATGCTTGGAGACTTTTTTCATTTAAAAAAAGTCTTTTACATGAGCACTTCTGCTGAAAAGTCCCTCTTGAAACTTTCATAATTTTTTAAAGAAGCTTTTCATTTTGAAAAGAAATACTTATTTGAGGAGTGGGGAGATTATTGGTAAGTATTTGTAGAAATACTTACCCTTTTGATGACAGCAGTTTGCGTGCTGAATACTCTGTCAGCACTGCCTGAAAAAGGGATATACCCATTTTACCTTTAAAAGAGCTCCGTGGTGAATGTTGCCTGGCTTTTGGGAAGGTTGTGCTGTTTAACTGGGATTGCCTTAGTGATCCTTTTTCTAGCATATTCAGAGGATGGGTTACGTTCAGTGGGGAAGTGGAAATAAGCATTGGCATGAACAGATGGTGTCACTGCTGAAGGTAACTCACTGTGAACCTACGGCCTGACTGACACAGGTGAGGGGTTGGCCAGCCCGGTCAAGTTGTTGACTGACGGGGGATCCTGACCTGGTAACAGCTCACCCATGGGAACGAGACATTCAGAGGCAGGTGAGACTGCGAAATCCCTGTTGCATCTTTGGGTGCATCACCCAGGACTGGAGGCGTCGGCTCCGTTGACAGGTCTCTTCTGCAGCCCTGCCCTGGAGCAGGCTTGCAGCTGAGCTAAGCCGGGGTCTGAGGAGGATGGCAATGCTCCCCGTGCCGTGTATCCTGGATAGACTGCATCTCCAGTGTGGTTTGCAGGTAGGCGTTATAGGGACCTGTGTGTGAGTCGAAGGTGGTGCTTGGGTCACAGAGCACCTGTGCTTGAAGGTTGGGTCTCTAAGTCTTCTGATGACAAGACTAAACTGCTGTGAAAATTAATCTTTTTAGAGAAAGAGGGGTAAAATGTTCCGGAGACTTTCCAGTTTGTCCATAAAGGACAAACAAATGAGTGTTTTGTAAATCATTCCAGGAGAGGAATTGAAACTCTTCCTGACTTTAAATATAGCAGCAACAAGAAAACCCCATTCAAATGGACTCTAGAGCCAAATCTGACTCTCAGGAGAATTAAGACATGGCAAATGTCTGAGCTGTGGAATATACTTC
Source organism: Dromaius novaehollandiae (assembly GCF_036370855.1). Classification (NCBI taxonomy): domain Eukaryota; kingdom Metazoa; phylum Chordata; class Aves; order Casuariiformes; family Dromaiidae; genus Dromaius; species Dromaius novaehollandiae. Next base: position 130,216,168 of record NC_088100.1, read on the forward strand.
TGCAAACCTGTATTGCACTTGGACACACATGCACATTTTTTCTCTATGTATTCACTTGACAAAATGACATTCTAAAGTCTGCTAGCTAGAAGGATTTTTTTTTTTAAGCCAACTTCATGAGATGCAATAAATGCACCTAAATATTTTAGTACCTCATTAATTCCTTAGACCCAGGGAAGGTCTGTTGCATTAAGCCTGCATTCTCAGGAGTGATTCGTTTTCAGGACTGAGTTTAGGAGGGAAAGTGAGGAGACCTGCTTCCTACTCTTCACTCTGTCATTGAGCTGTTCAGTGAGCTTGGAGCAGCTGCTTCATTTCCTTGCGCTTCTGAGAATTTTAGGGAAAAATCTTGAGTGTTAGAAGGATACTTGTAATCCCTCTTTAATATTTCGGCATGCAGATTTATCCAGATCTTCCATTTGCTTGCTTCTGCAGTATCAAAATTGTTTTCTCCAGGTAACTGGGATCAGGTATAGTTAATGCTATTGCTGATGCTCTGAATTTCTGTAAGTGAAGTGTTTGCATGGAATTTAAGCTGCAAGTGCTTTTATGAAATAAGTGAGTCCTATCATAGCTATTTGGTAGTATGTACAGAGTAGTTTAGGGAAAACTGTTAAAAATGTAGTAATCTGAAGTTAGAATGGTGTTTAAACTTGTAGCCCAGCAGTTTCCATTCTAGATTTGACTTTGATGCTGATAATCATGTGGTAATCAATCTTAAAAGTGCAGATGGATCCTTAGGATGACTGCAAGCCATGAAGGTCGTTTGACATCTCTTGTCAAAGTCAGCACCTGTGCATCCCCTACTCTTCTTTTGATGCCACTGGTCAGAAAAGAGAACCATGCACTGAACAAAAGACCCTCTGATTCTTTTCCTGTATTCTTAGCTGACATTTGACTGGACCTGAACCTGTGTGGATTGTGAGCTGTAGAGGGATATGTTGTAACACTGTAGGGATAGGAACCAGGTCAGATATTTTTTACTCTAACATTGCTGTTACTTTACTAGTTTTGAAATCTTTACCTAATAGAGAGTAAACCATTGCAGATCTGGGATTAAAGAGATTTACAACCCAAGGTGGGTAGAATGCTAATCACAAGAACTCCAGCACAAAGTCTGCCAACCAGATATGCAATCTGTTTCTAAGGTGTGGTTTTTTAAAATTTTTTTTCAACTGTGCTGCTCCTATACCCATTTGACCTGATGGGAAATCAGAAGGATATCATCTGCAGTAATAACAGCATAAAAAAGGTAGAACTCTGAGTGAAAAAATGAATGCTTCCGCACGATTGATGCGTCTTCTCCATCTTCTGTCTCCTATTTATGCACACACATTAATCTGATCAGATGATCAAAAATAAGAGAAGAAAGGCAATTAAAGCTCTTGCCAAACCTAGGGAAAAAGAAACAACAGGGGGGAAAAAAAAAAAAAAGAATCCCATGGCAAAATGAGTGACAACTGCAGCAAAAAGCCAATACTTTTGCCTCTGGCAGTAAGGCAGGTTTTGTGAGCTTTTTCTCTTCCCTTGGCCTTAAACTAACTAAATAAATAAATATATCAACCAGCCTTATTAACAAAGACTAGAAAGCTGGTGGTTGTAATAATATCCCCCCTTCACCTAGAGCAGGAGTTCTGTTCTATTTCCTTTCACGTATATGGCAAAGGTCATCTATTGAGAGTGACTTGTTCTTGCTGCTGTGAGCACTTGTGTCTCTCTATTACTGGCTACTACTATTTCAGTCCCTTTTTTATTTTTTAAAGCTTCAGCATCCCAGGCTTATTGGGAGAGGAAACATATCAAAAAAGCAACTCACAAACAAGGTTAAAAGCAAAAATAAAGACAGAGAAAGAAATAGAAAGGGGAGGAGAAAAAAGGAGGGGGGATCAGTCCAATTTTCTTTGGAGACGTATCGCATTGTTGGGGCTGTCTGGCGATGTTCCAGTGCTTCAATTGAAAGCGAATTTCTTTTATTGAATTCCATCCAGAGATATCATAACCTCAAAAGGCTACTATTACCCAGAGGGTTTCAGATGAAACCATCTGAGCGTGACTTTTGAAATGCAAGAAGTCACAATTGTCATTTGACAACATGGGACCTGTCAAGGCCCCTCTTTCCAGACAGACAAGTTGTTTACATAATCTTTCCACCCTTACGCCCCCCATGTTGAGGTGAAAACCCTTCCGTTGCCCTTCCGAATTTTTTTTTCTTAGTAGGTACAGAACCAAAATAATAATAAAAAATCCTGGTGAACTCCATAAAACTATCCCATGCCTTGACAAGCAAGATTTAAACATCAGCTTTTTGGATGGGCAGTTTGGTGCACACTTCACTGCTGGGAATGGGCTCCTGAACATGCTGTGCTCGGTCATAAATGATGTTGAATGCTGGGGGGAATTGGAGAGGTTTGATCTTCCAGGAGTCATTTGTAGTCTGAGCCTGAAGTAGCTACTCCTAGTAGATATATTCATTTATGATTTCTCTTTGTCTGACAATGGAAAAGCCAGGATCAGTCTCATTAGTGGCATCTGAAGTTATTTGCTACTCTGATGGGAGTTATGACTGGTCTCCATAGGTGTTATAATCATGTGTGTGTGTGTACGTGTGCACGTGCATGCACATGTTCAGCAGATTTTGTTTTGGCTGTGGATGTTGTCTTATCTGTAGAGCCCAAGGTGAGGATGTAATGATGTTCCCAGGCTTTCTAGGAGGTTTTTATGCGAGAGGAACCAATGTGCGAGAAGTATAGTGCTCATTTTTTACTGAAGGCAAAAGACACTAGCAAGAAAATGAAGTAGACGTGTTTTGATACCAACTCCACTCACACGGACTGAGCCTGTTGAGAGGGCAAAGTTGGCAGTGAAAAGCAGAGGAAGTCATAAAGAATGCAGTAGGAAAGCTGCATAAAACAATTGGTCGAGGCAAATGGAAATAAATTTGACTATGATTTGCTAACATAAAAATGGCATGTAGGAGAAACATTGAAAACACTCAGTGGAGTACAGTGTACTCCTTGTGTATGGTCACAACATACAGCATCCTTGGAGATGTAGGGGGCAACAGGGGTTCACGATGGTGCAGCACTGGACAAGCTGATTCATAAATCTTTTGGTAGCCATTTGCAATTGGCAGCAAAAATGACAAGCTGCACTTTGGTTGCAGTATGTGGTGAGAAGGTAAATATCATTTATGATTCACTGCTCAACAAAATCCCTGGTGGAGATAAAGATCCCTTTGAAAATGCCTTTAGTATTATGCCTTCCCAGGGGAAAAAAAGAGAAAAAGGATGGTAAATGAAACTTTTGTCTTCAAGCAGGAGAGACAAGATGTAGGTGAGATAGTGTTCGATTTGAATTCCTTAATACGCCCACGAGTACTTGTGATTTTTTTGTAACAGAGCGTGAGATCAAGACAAGAAGTTTAGTTGACGAACACTTCACAGAACAAAGTATCATGTTTCAGATCACACATGGGACAGATTGGTGGATGTCAGATGAGTTTAGATGTGTGGTGGAAACACAAATGTTGTGTGGAAAACAACATAGTCTTGCATTTTTTTATGCACAAGGCAGATATCAAACTGAGAAGTAACCTTATTGGCCAGGGAGTATCTCAAGGAGAAGATGAAGCAGAGAAGATCATGAACATATTTACCTGACTGCAGAGGATCTTATATTGTAGAACTACAGCATCTTGAAAAGTGGTCTCAAAGCAGATCTTTCAGGTGTACTCCTTGAAACTCCTTGCATGAAAGAAATTATTCTGATGAACTGTAAAGGCTGCGGTGAAGAAAGATGATGACAAAAAGCAAGCAAGAATGCAGTCATTTGCTAAATTAAAAGGAGGTACTTGGAAAAGAACTCCTGAAGTTTGGGAAATCTAATGAGACTTTCCTATAAGGGCAAAAAGAATTTAGAAGAAATCATAAAAATAATATGTGCACTGAGATTCTGTTGGCAAACCTCTTCCCTAACATCGTGTGCTCTATCTGGCCAGTGATAATTTATCAGAGGCTACTCAGAATTGGCCTACTATTCCAGGTTATTCAGAGGCATCAAATAAGAAAACACGAAGGAACACAATGCAGGAAAAATATGCCCTTAAGCAGTAACAGATTATTGATGGTAAAATGCCTCTGTATCTTAGGGCTCTGTTTAGAAGCTTTGGAACAAAGACTTCTTTAAGACCATTGCAGAAAAAGAACTGGTGGCTGCTTGGTCTGTAACTACAGAGATGTGAAGACAGCCAGAAATAAAAGTATACAGAACTGCAATAGTGAGAGACTTCTTAGGAGAAAAATGCTATAAGTTCATATTTCATAATGCTGGGTAGATTTTTAAATTCTACGTGGAGGAACATTATGATGAGCCTTCTAATAGCACTGTAGTGAAACCTGCAAAATCCAGAGCTATTGGAAATTATTCAGTGTACAAGATAAAATAGCATATTGAGCAGATGCTGGAGTTTTGCTACAAGAGGAATACTAATTCTGGATATAAGCCTGATCCAGATGTCCTTTCATAAAACACAGTGTTGCAGCCATCACCTTAGAAGCCATAGTAAATCCCTAAATATAATATACAGCAACAGCACAAAGTATATTAGCAGTAAATTTGCAAGGTATGATAGTTCCTTTACTTCACCTTTACATGAACATAATTCTATTGATCACACTCTTTCCTCTGGCAGGAAAGGAGATCGGGCTTTCATATTACTAATCTTCTCTAATTAATGAAAACGATCATATCCCAATTACAATGCATTGTATGAGTTGGGCAATGAAAGACGACTTGTTGTAAACTTGAGAGGTTGGGTTTGTGCAGAAGAGAGCTATTGATTGACCCTACCTGTTAGTCCCATTGCAAAGTGGGGAAAAAACATTATTTCTGGATCTGCAGTGGTTTGGAATATGGGGTGGGTCTGTGGGTTTACTTTTGATTTGTATTTAAGTGTCTTCTCCTCAACACTAGAAAAAAGGTACGGCAGATAACGAGTCAACTGCTTTAGTGCATGGCACAAGTTTGTTGCTAAGGTCTGGGAGCCTATAGGTGTTAGGCATGAAAATCCCACTGCTGTTCTCCCTCTTGTCTTCGTACAACAGGAATTGTTGGGGTTTAAGAATACGTTATTTATTTGTAGTTTACCTTTTTCCTTGTATGTTTGTAAGGCTCTCAGATGTGATCTGTGAGCACATTTTTGAACAAAGGTATTCCTGGCAGAAGAAGATAAGCGATATTTTCATGTCATTTAATTGTCACTAATATGCTAATTAAGACATTTTCCAACCTAATATATGTTACCGTTGTATGTGTGACCTATCACTAGTGTAGTAGTTGAGAACTGAAACATCATAAGGTACTGCAGTAGGACAAGTGAACTCAAATAAGTGTTGATCCACCCTGAAGCTAGGTAGTTTTGTTCTGATTGTCCTAAAAGAAATAAAAGGGAATTCCCTGAATGAAAAGTTCAGTTTTTTAGCAGCTACTTTTTTCACCTGGAACTCTTGTTGGAAAATTCCCCGCCACATGAATGCAATATGATTTAATCTTGGACAAATTTTTGTTAAAGTTAATAGTGTTTGTTGTGATTTTTTTTTTCTGATGATCCAACGTATCGTACAGCATGTCACCAGCTGTTTGCTGGAGTTCTAGCTCAGCTGTGTTATAGTTCAGGTTCTCTCTGTCTGAACTGCTTGAAAAAAGGAAGGCAAAAATAAGTACGAGACAGGTCACTTTCTATCAGTGCATTTCTAGTGTCACTTGCTGGGATTCATGGAGGAGTGTGTGTTTAAAAAAAAAATCTGGTAGACACAAAATTATGTCCATTGGCCAAATATTGCTGGACGTAGGGGAAATGCTTAACAAAATATGTTGAAGTGGCTTTCATAAGACAAAGGCAAGAAAAGAGTTTTTGTTTTCTCTCTGCTTCCTAACGAATTCTTGTGGTGTTTCCCTGGAGAGAGTTGCCGCCCTGTCGTCCTGCAGAAAGCAGGAGCGTCCCCTTCTCGTGATGTCCTGCCTAGCGTCTGTTCAGGAGGGAGCTTAGGGCCTCTCCAGTGCCCGGTAGGAACAGTGCTCTGCTCCTCCCTTCTGCCAGAGCAGCTGCCTCTTTCTTCTGCAACCCCTGCCACTGCCCGCCGGCTTCCTCCTTCGACTCTGAGGCAAAAGAGCTCAAGCAGTGTTACCCCTGCTTGGACATCTCTGAGGAACCGGTGCCATGCTCTCCTTTACCCCTTGTTTCTAAACTGCTGCAGAGCTTTCTCAGCGTGGAGCAGGAGATGATAAAATGAGAAAGAGAGCCCTTACAGCTGGAGCTGTGCAGAGCATCCCTTCTCTGCGTGTATCTGAGCAAGAAAGCACGGCCCTAAGGTAACAAAACACATCCATTGGAGTCCCACCAAAGCATCCTGTGCACTGTGCGTGTGCTGGAAATGTGCATGTTCCACACTGCGGCTCAGTCACAAAGCAGTGTACCTGCTGCATGTGTCCCAGGACGTGCAGGAGATCGAGCTTCTTTCTGCTGTACCTCCTCCACCAGTTTGTCTGTCGAGTGGGTTTCGGATATGTGGGAAGACTGGTCAGCTCTCTGCTGACCTCAGGAATGAAACAGTCTGCTTATTTCTTGTGTGCCAGCGCTGGTGGGGGAATGTCTGTGGAGCTTCTCGATTTATCAGCCATGACTAAGTGAGTGTAACTATTGCTGGTGGCAGTAGTGGGTTGTGTGTGATGTTTCCCTCTTGCATCTTCAGATTTTAGAAAGCATTTATTCCCAGAAGTGGGAATGAAACCATGAATTTTGAAACTTTACCATTGGAGATGCATGCCTGTTAGCTTTTTCTTGTAAAGCTAAGGTAGAAGAGAACACAATTATTTATGGATATCCTTAAAATCTTCCATCAGTACATCTCTGTATTTCCTGGTAACTTCCCATGCAATAATTTTGAGGTAAATTGTGCACTGTTTGAGGATAAAATGTTGCAGTGTCTCTGGGTTGAGAACAGCAGCTTTTTTACTGCATGTTGCTTCTGCACAGGCCATCTCCTGGAAATACAGATCATAAATACTGTTTAGTAAACTACTTCACAGAAGAAAAAGTAAATAAATTGGACACAAATTTGGTGTAAATAAATTGGACACAATTGGACACAATAAATTAGACACAGTTCCCTACATTGGAATTGATAGTTTACTTTCTGAGCAAAGATTGTTTAAATACCTGGTAGAGGAAATATAATTTGGAACTGATGGTTTTGAAGGGAACGGTAGGGCTGTCCTGCTTATACAAGAATCTCTCATTTGCTGGAACACAGGGATCTGCTCATCCTTGGGACCGTGCATGTTAGCACAGCGGGTGTCAGATAACCTCCAAAAGTGAGAGCAGACTGTAGGACTGATGCTTCAAAATACTAGCATTTAATTCTTTGCTGTTGGAATTAGGTTGAGCTATGGCAGAGCCTCTTTGCTATAAAGCAGTTATGTTAAAGGGGTGGTTAATAAAATATAAAGGCAGAGTATTGTGCGGAGTAGCCTTTCTGTGTGTTGTTGTAAGGGAGACAGCCTGATCCTACCATAGCAAAATGACAAAGTGATCTCATTAATTCCTTTCCATCATCAGTGAGCTTTTAAACAACAGGGAATTGTCTTTTTTTTTCCCCCCCCTAAAAGTAGAAAGTGAAAGTTCAGCATCAAAAGATGTCTGGAAAAAGTGTTGTATTAATCCTTCTTGTCTGGTGGAAATGCATACTGATGCAATCTTTAGGTAAACCAATTCATTACGAAAGGTGGTCCTCAGGAAAAGAAGGGCACTCTTAAGCCCAGACCTAGATGAGCCTTCGGACAGAGCCAGGAGATGTGGCTTCTCACTGAGTAACACATGTTGAGAGCTGATAAAACAGGATTCACATGGAGTTTCATGGCAGCAGGTTACTCAGCTCATTTGATCATAATTCAAGCCATTTGTGTAACTAATGATGCTCTCAGATGTTTGGCAGAGTAAACTCATCAGCCATTTAACAGCAGCACAGCTTCTCTGTGGTTCAGCGTGGATCTGAGGAGTTCTGCTGCAGCCGAAGATGCAGCTCCTATCTTTGTGTGTTTTCATTAGCTGTGTGGTTCAGTGGCTTTTCAGCAGACCTGTCTGTATAACAGATAGTTCAGCAGTAAGAAAGAATGTGCTTGGGAAAAGGTATTGCTGGTCAGTTGCTGCACATCTGGTTGGATGCCTTTACGGTGAGGCAGTGTACCAAGGCAGCATGTGTTCTTCCAGTTCTGAAACGGCGTGAAGCAAATAGACTCATGGATGAATGACCCGTTATGTGGTGTGCAGGTTTTGTGAGTTTCTCATGCTAATCCAAGGCCACTTCAGGTTAAACAATCACATATAAGTTGCCTGAAAGATGAACCTGATAATATAGTCACAGTAGCTGGTTTTCAGCTTTTATATTTCAGTCTCTCTCTCTCTCTCTCTCTCTCTCTCTCTCTCTCTCTTTCTTTTTTTTTTTTTTTTTTTTTTTTTCCTCCTCCTTCTACCGGGAGAAAATGATAAGACCTACTGGCCTTTGATAGCCTGGTGTTATAGTCCAGATCCTTAGCTGTTATTAATAGGTGCAGTTCTACTGAGGTCAGTGCAGCTGCTCCCGTTCATACTAGTAAGGAACGTAGTTGCCTGATGCATTCCCAAATCTGATTTCTTCTTTTATTTAGAAAAGAACCAAGCTTGATATACGCTCATTCCCCACCTAAAACTGGAAAATCACTCATTGTTATAAAGGGCACAGCTCTGTCAATAATCCCCTGAGCAGGTCTATCAATAAACCACTCAGGATACTGGCTATTATAAAGGAGATTTTTTTTTTTTAACATCCACCTTGTGAGTCTCTGAAAATAGAATTTATGGTGAGGGTGCTGTGTACATAGCTAGTTCCACAACTGCAAAACTGTGATACTAATGCTATGCAAACACATATTGTACCAATGTATTACCATGTCCCTGGAACAAAAAAACACAGGTGTAATTAATGACAACATTTGATGAGAGCAAGATTGCTTAAAAGAGAAGGAATTAGGTAGATTAGCTAGATGACTAATTCACTGAGGAAGCTAATCTGTCCTTTTATGGACAGTTTTCTTAGTTTCCAGCTTTAAAAGCTTCATTTAAGTTTCAGTCCAATATATTTGATATAGAGGAATGTGTTTTCAATATAGTTAAAATCCTTAAAGACGTCTTTTTGACAATTGCTTTTGCTGTAAACAGAGTCCAGAATGCTTTATTTATTCTTTTGTTTGGTCTCTGATATACTTACTGAGAAAGAGCTGCCTGAAAAACCTGGGGATAGTTTGCATACTAATCATTTTTGTAATTGATCTTTCCAGCTCTCTTCATGCGCTGTGGAAGGTTGTCAGCTGCTTCTTTGAAGTTAACTAATGATCATGCGAGCAAAGAATCTGCAGTGGGAGCCAGGATCTCTTTGGCGTTGCAGCAATGTGGCTTCCACTTGCTGGTGCTCTCCTGTTACCTTGTGCAGCGATATTCAGGTCAGTTTGCAGGTAGAAAGCCTTCACTGCCATGCATATCTCAGCGGGCAGGCCATTAAGGTTTATTGCTCCCAAAATGGAGAAAAAAAAAACCCCAAATTGCTCGTTCTTCCTTCCTGTCAAAAGCTAGCTGGCACATTTGCCACACAGAGGGCAGCTAGCTGGTGCTCCTCTACACGCTTTGCACTGGGAGGCTTGTAAAGTCCACATTTGGGCACAATGTCCTCTTTCTTGCTTGAATATGCAAATCTGTGTGTGTAACTGATAACTGCACTCAGGAGCCCCTAGACTGCATCTCTGGGAGTCTTTCTGTTGACCTGGTTGGAGTTTTTGGCTTGCTCCTCAAATCTGGTCACACAGTGAAGTCTGTTGTCAGATACTCACTATGTAGGATGAGGCTTTTTGTTAGGTGTTTCCTTTCCTCTCACCCTGCCAGTGCATATGTCTAATAAAACCCTCAGGTGCCAGCTTTTGAATAGATCAGACAGTCATTCTCTATTTCTTCTTTATTTTTCCTTTTTATCTTTATTTCTTTTCTTCTGTTCTTGTCTCTTCTCTCGTCTGAAAATACTGAAGTAGAGCTCTTTTCTCTGCTTTAGTCACTGTTAACCCATAAAATAAACTACTTCTAAAAAGGTGGGGAAGAAACAATAATAGATGGTCTAATAAAAGATACTGCATCTCCCTACAAGCCTTCCTTCACTCTGAAACAATACAGTAGTGTGATAAAATAAACTACTGCTGCCATATGTTTTGCTGAAGAATCTTCCCCATTTCCCGAGAGGTGACGCAGTCACGGTAGTGTTGAATTTGGTATAACTGAAGAATGCCCTTCAGAGTCTGGAAAATGACCGTTCTGGGATGTGCCTATAAGTATTTTTACTGACAGCCAAGGTAACTTCAGCAAGAAAGGAGAGTGAGTGAGAGAGAGAGAGGGAGAGGGAGAGAGAGTGTATACACACACACGCGCGTGCACACACATATATATAAGTGTGTGTGCGTGTGTATGTGTCTATATATATATATACATATATATGGTTATTTACTCACATCATCAACAGAACGCTGTTGTGATCCTTCTCGTTTTTGCCAGTCCCTTATGCATCTGGAAAGGATCTTCCTGAGGCAGAAACAGGCTGTGGGAGGACATTTGATAGGAAAAGGGGCTGTGTGATTTTCCCATCACTCTTTCTGTTAAGCTCAATCTGCATCCGTATCTGGCTCATAGTTAACACAGCACTACTGCTGTATGAATAGCACCTTTCTGACAGGTAATTTGGACACTGGAGCCAGCTTGGAATAGCATGTTTTTTTTCCTTCTAAGAATATACTTCAGGCTTTTTTTTTTTGTAAATTGTGTATTTGTATCTGATAAATTTGTAGAACAATCACCATGAACAAGATGGTTGTAATTTTAATGTCTATTAGCAAGTCAAGCTAAACTCTACATTTGTCAGTTGGTGCTTATCTAGACTTGCTAATGTATTGAGCTTATGTTTTATAGGATTTTACTGTGTCTCAGTTTTGAGGTATTAAATTACACTTGATTAATAGAGCGTTTTCAGAGGGAATACTTTCTAGATTAGTAGGTTGTCTGGAAATGTTGGTTACTTTGAATAGTAGTTCACCCTTGTATGTATTTGGCTACTGCTAAAGGTCAGTGACAACATCAGGAAGCTGTCTAGGTTGCGATCTTCTCCATTAGCATTTACCATAGTTTCCGCTCTATCGGTGTGACTAGCAGGGGTGTCTTCATGTAGACACTAGTGTGGACGTTAGCTCTGTACTGTCTGCCAATGTTACTGTTGTATTAACTGTTATTAAGCTGAAACAAAACCCAGAAGTTCATGGTACCAGATGCCTCTGCCTGTGATGCTTGAGGCCAGATTTTCTGGAGACCTCCCTACTTACTGATGTGCTTTTGGGGAAATTTGACCTTGCCAGTTGGACTTCCTGGGTTCCCCCTTCTCTGTACCGCTAGGGAAATGCACTGGCAGGGTGTGGGGAACAAAAGCCTTTTATAGTGAAGAACAGTACACAAAGAGTTTTGTTTCTTAGTACTGTGAAGCCTTGAGTCTCTAAAAAGGTTTTATAATGCCAGGGGAAGGATTTAAATTGTAGAAGAAAAATATACTCTTATTTTTAACAATCATCTGCATGTTGCTCTTTGCTTTGCACAGATTTTTGATTTTTGTTAGTGGCATTTAGGCCAGGGGAGCATTGCCTGTGGCAATGGAACAATTCAGTAGTGTCTCGTGAAGACTCACTCTGGGGTGTCTAAACTGAAAACACTTTTTTCTTTTCTTCCTCTTGCAAATCTGAAAAAAAGACGTTTTCTTAGGAAACAGGCTTTTTCAGGGCAGCTTTTTATCTGTTCTTCAAATACTGCAGAGTACTGCCTGCTAACTGCCTACCTTGCCTAATTGTACTATCTTAACTCTAATGGTACAGTTAAAGCTGTACAAGCCTCTGGCATGAATGAAGTTGGTTGCTAAAATGTCATATTGTATCAGGGAAGCTATTTGCAAAAGGGAATGAGAACAATCTGTTCTCATGTAAGAAAGCAAACAAGCAAAACTTTCACACATCTTTGCCGAATTGACTGCATCCACCTTAGAAGCTATTAGAATATTTATTGAATATTCAATCACACACAGTTTGCAGGATTTTCACAGCAAAAAAGTATGAGGTGTGTGGGAATAAAACTATCTGGATTTCGGACAGGCAAGGATCAGCAAAAAAAAAAAATTCTGGGCTTTCTTCCTTCCCCTATCATCGGCCAGTTTCTCTCTTCTGCCTCCTTTTTCTCTTCGTTTGTAGCACATCCTTTCCCTATCTGTGCTGGGTTTTCATTGTCTGGCAGAAGCCGCTGACACTGGCCTGCAGTTCGTGGCGATTCTGGGCTTTTCTGGCACCATTTGCTGGGATAGAAAGCAGCAGGCCTGGAGCCCCCTCTTGCGCTCCAGAGCACTCAGCCTGTAACGCAGAGCAGTACATCAGACACCAGCAGGCCAGTCCCTTTTTGTTGCATTAACCAGTCAAGCATTTTGTGCTGCTGAATGTCATCTTATTTAACATTTTGTTAAACAACTTCTAAAGGTCTTAACAATATGACAGATGGGCCACTGAATGGATGCTTTAATGGCTGAGCATTAGTTTGCTTTGGTTTGATAGTGTTTATTGTTAGTTAAGTACTGTTTAAATAAATCGGTCTTCGCCCTCTCTCCCTTACAATGCTGACACATTCAAGAGAGGGCTTTATTCTTCTTATGGTAGGTGTGTGTGTCAGTCTGTCATGCAGAGATGATATAGGTTGGTCTCAGTTCCAGTCAATCTCTGTCTCAGAATAAGATTTCAAGGTCTGGATCATGTCTGTAAAGGTTAAGGCATGTCTTAAGGATTCTAGGTAGTGGTTACTAGAGGTGTTAAAAAGATAACCTGTGGCAAAGTATAATTTGGAACTGAAATTTTTTGCAACCTTCTTTCATGCTACAACCTTCTTTGCAGTCTGTCCCATCTCTGAATTTATTTTCCTTAATCCCTTACACCTGTCTGCTGTTGCAGTTGAGCCCATGTGAAGGTGACAGGCTAGCGGAAGCCTATTTCCTTCCAAAGGTGAGAAATCCAAATAAAGTGTATTCATGCAGGCTGTGTCTTCAGTACACACAGGCAAGCTTTCTTCCTCCAAGAAGCAGGTGCCGCCTGAAATCTCAGCGCATCATGCTGAGCGAACCTGAGAGGTCAGTGCGCAGTCTGCCTGGGAGGTGGACGTGGGGACAGACAGCAGCGGGTGGCAGAAGGGCATGCGGCATTTGCAGCTGGTCTAGAGACTGTTTGGTTAGGGGTGGTCGCTGATTTGTGTTACCAGGGCATTAAAAGTGCTTTTGCTTTTGGAATTGCTGGTATAATAAGTTGAAGTCTATTAGATTTCCAGAATTTGTTGCAAGTAGTGCAATCCATTGGTTTGTGGCCCAGTGTACTGAGGACTTCATATGCTACGAGAACCTGGAGCACCTTTTCCTCCAGGAGAACATGGAGGATTCCTCTTCCCTCGGAGATACCTCCTAAGCACACCGGTGACCTGTAGGCATGTACCTGTCTCTGTGCATGCTTCTCCTAAATGCTGAGGGTAAGGCAGGGACAGGATTTCTTGGTGGTGTGAGAATTTTGCTTTCTCAAGGCTGAAGAGCTGGTATTGAGGTGGAGTAAAGCTGTGAATGAAAGCTTGGGGAAGTCACAGAAAAAAACACCTTGTCCCTGCTGCAGGCGGGAGGTGGGAAGAGGAGGAGCAGTGTTTTCTCCTAGCAATAGCTGCCTATCCCATAGCTTCTCTCACAACATGGGTGGTGCCTAGGCTGGGCCATCAGCGTTCTGGCATGGGTGAGCTGGGCTGCGGAGCTGTGGCTGTTTTGCTCCCTGCAGGAGTCTGATGCCCTGCTTGAAGTTGCTGACTTGGCCTTTGCAAAGAGCCTGCACTAACACTAGAAGTTTTCAAGCCATTAAGAGGCAGGAAATGTAAGCAATGTGCTTCCTCATCTTTTTCTGACAACACATGTTAACATTAAGTATCTATTAACATTAGTCCTTGGCTTGCGTAAAGATATCATCAGTCTATTTCCAGAATCTAGAAAACAGATACAAGATCTGAATAAACATAAGAGTCATAGATTTAGTGTGGTTTTTGATATTATTGCTTGTTTTGGGTTTCTGAAGAATACCAAGCCAGCTACAGTATTCCAAATCTTGGAAAGGCTTAATTTCTCTGAGGCAGCTGTGAATTTATGTCCTTGATCAAAGATTTGATCTGTTGGAGTCATTACAGATATAGTTTTAACACTAGCAGCTAATAACCTCTCCCGTCTTGACCTAATTCTGTTTTTGGTAAACACAGTTTACCAGTCTCTCATTTCTTCTCCAGTCTCCACTGGAGCAACTACTCTTCATTTCCCTTCCCAGTGAATCTTCGTGGAATATCATTAGTGCACAGGTAGACAGATGTGTCTCATTCTGGCAGCATATTTGTTTCACAGTAAAACATCAAGCTATGACTAAACATCACTGTTCTAGACTAGAAGATCATTAAGGTCTGGGTTGCTCTTAATTCATACAAGTCTTAGTTTGGTACACTGAAAGTACAGGCAGAAATTGCAATAATTATGATTGCAATGTATAATATCTGTCTCTGAAGGCCTAGAAAATTGCTAAGATAAAATTCCATATTTTGAAAAAAAGTAACTGCTAGGTATAGGCCACCATCCATACTTAACTTGGCTTCCAAAAGTATTTTATAGAAGGTACTGTTGCTGCTCTTCTGAATAAAGGGTACAAGAAAGAACTGCTGGAAGCTGGACCTTATATTAGGAAATCAATGGGAAATTAGTATTTTTTTCCGTAGTGAGTGTCTATACTTATGATGTTAATGTTTTGTTTGATACATGTACAATGCAGGAAGGAAACGCAGTTCCATGTCTGAGGCAGTGGCCTGACTGTGGGCAAACTGCATCATCTCTTTGAACCTCACCCCTTTGGGCAAAGAGGAGCCATTTTATTAGCTTAGTTTGTGAGGCAGGGTCTATGCCTTCTTAAGCCCCTATACCATGTGTAGCTTAATGTTGTGCTGGTCTCAGTCTCACCATCTAGGCGTTTCTGAGAGAGGAATAACAGTAATACATTTGTTCTGATTAATTTGCAGACAGGCTGCTTTTCCAAATAACTCCATCCCCCAAACTTTCAAAACACTGATCCGAAATAACAAAGTGTTACAGCTGAGGTCTTCTGATTATTGCCCTTTAAAGCTTTTTTCACATGGCCAGGCTTCACAAAAACCTATTTTACTCAAAGAAATTAGGTTTCTGGTTAGTAGGAGCCCTAAATAGACATGAATTACAGGAACGTCCTTTGAAACCCCATGCAGTACTTGTTTCATTAAATCCCATGAAGCGACCTTAATTTAGCAGAACACTGGATAGGTTGTTCTTTTAACCTATTAGCACTTTGGCCAGTCCCATAAACCATATTCATGGATGATTCCATCAAGAAGGACAACAGTGGGATTAATATTATTTCAGGATACAGTAAATGCCACAATGATGAAGCTGTTTAAGATCTGGTGCTCACTGTGTCACACTGAATGCATTGACATTTACTCTGCTATCACTTCATTTCCAATATTCCTTCCAAATCAGCCGATGCTAATGTTTCAGTGTGTGTGCAGAATACAATTCATCAGGGCTAGGGATGAGGAGAAATGAGCTTAAAGCAAGTTCCTTCTCCCCTATTCCCTCAGCCCCCTCCCTCACCACTCTCACCCCAGCATGGCAAACTGCGTGTCTGTCACAACTTTGTACATAGATAGAAAAGAGCAAACACACCGGTGGGCATGATGCAAAATCGGGGCTTTCTCTGTGTTGTGTGAGGATCTGAGCATGGGTCAGACTGCTCGTGGTGCAGTCAGATGTGGGTGCTAGTTCAATTACAATTTTTTTTGTCCTGGACGAGCAGCAGGAGAGCCCATTTGTTTATGATGTTAGAAAGAAGAGCGTAGAGAGTGTCACAAAGAATGAGCTGTTTTCACAGAAGGAGAAGGACACACATCACCTAGGAGCATCCTCACTTTGCATTTACACGGGATGCCATCTTCTGTAATGGCAAGAGATCCTATCTGTATACAGACCCCTTCGCCGTTGTACGTGAGCACCAGAAGTCTTTGAGGTCTTTTCCCCACAGCAGTGCTGAGGAGGCAGGGCAGCTCGGTTATCCCCACGTTGCAGGAGGAGAACTCGGAGGGGAATTTGCATCCCCTAAGTACTGGCATTAATGCAGTGGAGAGAAGTAGGTTATTCTAGAGAGATTCAAGCAGGAGCTAAACTGCTCCGACTCACCCTGTTTAGGAGCCTCTCTCTTTACATTGTCAAACAAGGATCCCAAAGTGCCTTGTCAATGTTCGCACATGAAACCAGCCGCAGAACAGAGATTTGAAAGCAAGTTTTCCCTAGTCTGAGTCTATTCAAGTGGAGTTTGTTCATGTGGCTGAGAGAAATTGAGTTGATCTTTGAAGGGATCCAGCTTGATTTTTCCCCTGTTTGGAAATCATTGGCAGAAAATGCAAAATGCAAGGAAAGAGCTACGTAGTCTGTTTGGTCTAGGGTAACCAAACAATGATGATAAAGTTGAAGTGCAATGCTTGTACACACATAAATAGAAAATGTGTTGGAATGTGTTCTGCATGGTGGAAATGATCTTGTCTATCTGGGTAATCCTTATTTTGACTGAACATTTTTCAATATGCAGTGAAGATACCTGGATGCTTGATTGCTTTACGTGCAGTTTTAGCAAGTATAAAATCCTTTGTGTGTCCATTTGGGATTCTAGATCCAATTGTCTTTGACAGTGGCTCTCACTCTTCCTTTGAACACTTTCAAGAGATTTAGAGACAGATACGTCTTACTCCTCTTGCATTATCTTCTAGTTTTACCGGAATAACGTTGGATCAAGTTAAATGAACACCTGAGCTAATAAGACAAAAATCTGTTAGGGATGGTTTAAGTGTATTTCTGTCTGTCTTCAGGGCAGAGGCATGGACTAACTGTTATCTTAAGTATTACATTTCTGTCATTCTATGAAGCAAAACATGTGCTCAAAGGAACTTCCTAAACGCTCAGATCTCCACTGTGCCTTGTTGCAGCCTCCTAGCAAATGTGTTTAGCCCTGGAAGCTTGCTGATGGGAAGGAAGGGTCTGTTATGTCAGCCGGTCATTCCTCAGCAGCTTTGTCCTGGACTTATTTTTGGTGCCTAAGGAGATAAGCAGTATATGCCTGTTTGGAGCTGGACTTGGGGAAGAACCATGGACTCCTGAAGATGTGTCTTGGCGGAAGTCTCCATAGAGAAAGATGATGGCATACAATGTATTGAAAACTTCAATCCTCTTTTCCTAGGGTGCCATCAGGAATCCTGCATCAGAATTTGTGTCATTTTATTGTGTCACCAAGGAAACCTCCAGTGCACCTGATAGCTAGTACCTCATGATGGATGTGATTAACAGCACCTTTGTTCTCCAGCTGGAAGAAGGTGGCTTATTGCATTTTGGAGGCTTTCATCAGATCCGGAGAAGTGAAGAAAATCAGATGCTGTTAATAGGAAATGTCCACTATTATAAAGCGCAGGTAAACTACCCCATTCCTCATTACCATTGAAATACTGTCGTCTTCAGTATTTAAATAAGGGTTTTCACCTCCTTTCCTTATCATAAAGGGAAATTTTTCAGTTAACCACACAGAGTGAATCTGTATAACAGAAAACAAAATGATTTTGGCCTCCATTTTGCCTAGGGTTTTTGGACCCTTGTAAACCCTCTTTTCCTCTGTTGCAGTTGGGCTGTGCTCTTCACAGTGTAGGTCTTCAATGATTGCATTACAGCTTTATATGAAGGGAAGCTGGTGTTTAATTAGCTTTTTTGTGGCAGGAGTATGGAAGCGAATTTCAGTGGGAGAGTGCTGAAGAAAAGGCATTTCAGGGCTGGATCCTGGAGAGAAGCCAGATGATAGATAATATGACCTCTCTTCACCTTGTTGTCTGTGATCCTGTGCTTGTACTAGGTTTTGAGCTCCCTTGCAGGATACCAGCACTTCTAAGCTGTTGTTAAACTGGAAGTTGAAACATGATGCCTGTGCCAGTACTGTGGCTCTGTCCCATTCTGCAGGGGTTCAAGTGCTGAAAGATGGCACACCCACATAATTTGAACTGTTTTATTTCGATGTTGTGAAATTATGTTGGACTGCATGAAAAATACTTGTCTGTGACAGATTCATAGTCTTCAAGTGTTTTCCCAGTGCAAGCATGCGAATGCTTCAAAACAAAAATATACTTTGATAAAATAGTTTGCATTGTCAGTATTTCTTGTTATGAATTCTCTGGAATATCTCAGCTATAAGTGCTGACAGATTAAATCCTTCTTGTTTTAGAGCAGCACACAAAATCCTTGTAGTTCTAACACACGACAGAAGTCTCATGATATGACTGGAAGTCAGGAGTATGTGGGGGACTTCTAATAAACTTGGGCCTGACAGCGAAGTCTGTCTGTGGTGGCTTTGGCCCTTTACATAATCCTTCTGACTCAGTTTCCTCGTCTGTAAGACAGACCTCAGAATATCTTCAGTGAATGCCATTAGCAAAGTCAACAGGTACTTTGCAGTTATTTCCTTGTTTAAATAAGGGGAAGATTAGATTTTTGAACCGTCACCATGTGGTTCCTTTTTGCAGGTTTCTCAAGGCACTGAAGAGTAGACTCAACATCTCACGCATTTATTGAAATTGCTACTTTGCACCTTTCCAGTGTTTAACTGCATTTAGCTTATAATAAGCCTGTCTTTTGTAGTAGGAGATAGTCTCCTGTCCTTTCAGCAAAATAATCTGTAATCCTTTCCCTGCTAGAAAATGTTTGGATAGAGAGAGATTAGAAACAAGATCTGATAACCCTTAATTCTTTGGCCATTTATTCTTCCTGTCACAGGATATGAGTGAATTCTGTTGACCTAAAGGCAAATTACTGCTATCCTGTGGGGAAAAAAAATGGTGTGCAACATATACTGGAGAGAGGTAGCCATGTCCACTCACATCTGTGTTCAGATATGTTTCTCTCTGATAAAAGCACTTGGAGCATCCCAGACATATCCACCTTTCCTTTAGATTTAATGTGCTGTGATACAGCATGGACTCTATCTTCCAGGTCCAGCGCAGAGACTGCCTACATAGCTGAGGCTGCGGTTTTCAAAAATGCATGGAGGAATGATGAAGTGCTGAATGCTTGTGGGACGGGCACTGATCTCCTACAGACTTCCCTGAAAGTCTTAGCCTAAGGGCCTAGCTCAGGACAACCAAAACCCAAAAGCCATGTTGCCATTATGTGGCAGATCAATGCAGGAGGATTCTCTCTGCTGGGTATCTCAAGCCTGATTTCCTGCTCTAGTCCTTTGCTGTGTAATCCACAGTATCCGCACTGGTTTTTGCTGGTTTTGATTTACTGCTCCATCAAAATTTCCAGATGACCCCCAAATTTCCTGTTATCAGCTCAATTTTGACTTAATTAATCTGAACAGTTTGCTACATGCTTGTCAATAAAGTGCTGTAGAAACCTTGTTCAATTCAGTGAATCATGCTCATGTAGGTGCCTGACACCTTGTTGGTAAAATGAAAGGAAGAGAATAAAGTTTCTGGGTGCCAGGCAGTCAGTGGTTACAGTTACTGCTAGCAGTCACCTGCATGGGACATTGCTTGCCTACATTCAGTGTGGAAGAGCAAAATTTCAATACCTGATTTCAGTACAACGCCCACACCAGAAGGGTAACAGGAGAAAGAGATTGGCTTCATCTTGAAGGGAAGGGCTTGGAGAACAACTTGCGCTTTTGAAAAAAGTGATATTGTACTTTTTGAACTGACTCTTGCAAGTGGCCACTTTATAAATGCATATGGTAGGTGATTTCTTGGCTTCTTTGAGTTCCATATTGTGAAGTGATATGTGCCTTGTATTACCATAGTATTAGATTCCTTGGTGACCTATTAATTCAAAACTGAGGTTAAGGCAGCCTTTTTATAAAATAAGCAAGTAAGCTGGAAGTGTCAAGAAAACTCAGTGAGGTAAGGAAAAGCAATTTCTGAAAAATCCAGAAGTCCCTAAGTGGCTGTCAACATCTAACATTAGCTCCTTCCTTTAAGGGCCTGAGTCACAGAGCTCTCTCAAATGACTCTATGGGCACTTTTATGGGGGTAGTCCAACACGGAGGTGTGGAAAAATAATTTGAAATCAAAACAAAAGTCTTTGGTGTCTTTTCAAGAGTTGAAAAGCAGCCAGGGACTTTTCAGCAAAGCAACATGTCACTGTATTAACACCAGAAGAATAATCTTGTTGATCACAGCAGGGAAGTCTGCACAGAGCATGCTCCAAGGGCATCTCTCCAGTGTGGTGGTTAGACACCTTGCAAAATCAATGCGCTTTCTTCTCTGGGAATATACTCATTCCTATTCATTTTTACTGTCTTCTAATAGACTTAAACTTTACTTTGCACTAGATCTGTTTGTCTGAGTGCCAATCACCATTGGTTCATGACAGTTGCTCCCAAAACTACAGTAAGCATTTGTGGGTTGCTGTGCTTCCGTCTGCTTCCTCACCAACAAGCTTTCCTCACATGTTGTAAGACAAAACCAGAAAGCAGATCAGTTAAAAGGGAAAGGAGAACGCAGGTGATCCGATTGCCGCTTGGCACCAGTGTGAAGTGCAATGCATTGCTTGTGCCCCTTGCAAAGGATGACGTACATTTGCACGGCCTCTGTGTTGAGGCAGAGGAGAAACAAGAGATGCCATCTGTCTCTGGCAAAAACTTTCCCTTGGAAAGGGAAAGCTCTGTGTGCTAACTCTTACACTGGACTCAGTCCCCATGCTTGTTGAGAGCAGTGGAGACACTCCTGCTGATTTTGTTGTGCTCATGTTCAAAGCAATTATAATGCATTTGAGTCCACAATGAGAAACAGTTGTTGAGCCTTCTGCTTGAACCCAACCTAATTTTTCCAATTATTTTGTTACTTGTGGGTAGATACTGCAGTTCTTGTTTAGCCCTTAGGAAACTAGAGCTTTTTAGGCTGCCGCTAGTGGCATTGGTTGTCATGGGTAGAACCACTGATGCCAGTAGGGTTCTTACCTCAAGTAAGAATGGCATCAAGATCTCCCCAGTTTGGCTCTTTCACATTGTCAAACAAGTTTCTTATTTTTGAGCTGACCCTAATGTCTCACTCCTGCTACGCAGTAGCCCAGCTGTTTTTCCTGGATGCCTTTCTTGTTTAACCTGTGCTCCCCCAAAGTCAATCCGTGCAGATGTTTTGCTGGTTACATCATACTTAGTTGCAGTGGTGCAGGATGATGCTCTTTCTCGTAGAATGCAAACGCTTTATTTTACAGCTCAGAAGTAATAGGATGATTTCCTGTGCGAGACACTCTGAGGACTAATGGGTCTGTCAAGATCCATAATCAGTGGCTTTGCAGAGCTGACACATAAAAGGACTACGGTAGTATGTGAACCACCTTTGGGCTTAAAACTCTTTCTGTAGTTCAGTCCCAGAGAGCTGGAATGAACATGAACTCAGAATTCGATTGCTTCCTCATCAGCCCCAGTAGAAATCCACCTGCGAGCCTGGAGAGGCCGTTACTGAGCAAGAACATAACGCTCCCCTTGTGGGGACCCCAAAGCAGGACACGCTTGTGTCCTCCAAAGCCTGCACATTTGGCTGGAAAATGTCAAAGATTTCCTCCTACCTCACAGTGAACCTGTAGTGCAGCTTGTTCTTAGCAATGTGTTGTACAATTTTTTTGAAAGCTTTCTTTGTATTTTCTAGAGGTTTGGGAGCAGATCCTGGTCCCATGAGAAGTGATGGAAAACTCTCCTCCTCCATAAGGTTAGAAGCATCCCCTGGGGAATTCTCAGAGTGAAAGGATAAAGGATAGAGCAGGACGGATATTTTTGAGTTCTTCATTTTCAGAAAGAAGTTTTATCCTCTTGAGGTCAAATCTTTACTAGGGCAAGAATTTCTATTTACCTGTCCTCTGGATGGAGGAGAAAAAAAGGAAGAAAATGATCTGCAAATAGCCAGTAGTCTTCCCTGCAATGAGCAGGTCTCTCTTCCAGCTTACCAGCTAGAGGAAAAACTGTAGACTGCCTTTATGGCATTACAGAAGATTATTAATGTCCATGTCACACTCTTGACCACAGCATGTAGCAAGCAGAGATCTTCGTGGTTGATTTTGTGGCTGTAGCTCTTCCACAGGCTGCAGGGAACAGGGCAGGTATCCTGCTTCTGAATTTCATAAGACGTAGCCCTAGAACTGTTGTAAATCTGACCTCTGCTGTACAGTAAGCTGAAGCAAAAGGCTTTCAGTGGGAAAGAATCTTCTACATATTTTGAATGTTTAATTGCATTTCATTCGAACAGGCTCCTTCCTCTCTTTCCTTTGCTTGATACATTCCCTCTTCTATGCCCTTTCTTGCTTCCCACGTCTGGAAGAAAGCCCAGGCTGCTCGTCTTTGGTGGGAGACTTGCCAGGACAAACCAGTAAGCCAGTGGTTTGTATAGCGAAACGCCAGTCCCGGTATGCTCTTCCCAGCGGCAGGGAGAAGCCGGAGAACACTGGGCACATTGAAACCCGCTGGGGCTGGTCCTGCAGTCGAGCGTATGATTAACCCTGTCAGCCCCAGAGGCTTTGCATCCCATCCTCTAGTTTTGGGTAGCTCCTATTTCTTTCAGGAGGAGTTATCCATTGCATATAACAGGATCTCAAAAAGTTACTGTTAATCATTTAGCCCCAAACATTTCAAATGAAACCGCAATCCAGCTGTAACGGTTTCCGATTCCCTAAGATTGCCGAGTCAATCTCAATGGTGCTGCCTTGGATCTGTTTTTCTTTTGGCTCTCCTTTCACCCTGAATTTTATTTGCATTTCCCCCTGTGGTGCTGACAGGATAATAATATTGCAACATGGTCACATCTGGTTAGGGAGAGGGGCAGGAGGAGGAGGAAATGAGGAACTCTCTTCCGAACTAACCTCAACTCTGCTCTATAAACACATAAACGCAGGAAACGCTGCGGTGAGTGGGCCACAGCGTCCCTCCCTTCTGCAGGGGGATGTCTTGCATTTTTTGTGTGCCCAGTGCTCCCATTAACTTCAGTGAACTCCACAGACCCAGAAAGTCGGTGCTAATGTAACCTTCCATCTACTGCCTTTTTTCCCCTGAAGTCAGTGGGAGACTTGGACACACAAGAATGCCTGTTCCTACCCGAACATCAGGATATTTCCCTTCTGTAATCTTTCAGGTCGCTTGTATGCTCCTCTGCAAAGTCAGGCTCCCAGCAGGTTATGAGAGGACCTGCTGAACTGGGGTTCTCGGAATAAAATAAATAAATGAGACAAAACTAAAATGAATTATTTTTAATGAAGAAAAATCTCTCTGTGAATGATGGCAATTATTTCAAGAATGGTTGTGTTGTTTCGATGAGATTACTGACTAACTATTATTCACCAAGTCCTTAAATCAACTTTGAAAATAAGATGGAAGTTTCTAAACTGTCAAAATGAAGCTTAAAGTTTTGCCATAGGGGCCTAGGCACTGTAAGTGGGATATCCTTTCTGCTTTCAAAGCTGCAGAAGTACATCAGAGTGAAAAAGATTTTTTTTTTTTCTTCGTGGCAACAAGAAAGGATTTAAAAGAAATTAAAACCTCCTTTTTTTACTCTTCCCCCATTCTTGGGATTTAAAATCACATGCATCTGCTCGTATGATCCTTTTTGCTCAGTAGCTGGGTAAAACCCTTCTGTGAGGTGCAGTATGACTCCAAGCCTATTTTTGGTCCTGCTAATCTTGACAACGCAGCTTCACGACACAGAGCCCAAGCCGGCTCGCCAGACCCTTGCTTCTGCTGGCAGTCTGAGGTCAGTCCCTCCGAGCTCTGTTGCCAGGCACCCATTTACAGATAGAAGTTTAGGCTGTGTGATGTTAGCGAGCAAGTTTCCCTATCTGAGAACCTCTTCATCTTTCTGATGCTTTTGTTTTTTTTTTTTTGCACGCGTGCATATGCTCATATTAAGCTTATTTTGCTTATTTTTCTTATTTTTCACCCCTCCCCCTGCACTGTGGTTGGGAATCTGTTTATGGAAGCTCCTTTGTCTTTGCAGATGTAGCATGGTCGTGCAGTAAGATGAAATGCCTCTGCTGTCAGGGAGCCAGCCCAGCTGGGTGGGATCAGGTTACTGACGGCATGAAAATACTCTGCTCTTATCATGGTCAGGCTGAAGAATTGTGTTCAGGTGTTGCACACCAGTTTTGAATAAATATTGGGCATGTTGGAAAAGATCTGTTAAGCAGCTGCTGTTCGCCACTCTCCTGTGTTTCTTTCTTGTTTTTCTGGTTTTGTTTTTGTTTTGTTAAGAGATTGAATTGTATTCTCTAAGGAGCAGGGGAAGAGGAGTCTGCAAGGAAATGAGGGGTTTTCTTATCCTCGAGGCTTTATGCTACCTGTTTTCCTCCACGGAGGACTCTCTCTGGACTCCCAATAGAAAGGTGACTATGGGGCCAAGAAATATAGCTTCTTGCCAAGCCCGTGATGAATCTTCTCTGGGCAGATCAAGTAATTGGCCTGGGTCTTTGCTGAGTCCTGAACAGTGAAGCTATCCTGAGTTGTGCTGGTGGGGACTCCATGGAGAGCACCAGAAGAAAGAGCGTGGAGGCAAAGGGTTTCTGTGTACGCTTGTGGAAAATTAATGCAGATCCAGGGAATCTGAGGAGTTACGGCCCCAAGCTCTTTCCTTTTCCAGAAGGAAGGAAGCTTTGCTTCTCTGTACAGGAGCTTGCAGAAATTCTCAAGGGAAATCTGAGAGGTTTGCTCCTGGATTCCATGCTTCTAGGTTTTTCCACATTTAGAAAATATTTTTTTCCTAAGACTCTTTCTGCCAGGTTATACACTACAAATCATGTAGTTTAAAACAATAACTAAACCATTATATCAGCTCAGGTGATAGGAATCTGTGCACAAAGAGCTTTTTAAAACACAGAGGGCTGGCTAGGCCTGCACCCTCAAGGAGCCTGAGACTTAATCATGCTCCATATGCACTCCGAGGTGAGAGACAGTAAGTCCAGGAGTACGACAGGTAATATGATGATGATGAGGCCTCAAGCTCTGAAAAAAGCAATCACCATGACTTCTTTTGGCACCTGGACAGGTGAGTTGTCTGTGGGGTTCTTTGGTTAAGGGACAATATATTCCCTGGGAGGACCAGAGACATTAAGGGCTAAGATTGAGAAATGCTAGGAAAATCAGGATAATACTTTTGGTATTACTGTGTTATAGGTAAAGATTGTGGTTATCCTCTCATGGAGTCTGGAGATGTCTCTTTAGAGCCATTAGTATCTCAATCCCCTTGCTAGTCAAAAGGCTTGAGGTGGTCTTTGATTCTTTTCTGGTTTGGGCCATGAAAGAGGCTATTCTGCATGTGATACAGCATAGTAACTGAAGCTGGGGAGTAAATGATGAATGCTAGTGGAAGAAGGGAGCTGTTGAGGCTGTTTATGACCGCCCTGACTTGTCCGTGGTGTATGGACTATTTTTCTGCCAACTAAGATAGAAGTGGCCAGATCCATCAATATCTCCTGGCAACTGCAGTGGGAGTTATGTTGGCCACTAATTCAGTGGTGAGGCATGGTTACTGACAGCATGACACAGAATCAGGATGTACAAAGGGCTTTTGGCTGTGATTTTTGTGTTTTGCATGTTCTTGAGAAAACCTTTTTTTTTTTTTATTTAAAGGATTGCTTTTTACCTGAGGGAATTTCTCTACACATTTAATTTCTTTTAAAAATCTGTCTGTTCAGTGTGTATTTTGCGTCTTTGCTGTTGGCTCACTGCTGGTCCCGAATGTCAAGAGCAAAGACATTAAATATTATATTTGCTAAACAAAACTGACACATTTCTACTTTCGCACAAGGAAGTAGCGGCACTCCCAATGCTCCTGAGAGTTAAAAATGATCTATTTTATTGAGCGATATAATGACAGCCCTAGCTGAGCAGAGCTGTAATTATTATCTCTGGGAGACCCAAGACAACAATTTTTTAAAAGGAAAATATTGTTTTTCCTGTGTTTTTTTTAAATTCTGGTATCAGCAGTTCAAGATTTGTCAGGCATAACTAAAAATAGGAATAGCAGCCAGATGTGTTTCATGGGACAGTTTGTGGAGGCCTATTGAAGTCAATGGGGTGGGATACAACCCGGTGTAATGGTATGAGTATTTCTGTCCATTGACTTCACTTTGTAGTAAAACCTGGTAGTGCTGAATGCACTTCCCTAAAACTAGGCCATTTTATAGTGAATTAGCATCTGTCTCTATATTAGCATGTATATTAGCATATTACTTAGACATTCCTTCCTAAATTCAATCTGTTGGCATTTTACTCATTATGGTTATTTTTGCCCTTTGTCCTTAAAGACTGCCTTGTCTGAGAGTAAAGATCCAGGCGAATTCTTCGGAGTGAGCTACATGCCAGAGCTCAGGGTAGCATTTTAAGTCAAACTGGACAAACAGAGCGCTGAGTGCTTCACCACTGTGGAAAATCTGCACGATGACACAATTCCTTCATCTGCTGGATTTATACGCTATTAGAAGCCCAAACCTGCTCCCAGGTTTTCAAGAGCTTGTTAGCTCTTAAAGCATCAAGAGTGCAATCTCATTTGCCAGTGGGAAGGCTTGGGAATAGCAATGTGAATCTTGGAGCTTCTTTCTTCCAGCCTTTCAAGGTGAAGGAAAATAATGGGACTAGGACTCCAAGGAGGGGCAAAAAAGTGTGTGTGTGGGAGCTTTGGCACTGAAATGTAATTTTAATAATTAGAAGTGGTGCTAATTCCTGGCAACATAGAGTTAAGTCAGTATGGAAACAATTAATGCCACTGTACCGGTGAAATAGAAGTTAAGATAGCTGCTGTTTTGAGATAAAGTTCTTCATCAATCATTGGTTTATTTTATTAGCATTCATACTGCTGTGTGGTGCGATTACTTCTGAGGTCTTGTGACAAGCGTAATGGGAAATGCGGGGCCAAACCCAGACCTGGCGTTGGACCTGCTTACATAGCTCTGAATTTGAACCGTAATGCAACACATGTGAAGGCATAAACCTCTGCTGAAGGAACACAGATCCCGCCTCAACTCCGGCCCTCGTTGAGGTTATTCCCTACATTCAGCTTTAGTGGTAAAGCACTGCTGAAACTTTGCCTCCCCTTTTAAAAATTGCCCTGCAAATGATATGCTGAAAAGCCTGCGGTTCCCGTATTGTCTGAACTGTTCTTTATTGTGTGAACGGCCTGGTTTCGCTGACTAAAAGACCAAATGCTTTGCAGCCAGATGGTATTGATTCTTTACAGTTGTGTTCATACATCAGATATAGATATTGTATTCCACTTCCCATTACATCTGAAAATGGCTGGGTCTAATTGACAATATGGTATCCACATTGAGATGTTTGCTTTGTGAAAACTGGCCGCTGCTCAGAATTATTTTGTATTATTAACTCCTGTACATTACCCCCGCTGTTTGATCAGTCTGTTTCTCTTTGTTCTAAGCCATATGTGTTTTCAAAACTAATACTTATACACCTTTCAAGGCCTCTGGTTGTCGTACAAAAGATGATAAATTTCTAGGGGATCTAACTATATCCTGGAGCATACAACCTAATGAGAAAAATAACTCCAGAACACCATGCTTTTCTATCTCCTAGCTTTCAAATTGCGGACAGAAAAGAAAGAAAAGGATCCACTGTGATGAAGCATTAACTGCATGAATAGTAAGTCTAAAGTTTATATTTCCGAGTGAGACTGTATTTAACAGGGGCACTTCCATTGCTCCTGGATTTCTCATCAGTTCTTTGGGCACTTTCTGTAGGTGGTAAATATTCATTCTGTTTGCAAGAGGAGAAAGAGTGCTCCCCCTGCCCCCCCCCCTTTTTTTTTTTTTTTTTTTAACCCTCAAAGGCTTTTTGACCACAATTTCCGTGGAAAAAAATACAGAGAAAAGAAATAATTACTTCTGACTCATAAATAACTGCGGAATTGGAATAACAGTGAATGTACCCCAAATTCTCTTGAATGTAGATATAGCTATGATGCAGGAAAGACCTGTGGAGCAGAGCGCAAAACAACTTAGGTCCACGTGACTTGCAGAACTGTCTTTTCCTCCCAGCTCTGTAGTCCAGGGGCACCTGCAAAGCGATGACACACGAGTTGCCCCAGACTGAATTAAACAGGGTGTCAGGGCCTAAGCTGAAATGAAGAGGGCAAAGTGTTTCTGTTCCTTGTACATCTGGTTCCTTGTAGCATATGGGTCCCCAAGGAGTAGATGGCTGTCCTTTGAGGGCTGTGAGTGAGCAAAGGCCTCGTTACCTAAGCAAGGAGAAGAGCCTGCAGAACAGCCTCATGACTAAAGGTGCAGCCGTAATAGAAGAACCCCACTGAAAATACAGCATCAAGGGTAAATGTGCCCTGTCAGGGGCCAGGACTGCTGCCCAGGACGAGGCGGCAGCTCTGGGAGGCTGTAGTGAGCCCAGTCACCTGTGGCACCAGCTGGAAAGTGCTTTGGCCGAGGGGAAAGGTGCAAACCTTGCTTCTCCTCAGACTAGAGGTGCCCCATCTCGTCGTTCCCTGTTGTTTTCCAGTTTGCATCATGGAGATGAAATACAGAACAGTGTGCTGTTTGGGAAGGGGGAAAATGGCTTTGCTCACATGCAGACTGACAGTGAGAGCTCTCCTTCCCTGAAAGGAGTCCAGTGGTTATTTTTAACCAGTTAAACTGATTTTAAACAATTGTATATTCTGCTGATTTAAGTGAGGATGCTTCTGGCTTGTGCCAAGGTAAAATTGGAGGTGAATTAAGTTCAGAGGATAGGAAAGATAGGTTTGTGAATAGCACACAGAAAAAGTCTCTGACTTGGTTTTTCTCCATAAACCTATGGATAATCGGACTCCCTCAGTGTAGGAGTTACAGATTTCTTCAGGAAATGGGATTAAAAAAAAATGCCTTTCACTACAACTGGTTAAAACCAGTTTACTTGCCTAAGGTGAACAAAGTACCTCTTAATGTAGACCTAGAAAAATAGGTTAAATCTGATTTTGTGAAAGGCTTTACTGGCACAGGTAAAATTCTCTTTGGTGGTGCATTCATGCGCCTGCTGTTACTTTAGTAAGATGGTTTTCGTTTAGAAACTGTTTCTGCACAAAGGGTTTTCTAACAGTGCAATGAAACAATCTTGCCCGTCCATCTTGAGCCAAAAAACCGTATTTGTTAGTAGAAATGCTTTAAAACCCCAACTTAGAAACAGGTTGGTGATCTGAGTGAAGCTCTGGGTGAGAAGCAGGGAACCACAGTGACTCCAGTATGGGCAGATTCCATCCTGGAAATAAATCTAGGTATTCTTAGTGCCTCAATTAATATATTTCATGAGCATCTTGCATGCTTCTATGTATTTATCCTCATGTTACCCCTGCGAGAGAAGGTGGTTTGTGTGCAGAAAAGCCAAGTGACATGAAGTCACACACCTGGTCTGTGCTGGAACTGCTCATTCAATCTGTCTTTTCAGAGTCCTGAGCTAGCACTGTACTCAGAGCTATCCAAATCACTGAACAGATCAAAAAGCCAAATTGTGATTAAGAAATAATAGGATGGTATTCACTGTCTTTGGCATTAAGAGGGCTTTATTGTGCATGGTGGTTGCAAGAAAATCTTGACTGTACACAGTTACATTACGGAAGAGATTACTCCCTGAGTTTCTCTGTTTCTTAAAACAGAGGGAACACTTCAGCCAGATCTTTTTCCAGGACTCGCCATAATCAAATTCCTTTCTTTACTGTTTTTTGTAATCCCACTAATTGAGATCACCCAAAATGTTACCATGAACTAAAGTCAACATCAATTAAAAATCCCATTCATATTCCCTATGAAAACACATGGCCTTCAAAAGTGTTTGATTTTCATCGGACCTTCTCATCTGTTTGTCATTTAAAGTTCAGGCCATTTTCCATATTTCTATCAAATGCTGCCTCACATGGAAGTCTGGCAAATGAGCTTGCAAAATACCTTTTTTGAAGTTATAAATAATCTAATACTTGCCTGAAGTTGACCTCTCTATACAATAATATACAAAATAATATCTGAAGCTGAGGGGCATACAGTGCTCAATTACTGCCCTATTAGTTAAAGGAAGGGTTGCACTGTAACAGCACTCATGGCTGTTCCCACTAACACAGATTTGGCCTTTGAGGTAGGAGGGGAATTGAGAGGGAAATGGGGCAGAATCTGTAATACTGGCAGCTCTTCTAAGATTGGGTTTTTGGCTCTGGTGTCACTCCTGAATGCATTTTGGTTATTTATTTTTAAAAAAAAGGAGGGGGGGGGGAAAAAAAAAGGTCAGCAGGCAAATGCTTTTTTGCTGTGATTGCTTTTACACTGTCACATTTGTTCCTTCAAAGTCCAATCACATTAAAATGCAGGCTGTGATGTGAATTTGCAGTGTGAGGTTCTGCAGGTTATTGCAATACTTTATGCCCTCCCCTTGCCCTGTCCGAACACCAAGGACAGTGCCCCTAGCTTGTACTGATATTTCCCAAAGTATCCTGTTCCATATTCTGTACTTAATTTTGATCTTGGCGGCATACTGCTGTGCAGGAAGATCTTTGGCTCTGGACTTAGAGCCAGGCTTGAACCTGCCCAGCCACATGCCTCATTTCCTGAA
Source organism: Dromaius novaehollandiae (assembly GCF_036370855.1). Lineage (NCBI taxonomy): Eukaryota > Metazoa > Chordata > Aves > Casuariiformes > Dromaiidae > Dromaius > Dromaius novaehollandiae. The sequence goes on from NC_088100.1 coordinate 130,247,008, forward strand.
GTAGGACTGGTTTGGGGCTGTTGAGCTGGAAAGCTCGATAGTTGGAGAGCCGGGGGTGCATCCTACCTGCAGTGCGTAGTGGCCCTACTGTCCTGGGCTTGGATCTGCACACTTTGATGTGCCCCAGAGCCCTGCGACTGCCCACTTTGCCTGCCTTTTAGTCAGCAGGGTGACCCCATTTCATCTTCAGCTAGAGGTGAGCTAGAAATTGGGGAGTAATTTCAAACTGCTTACAAAGACATGATGGACATTAGGTACCAGATCTCAGGAGCTGTTCGGATGTCAAGTTACTCCCAGGTCTGAGCAGCTCAGGTACACCAAAGATATAATAATTAAGAGTATTTGAGCATGAAGATGCTGTTCATTGTGAGTAAAAGTTGCAAAATCTGGATCCTAAGTCTTTTCATTTGAATGCTTATCATTGTGAGACACTAGACTTGGTTTTGCTTCTTTTTTTTCTTAGAAATATGTTAATTACATGACAGTGTTGATTACACTTTTACTATATTAGCTAAAGGACCTAAATATTTTTGGAGGTCATAGGCACCTGAAATTAAAGTGTATTGTTATCTCCTCTCTTAGAAAGAGAGGATTTTGCTGACCTGAAGCTCTTGAGCAGTTTTCTCTATTCTTTTTTTTCAATCAGCTTCATAAAGTTCTGTAAGTGCATGACCATATCCACTAATTAAATTGAACCTTGAATGACCAGGTAAGCACTCCAGTTGTCATCGTGCTTCCACTTGATGAATCATATTTCAAGTTACGTTTGAGACTTCTGTAACGGCAATCAGGTTACTGGGACCTTGATCTTGCCAGTGTGTGCACTCTGCCTTGACGTGTGGAGGTACCCACGGTGAGTTCAGTTTGCCTCTTACTTTTGTAGGTTTGTTCACACAGCCGAGCGCTGGCAGGAATGGGTTCTCGGGGAGCAATTCTCCATCACATATTGGAAAACACCAAGTGCTGCCCTTGCAGTCGCTATGACTGCAGACTCTACAACAGTATCAGGTCTCCTGTGCACTGCTGTTTGGGAAAGTCATTTTGGCGTAGAGCAGAGGAGGTCACTGAAGCCACTTTAAACTGTGCTTTGCGTGTTGCGATGCCTCAGTGGCTGACATTCACGTCTCTGGCCAGAAAGCTGTGGATCCGAGTTGCACCCGAGGAGTTAGGCCTATGTTTATAGCTAAGAGCACCGATACTAGGAAATTGTGTGTTGTCTGAAAATGCAGTTTGCGAAAGACACCTATAGGTACTGGCCGTTATTCTTCTATTTCAAACTATCACACTATCTTGATTTTGAGAGTAATCCATAAGGAACTGAAAGAGATTGGTGTTTTGTTTCAGAAAAGGCTGTTAAAGAACCACAGAATCACTGTTTCCAGGAGCAGACACCAAGGGTCTATAAACTAAGAGAACCAGAGTTTAGGCACATCAAGAAATACATAGTCCTGTCCTTTCTCTCTTGAAATTTGAAGCTGTACACCTTAAAAACATGGAGTTTTTCTTTACTAAGGTTTTTAGGGAGCAGATCTATCCATGTATTTCAGTATTCGGACATACCTGCTTAGTATTTTTTCTAAAATTTGTATATGCATTTAAAACTGCAGCTGGTGTGCAGATAGTGTTGTGTACTTGGTAGGATCAATATAAAAATTTTACGCACACTTACTTAGATCCCTAAAATATCATAAAAGATTAACAAGCATGAAAGTTTAAAAATATTACATTTTGTACTCTTTGCACTTGCCTTTTCATATTTGACTTGAGTTAATCTTTTTCATACTTTTCTGTCAAACAAGGAGGATTAGAAGTTAATCAGTCTTCCTTGAATGAAAGTAGTGCAATCACATGACCTCCAAAAGTGGGTGTTCACAGAAGAGCGGAAGATACCACGAGCCTTATGATAATAAATGTGAGAATTGGCACCAGTGAATTTCTTTGGCCCAACGTCAGTGATTTAAAGCCACATGTTTGCAGTGTATATAAGTCAGAAATAGGTGGATGAGCAGGCAAAGAACTCCACTAGGCACTTTGCTGACCAGCTGCTGTTCTGGGAATCCTGGCTGATAAATATGGTCATCCCCATCTGTAGATGGGGAGTTATAATTAATTACCTGTGACATTGATAAATTTCTTTTAGGATCTTCTCTTCATTCAGTGGCACATCTGCATCTAGTTCTCGTTTACCTCTTCCAACATTAAGAGTCTATTTATGGACTCAGATCCATAATTAAATGTTTTATCTGCAAAAAGAATGGTTCCCAGGAAAATGTGAACTCTATTTCTGCACCGTATTAGGCTTTGTCAGACATTGCGTAAGAGATTTGTTCATGTTGGCCTGCTGCTCCTGGCTTTTCAGATAATCCTTTGTATTAAGTTTCCAGTGCATGCAGATAATTTAATTTAACATTTTTCTAAATGCCTGCATGCAGGAAAGCTAACGTTATATGAGCATAATTAGAATTATTTATATACTGTAAAAATTTAACTAAATCAGAATTACTGGAAAGTGTTTTTTTTTTTTTTTTTTTTTTTTTTTTAAGAATACATTTTGCTGTAATCAAATTAAGTTCAAGCCTTAATTATTTTTGAGCTCTTGCCTTATGCTGTCCTTCTCCCACTTGGTCACGTCAGTTGCTTTACTGTATATAAAGTTTGCTTGGGCTGGGATGGCTGTCCTCTTTACAGCTTCCTTTTAATAGGTTGTTACTCCAGAGCCCGAAAGTTCTAATTAATTGTGTTAACAGGCTTAAACACTCATGTGAATAGTATCTTCAGATTACTGATACTAATGTGGACTTCCATTTAGATAACTATGAAGTAAACAGGATCGCTGTCTTTGTCGTTCTAGATGCTATTTATACCATTAGCCACTGCAATCTGGCTTGCCTGGGAGATAAATATGATCATTGAAGAGCAATTAGGAAACAGTTTTGCAAAGATCTGTTCTTTACGTTACAGGCTGGTGGGGCAGAGAAGCAGCCTGTTTTCTGAAGGTCAGAACGTGTCGCAGGGCAACGAGCTCGCACTGGGGCGAGGAGGGAACAAACGTGTTTTTAATTAATGTATTTTGGTGGCATGGGAGGAGAAGAGGGAGGAAGCTGTTCTTTGGTGATTGATGACACTTGACCACAGGCATTTTGATACCCGAAGCCTGTTTCGTTGTTCAAAAAAGGACTGCTCCCAAGTCTTGACTTCAAGTAAAGGAAATGTAATGGTGGTGACACAAGACAGTGTGCATGTTCACCTGGCTTTTGGTGCGTTCCAATGTCTGCAGCAAGGACAAAGAAAGAAACAAATGAAATTCTTAGGACTGCTTTTTCAGTAACTTATTTTATTTTATTTTTAAATTGAATAAGTATGGCAATACTAAAGGTGAAAACATGTGATGAGTGGTCATCCTCTAGCTCAGGAAGGAAGAAAACAGAGGGGGGTAAAGTAATTTCAAAGCCTTCATTTGCTGCTCTGCATAGAAATGTAATGACTGGTTTAATGCCACGCTCAAAACAGTGAAAGGTTTGGAGGAAAATAAGATCACCCTGTCTTTTGCTCAGTTTTGGATCAAGCCAAACCTGGACTATGGACCTTCAGGAGTCTGGGAAAATATTTTTGTTAAATGTCATGCAACATGCACAGTGAAGGAACCTAGAATACAGATGAAGATATGGTATTTAATGCTTAGAGACTGGCTTAAGTCCTAAAGCACAAGGTTTTGTGTCTCCCTTCCAAAATGTACATTAACACTTTGCCTTTGCTATTGTATCACTTGATATTCTTGGTTAACCATATGAATGTCTAACCCCATTTTGAATCTTCCTGGGTTCTTGGCCTTTTTGATATCCTATCACAATAAGGTTTTACGGTATGATTACAAGTTGCATAGAAAAAAATACTGCTCCTTTTCTGTTTTGAATTTGCTCACCTTTAATTTTTTAATTCCATTGTCTCCTTGCTTTTCTGTGTCAGAAGGCAGAAAGAAGACAGCAGCTTTGGACTCTTTTCCACTATGCAGTTTTCTATTAGGCCTTTGTTAGGTCTTCCTTGAAATTGTCTCTCTTCTAACGCAATCTCCGGAAGCTCCTGGGTGACATTTGGCATTGTTACCTGGAAGTACACGGATCTTGGCATGAGCCAAAGTCCAGCCTCTTTTGAGGAGCTCTTTTCTGGGAGAGAAACTACAGATCTTAGCCTGTTTTTTCCCACGCTGCTGTTTAGCCTCACACTTGAACCTTGGGTTCAGTCTTGTGAGTGACTGTGCAGCAGTCGGGCTGGCCTCTCTGCCTGGCTGGGTTTAAACAGTGATCCTACATCCCAGAGCATTTGACAGCTCATCTACAGGTTGGATAGACAAAAATGAAAAGCAAGTGCCGCAGTCTGTATGCAGAATAGGTGACTCATTGCACTGAATGCTGTAGCAGGCAGTAATCCTTTGACTTACATGAACGGAAGAAATGGGACAACTGGGCCGCCTTGAAGCTTGGAGTGCAGTGCCAGTAACGAGCCTGGATCCTCTGAAACCAGATCCTGCCCTGACCCTGATTAATTACTCAGGAGTTGTTCACACAACCAAATTCCTGCTGTCAGTGGGTCCCGCGCTGCCTTTCAGGCCTGCCAATGAAAATAGAGCTGTTATAATGCCTGTGAATTATTCCTGTGGCTGTATATAGTGTCCTTGCAAGTGATTATCATGTGATAGGGCTCCTAGTGCTTGCCAGCTTCTCTGGTTTCCCTGACGAAATATTAATATGCTTTTAACATTTAAGATTATTATTCTTGTATGCTGTACTTCAGGCATACCTGTCTCTGCAGCCACCATGTACTTTATGGAGCTGAAATACCCTGCATAGGAGAACAGATTTTTCTGTCTTCCAAGAGAGACTTATAATGAATGGCCTTAGTTGAATCACTATGCTAAGTAACTAACAGTGCTTTAAATACACTGACATGGGCCAAAGTAAGTGTAATGCAGTATGAAGTACATGGCTTTTCCCAGAATAATTGTTTCTTTCGTCTCCTTCAAGTTCATAAGTAGAGACCAGGGACCTGCTGTAGGCCTGGCTTGCACGTTAACTTGTAATGAGCAGCATGCGGCAGCTGTACCCTGGCAGGATGGGGGCTGTCTTCAGCCTGCCTGGCGTGAGAACCGAGAGGCAGAGAGGCACCCTTGAAATACGGAGGGAAGCAAGGAGTTAGATCTGCTTGAAGGATGCAGTAGCTGATATCCAGCAAATATATTTCGAGGTCCAGTTCCAGGCTTTCCAAAATCTCCTCTCCTTCCTTTCCTCTCCAAAATTCTTTGAGTGGCTCAAAATCCTTAGGAAAAATAAAACAGGTTTATTTTGGTTCTGTTATAGTGCTTGGACTTGTAAAATTCACACTTCTGAGTTTTCCTCCTTAAAAGGGTGAAAGACACATACCAAAAAAAAAAAAAAAAAAAAAAAAAAAAAAAAAAAAAAAAGAGGAGATGGTCACTTCTGATAATCACCTCCTTCCAAGAGCTTGGAATGAAAACGGAGAATGAAACAAAACACAAGCATTATGAAACTTGCAGTAAAACCTGCCGGTCAGCGTTTTTTTTTTTTTTTAATGAATGAGTGATTCCAAGCTTTTCTCAGCATGGAACTTCCTCAAGATGGTGGTTCCTTGCACAGAGGTGTTTGGCTGTTTGTATTTAGCACTTGCCAGCTTTTTTGGAAAATGTATTAGCTTCCTCAATGTCTGAAATTCCCCGGGGAGTACCAAAAGAGGGGTCTTAAAGTGGTGCTGTTCTGCTAATTGCTAAGGCCAACTGTTGTCTGGCTGCACTGCCTGTGTTAAGGCACTCCCTCTGCCTCCCTTCTCCAGCTTTAATTCTAATGCTAACGGAGCACACTGTGATTATGCTAATAATTCTGGCTTTGCTACATAAAGACGTATGCGAGGTGTGCTGCTTTTCTTAGTTGTTTCATCCTGGTCTTGCTGGTCCACACTATTTGTAGATTTTATTCTTCCTGTGAAGAAAGGTCAGCGTAGTTGGCATTGCTATAGGAAGCTTTACAGGTACAGATAACAAAGGAAAAATTACAGCTTTAAGTTTTAATTGTTACTGTCCAGCTAAGGCTCTGATATGGCCATCATGGAATGGCACTTGAGCACCTCAGAGTCATTGATTTATCCTCGTAACCTGTTTATTGCACAGAGGAGCCCAGTGCGTGGGCAGAGAATTGAAGTGCAAAATGTCAAAGTGAGTTGCCCAAGGTTACTCCAGATATCCACGACAGAGGAGGGGTTGCACATCTACCTGGTGCCGGTCAGGACACTGTCACTGGGGCCTCCTGCTCCTGGCTGGGAACGTGCTAGACATCAGATTTGTCAGCAAAACCACCATTTCTGAGGGCAGAAGACAGTTTCTCCCTGAGAAACTGAAGCTGTGATTAAACTTCACAGTAGAGAAGAGCAGCTTCTTTCCCCAAAACAGAGAAACCAAAAGTGAGCCTCTACTACAGAAATCTGGCTAAGATGTAGATTTTGTACTTTTTGTGCATTTTTTTCACTTTCAAAAAATGATGAAATCATATTTTTGTAGAATGTTATGTATGTGGTTGAATGTTGCTAGTGAATGTATGCACCTCTGACAGAGGAAACATGGTTAACTCAAGACTGTTTCTACTACAGTGTTAATTTTGAATCCAGTTATCAAAAATAACCTCACTGTGATTGGACACATTTGCCTATACTGAGCTGTTTTCATGCAAAGTGGACAAAGCCCAGACTCTGGTAGGTGGCACTGGTAAGAAGCCGAATCTTTGCACCATCGTCATTGCACTGCAGAGGATAGCTCTTTGGCAAAAGAAAAAAAGTGTGGTGTGCTGTGCAGAACTACATGACTTTGGGACTCGTTCTGCACCTGTGTGTGTGGGCATGGGGGAGGGAAAAGGCACAGCTGCAAGATGACTTTACGTGAAGGAGGATCAGGGCTGAGGTGTGCCATCAAGAGCTTGGTTTCTGTGCTTCGTATGCATGCAAGTCACATGCACACAGTGGCTTCATCTGTCGGGGGCACAGCACTGACTTTACACGTGGGAGACCTGGCTTCTCTTCCTGGCTTTGGTACTGACCCGTATCCCCGCTCTGGCACGTCCTTTTGCTTGCTGTAGATGATCCATCCCATTTGCAACATGGGGATGATCAGTGTGGAGGCAAAGTTTTGGTGATGGAGGGCGAGGGGGAGTGGAGGGTGGGGATGGTGTATCCAGGGGGAGCATCTCCTCCTGCCGTAGTGTGATAGAAAGCACTTGCTGCATCCCGTGTTGCTAACGCAGTAGCTAATCCCCTCTGGTGTCTGTCCGTCCTGAGGCATAGCTCATCCTGGTAGCAGGCCCTCATCCACGTTTATGAAGCACCTTGAGATACGGGGCTTGGGATGCAGTACCTAAAATGCATGCAATCAGGATTATGGAGAATGCTGTGAAAACCCTCTCGTGAGGGTGGTGTTATACATATCAGCTCTTTTGGGGGCTGATGCCCATAAATAGTGATTGTCCTGACCCACAAAACTAGCATTAATCTTTGCAATATTGAGATGCAGCAGGGCAACCCAACCTAGAACTTTGGTGTTACAACTCAGTTGTGTTGTTTTTGTGACAGTTTAAACCACATTATTAACAAAATAACTGTTTCTTACAGGTTTTGTTTATAAGTTGCTTTTCTGTTTTTTAATGTTAGGTAAGGACATAAAAATGAGAAGCCGAAATATAGGTATTTATTTGATTGACAGTAATGGCTCTGAGAGAAGCTATTTAAATATTATTTACATATTATTTGAAGCCATAATAAGCTATCATGTCAATCCGCAGCATGGCATTGTTATTAAATGGGTCTCCGACATGGTAATTCATAACGGTGTTATGCAAATTAAGCACATTTTAAAAACTTCTGTAAGAACATTACTGTACAAGCAGGGTAGCCAACTTTTCAACATCAGCAACTCTCTCATTTTGTATTTTAAATCCACTGTCTGTGTATGTGGCTAATGTCTCTGCAAAGCTCTCTAATAAGGGCCAGACTCAGTGAACGCTGAATGCGTATTTAAGTTTCTCCTGATTTAAGCAAATACTTCAGCACATAGAACTTCAGACTTCTGCTTATGTTGCTTTGCTGAACTAAGACTAAAACTCTCAAATACCTTTGTAGGATGAAAATACATTTTCTCCTTCTCTGAAAAACTTTGTCTCCAAGACTGACTATGTATAATGGGATTGATAAAACTTGGATGAAAATTGGGGGGGGGGGGGGGGGGTAGCAGGGCCCTGACAAGGAAATGCCGGCAAGCTTTAAGTGTATGTAATGGCGGCAAATGACGTTTTTCTCCAAGTGGTCTCTGAGTATGTAGTTCTGCATCAGTAAATACCCATACAGGCAGGTGATTAGTTCAGCTGTCAGTATGGTTTTGGAGAAAATGACTGTGCTTCAAGGCTGGTGCTCAGCTTCCTCAGGAAGATGCTGAGCATCAGGGTGGCACTGTGTTAGATCTTGTGTAAACACAAGAAAGACTTGGGTTCAGATAATACAGGATTTTTAACCCACTTTTACTGTGCAAAACATTCAAAGCCACCTGGCTGGCAGGAATACAGCTTCAGGAAAATCCAGTTCAGAGGCGTATAATTGATGTTAAGAAGGATAGATGGGTACTATTCCTGAATGTCTGGTGAGAATGAGCCCTCCCAAACACAGAGCGCAGCACAGCTGCTCTTCTGGGTAAGAACATCAGTGGTCAAGGAACATAGAGGAAACCAAATTGCTATGCAAAGGTTTATATTCTTTCCTTGAAAAGCACGGCACGTCCAATGTGCACAGTTTGAAGAACTGGAGGCCTTCTCTGTGAAAAATCTCTTTGTGATATTGGAGACACTTTGAAGGAAAAGTGGAGCTGCTTTTCAGAAGTCTCCTAAGCTTCAGAGTAAAATTTTTCTTGCAGATGTTAATGTCAGGGTCTAAGGAGTATAGGACTGAGTCCCACCAGAGGCTGAGGAGCCTCCTTCCTTATTTCCCTATGTAGAAGGTTTACCAAAGGCTTCACAGGAGCCCACAAGACCTTCCTCTCATATGTTACTCGAAAAATGATGACAGTCATAAAATTATTATGCAGGGTTTTCTCTGAGTTCAGGATTAAGTTCTCTGAGGTATTCTCTCTGTCTGCCATGGCTGTTCAAAGTTTGTAGGACACATTTTCTGTTCATTTTGTCATTTGGAGTTGCTCAGCACAGACATGGCATGTGCATGAGAGCTGAATCTCCCTCTTTCTGCCGCTGCTTCTCTTTCTCTTTTATGAATGCATATATTTGTGCACATGCAGACACAACTGTCTGAAAAAGTGTTGGGAATAGCCTTACTGGCCTAGCCAACATGCTGTCAGCACCATTTGAAGCCAAAATTGCTTAGATTTTTTTTGGCCGTAAAGACTCCTGAAATATAGAAGAAAGCTAAAAATGTATTTTGACCAAGGGAGGATGCATTCTTTCATTGCAGCCATCCCATGAGGGTTGGCCAGTTCATCACCATAGGTTTATGAGAGGGTTTCCTGAAAGCTACTGCCAAAAGAGCGGCTTTGGAGTGTCAGGCAAGATCTAGATAAAGCTGCCTCGCTGTCGGCTGCACCGTCTGATGGGCACTGATATCATGGGGGAATCGTAGGGCCTGATACCCACACCTTGCTGCTGCCTCACGCCAACTCCAAATGTTCACTCGTGAGGCTAAAGCCCTGTATCTCGGGGAGCCGCTGCTCCCTTAAGCATGTCCTGATGTAACTTCCATTTGTGCTGATGAGAGCACCATGAAGATTCTGTATCCTCAGGATTTTGGCGAGTGCTTGAATTTAAAAGACACCTGGTTCTGTTTTGCTCCCCAACTGAAGCTTGGCTGCTCAGGAATAAGCAATAACCAAAGTGTATTGTGCATAAAAAGACCCCAAAAAACAAACAAAAACCCCTTATTCGACATTGCTTTTGAATTACTTCCTGCCCTTACAACCTCCTTTTGATTCCAATTCAGGTCTGCCAAAAGGCTTGGATTCCAATCAAGGGAGTTTGCACAGCATTAATACTCAGATAAATAAATGCAACAGGCAATCAAGCTGCTGTGAGCTAGTGGCAGGACACTTGAAAGTGCTGTATTTCAGATAATGGTGTCAGTTCCAGAAAGGCATGCAAACTGGTTTAATCAAATGTTATATTTTATTAAATTTGTGACCATTGGGAAGGAGATTGCATGGGAGAATTTAAAAGATTGGGAGTTTCTGGCTTTATTTCTGCACTGCTGATAAGCAGTAATTTTTGCAGAAGGGGAAGAAGTAATCCTCTGCAATAAAACCATTTTCATAATACCATGGGAATGAGTTATTGCTTGAGGTAAGGCACAGTTTCTAATGGCTGCCTAAGCTTTCATCTCTATCTTTCATGGGCTAGTCAGACATTTTTATAGTGCTGACACAAAAAGAGAGCATTTATGTTGCTTCCATTCTCCATCTGTCAACAGTTAGGTTAAAGTGCTGCTACAGGAATACTTTTGATCTGATTTCCATTCCAATGTGGTTCATCAATAGACAGTATTTGAACCATACCAACTCTCAGGGTCCTAATCACATAATTTTTATGCACCATTAATGGTTAGTGAATAGGAAACAAGAGTCTGTCTTTTTAATGTGAAGATGGGTTAGGGCAGTACTCTCTTTTATTCTGATTTTCTTTGATGTACCACCCTTACAGGTTTCTTAAGTATCAGGAGTTGGTTTTGAGTAAATAGTGTGAAAAGTCAGATTGTGTTAGGCCAGACAGCAAAGGGATTTTTGTTTTGCTTGCATGAGATATATCCATAAACACCAACAATTGATTCAAATTTGTGCATCAGGAAGGAGCAAAAGGAAATGAGTGAAGCCTTCTAATCCTTGTTTTACTTATGGTTCCTTTCAGCTGTTGAATCTTGTTTTATGAATGGTGTAAACCACAGAAGGGTTATTCTGCAGAGGGATTTGCAAACCTCTGTGAACAAAACTCTTACTGACTTATTCTGTGCTTGCAGGGCTTGCGGGGTAGATGCATTTGCAGCAAATTAAAGCAGACTGCAAGGTGCACAGATTGCTATTTCTATCCAATGACACTGTGAAAATGCTGGTTTTGTGAGTATCTGGAAAAGGTATAAACAACAGAGAGCAAGACTAGAAGGGCAAGAAATATGGCCTTTCTTTTTAAGGCATGTTTCCTGGGCTTATTTCTAGGATCCTTCTTATGAATTTCTTCTTCACGTGGTTGTGTCCTGCTATGCAAGACAGTATGTGGCAAAAAGTATTCCCTCTGCGCCGGGGCAGACGTGGATGAAAAAACCTCAAGCTCTTGCAGAGCGAGTGGGGTGGGATCTGTCTGTGTAGGAATTTTCTTCCGAGTACCCCCGTCCCTCGGGTATGCAGTATTCACACAGTGTACATTTCTTTCAGCTTTCTCTCAGATTTCCAGTGCCTCATTTTTCTCCAGCTCATATAGTGCAGTTCATATACTATGTTTTATGGGTGACCAGTTTCCAGAGGAAGGTAGGTGTGAAAGATCAGGCGACCATGAAACCGAATTATATGGAGTACTTGCTGCAGGGGACAAGGGGTGCTCAGTCTCTTTCCTCTCACAGTCAGAAGAGACTTTCACACTATGGGAGTGATTGTAAAGATCCAAAGCAGATATTACTTGATTTGTTTCAAGTTGTTTTCAGTTCATTGGCTGAGATTCCTGGCTTCTGGAAACTTTGTTATGTTTCCTAGCAATCCTGAGGATGCTTTTGGCCATGGGAGTGGGTATTACAACTTGTTAACTATGGTATTGTGCTCCCTGTGTATACAGATGTACTGTATCTTGGCTACATATAAGCAAAAGGCTTTCTTTGCCTAAACAAAGCGTGTCGTGTTGCGTTTCTTGCTGTCAAAGTCTGTGTATTTGTGTAGTTAGGACTGTCTAGCTGATGCATGTGATTGCGGCTCTCTGCTCTTACGTAGCTGAGATCTAGGTCTGAAATTTCAGAGGATTAAGAGATCAAACCCAAATCCAAAATTCCTTGGACTTTGGTTTTCATGTCCAGTGCTTTGGCTCAGTTTGTACAGTGATAGGGTGATGCAAAGGGCCAAAATATCTTAAAAGTGCAGCTATATGGGGGTTTAAGGAGTTTGAGCTGTGCATGCTTTTGCAGGTCTGATACCAAAACTTTCTTTCCTGCAGATGGGAACCTTCTGTTCCACCAGCTAATCTTTCACTATTCCTATTAAGGTGGTATTAGAAACAGGAACAAGAAATAACAATATTACACCTCTCTTATTCATATCTACTGCTTTCTGTGTCTTAGTTGCTTCTTCAGTGTTCTTCTCATATTGTTGTCCACCATCTGTTACCTCCCAAAATGATGATTAAGGGAACGCTTTACACTGTTTTTGATCTCTTGCTTTTTCCTTTTAGTTCCTGATTATTTTAATTCTCCCAGACCCTTTTTCATATCCTTTCCTCCTCTGCCTCTAATTTACAGTATATCATTTCTCCTACTGCAACCCTTCATTTCCATTCCTGTAACGTTCCATGTTCTTTCTTGGAGTCTGGGCTGAGCACACAGACCAGTTAAAATGAAAATATACTTTTCAGATTTTAGTAGCCTAATTATTTTATTTTAAATGAAGCCAAGACATCAATCAGACTGTTCTCTAAATCCCAGTCACATCAGCAGCTAAATGAAAATATCAGTTATTCTCTCCCATTCCCAGTCCACTTGCCTTTAAGTGGTATTATCACAGCAAATATTAGGAGTTTAGACATGTCCATAGTCTTTTGTTGAAAAGCTCTTGCAAACAAGGCAAGGGAGATGCATCTGAAATCCTAATATCTCATGAAATAGTATTAACAGTGGGACTGGCACATGTGAGTGTTCAGACAGGAGACTGTCAGATCCCATGAGGCTGAAAGTGAGAAATATTTGAAAGACAAAGAGCAAATCATAGAAATGGCAAGTTGAGAAAAAGGAGTTTTGCAGGCTGAGCTGTTCAGGCTCCCGGGGCCAGTTCTCAGCTCTGACACAGGCTTGCTTCTTGGCTCCAGCCACAGATTTCTGAAGAGGCTCACAGGTTTTGAGCATGTCAAGTAATTGGATCCTGTCATCTCTGACATCTTCAGTTTTATTCAAAGTTGTGAGTGTGCAAAGCTGCCAGTGACTTTAATTAGAGCTGTGGATGCTCAACTCTGCAGAAAAACAGATCCAAAGTGTCTCAGGTTACTTACTCAAAATCTGTGTGGCCACACTGGAAGTATTTGCCTTTTGGGGCTTTTTAAAAAAATCTCCCCCTTCGTTTTTCATTCTTGTTAACCAGGAGAGATATTGCAGAAGCTGAGAGTTATATAGGTGAAAAACCTGTATTAAGGAGATGGAAATATAGCTTTTAATGCTGCTTAGAGGCCTTACCTGAGCCTGAAGGTCCTTTGTTTTGACTCATTGCAAAAGTGTACAGTGCATATTCACACACCATTTGATCTCGGGCTTCTCATTTAAGGCAAATCTCCTTTGGGTCCCTCTGTGGGCAGTGGGGAGGGATGCTTTTCTGGGGGTGCTCTGGTGACAAGTCAGGGTCTTAATCAGAATCATTTTTTTCTGATTATTTTTTACTGTTTCCAAACCCTTTTTCATATCCTTTCTTTATCTGTCTCTAGTTTGCAGTATAACATTTATTCCTCTCTGACCTGCATCTTCTGTAACCATGAGCCTAGAGGAAGGTGTGAACACTAATATAGGCACTTCAGTAATACCCTCCGTATAGTGGAAGATGGTCTAATCTGAATAGACAAAATAAGGCTTGGACAGGTGGTTGTAGTGGGTCAGGGGATGGGGGAGAGGACGAAGTAACTCACGGTCAGTCTGTTGCAGAGTTAGGAGTGTAATTGTCTCCCTAGGCCTAGTGCAGTGCTTTTTTCCAGTAGACACTGCTCTCTCTCCTTATAAATACATGCCTTATTGACAGTGTGTACCAGTAGCCAGCCTTACATTAGGGATCCATTTCTATTTTTCCCTGAGCAGGTTGTTTTTTCACTTACCATCAAATGTGCCAAAGAGGTCTGAAGTTTTTATTGCTTCTATTTCTTTTTTAATATGTTGTTATTTCTTTTTTTATTTTTCCCCTTTTTTTCATCTGTTAAACTCCAAGGGGATGAAGACACATGAGAGGAAATGGTATGAGCTTTATCAAAGTTCTGTCTTATAATAATGAAACCTGCAATGGACTTCTAAAGGACACAGATCAGAACCACTTACCATAATGGCACTACCAAGTAATGAAGATTCAAGTGGTTCTTATTAGATATGAAGTTATCAGAGAATCGGAACTCACTAATACACTATTGCTAGAGGAAAGTCGGTAATTGATGCTGGGAAAGCTTTGCTTCTAATTTTTGTTTCAAATCCAGGCAAAGCAGCTTGAAGTCTGTGTTGCTGAGGTTTGTGGGACTCCAGGTGTGCATGCTGAGGCTCTCACTCCCATTAGATCTTTAAATAAAGGTTCTAATAAATTTCCATCAAAATAAGTGGTAACCACATTTAATGACCAGTTTGTTTGAGTGTTAACAGCCTGTTAGCTAACAAACTCATCATTAACTGGTGCTAACTTCTGCTTTCTTGTTTAAATAATCCCTTAACATCAGCCCTGTTTATATTAGGGCGCTCATGTAAGGCATTTCCCCTTTTTCAATTTTCAGCTGAGATTCTTATTATCCAGTTTGGTCCTTTATTCTCTAATTGTTCCATTTTCCCTTACTGGTGTTTTTGTGCCTGTGTGTTAGGGTAGCGGAGTTTTATTTTCTCCTGTATTTTTTTCTGAATTTATCTTAAAATCTCTGCTTATTCAATGAACTAGGTGACAAATCCCTAGAGGTAAATTCAAGTACGGAACATAAAACTCAAATCACTGAAGCTATGGGCTACATCCTGACTATTACAGAATTCAAATGAGCTTGGGTTACCCATTTGTGTGCTGTTAGAGGAAGCAGAAGCCATGTCCCCAGTCTTACAGAGATACAGATACCTTTCTGCAGCTCCAACAGGATGACTTATGTCTAAACTTAGATCACATTTGCAGAATCTGGATTCTGTATATTGTAGGCCTAATTTGGCTGTAGCATTTATTTTATACCATAAACTCTTCTGGCTTAATCCTGTAGAAGCAAAGAGAGTCAGTTCAATTCAAATAAAACCGTAAACTTTGGCCAGCTTTCAAACTAAACGTGAAATCATCCACTCTTGAGGTGGTCAGGTGAGGAGAACAAAAAGAGTAGATAATAAGAGGAAAGAGTCAGTATTTAAAAAGTATTTTCTGTGTTTCCTCTTAGTGATTCCAGCCATACTAAAATTGAAAAGTAGGAGTAGGCAGGACCTCAGAAAGTCATCTAGTGTGTCTCCTTACCCTGGAGCAGGAGCAATTAAACCCATGTGCCACCTGGCATGTCTATCTAGTCTCTTCTTGAAAGATTTCCAGGGGCAGCTGCCCTGTAGCTTTCCTGGGCCTTCTGTTCTTGTGCTTTGCTATTCTTATTACTGTAAATGCTAATCCAAATTTTTCTTGCTGCAATATAAGCCCGCTGGTTGTTATCCTGTTCCAAAGATACAGCAACAAATGATTCCTCCTTTGCTGTAACATGTTATGGACTTGACAATGTCATCATATCTCCCCTGAGTCTCCTGTTCTTTAGGCTGAATAATCCCAAATCTTTGTTACACCTTTAGGTCCTCCCAGTTGGTCTACACCTTTTTTGAGATACAGGGCTCAAAACTGGTCTCAGTATATCCAGCTAAGATCTAACCAGAGAGAGAACAGAAAGATTGTTGTAGGTATCATAGAAGTTATGTTTCTGTTTATTCATCCCAGAACAAAGTTTTCCTTTTTGCAGGGCGTAGCATGTCCTGTTAGGGATCTGCTTTAGCTCTCCGATGCTTCTTTGAAGATCTGCTACCCAACAGTGATCACCATCCTTTATTTTTGCAGTTAATTATTCCTGCCTATCTTGTACTTTTCCTATTGGATTTCAACTTTTTTTTTCCCCCATGATATCAGGTGTATATAACGGGACCTGTAATCCTGAAATTCCCATTGCAGCTTTGCAGATGCAGAAAATCTGAGTTGTTCAGATACGCATGCATAAATGTGTATACTTCCTGTAACACAGTCTTAAGCAGTTTAGTGTTGTTCATTGCAGTTTTTACAGCTTAGTTACTGCCTCCCTCATTAGCTAATAAAATAGACTGTAAAACTTTCTTTACATTCTGTAGGCTAAAATAGAGGCTACTTCTGTTGTTTTGTTTCATTATGAAAGTGATGCTTTTCTGATTGAGCCATCTGTTCTTCTGGGTGCGAGTCCTTCCCTCGTAACTTTTGAACCTGTTACCCCATGAATTTGACAGAGGGGTGGAGGCCTCACAAAGTGTGCATAGACACTCCCGTAGGTAGCCCTGTGACAGAGACCACTTCTAAACATACATGATATTTTCTGTAGTCAAAATTCAGCTTCAGTCAGGTATTTTTTCACACTATTAGGCCACACAGAATAGAAGAGTGAGTGACAATCTTGCGTTGTTTTATTTCTTGTCAGCTCTTAACCATGAGCCAATGTTAGCACATGAACATTTAAGAAACCTCTCTGCGTGTGCTTTACAGTGGCCATATCCAGCTGTTGAAGTAGATGCCATGTGAATCTCCTGAACTTAAGAGGCCATCTGAGTTTTCCATTCACATCCTGTTACTTGCAAGGGGATGTGCACTGGAAGAAGTTCAGTAGTTGGATGATTTAATACTGTACTTGAGTATTTTCTATTCAGCTATGTACCATCTAAAACTCTTCTTCAGCAGCAGACTCCCATTGTAAATAAACTATCCAGCTTAACTGAGATGTCTTGTGAAAATAAACACACTGCTTAAAGGGCTGCATATGCTTCTTACAAGGAGGCTACAGATTTGAAACCTATACTCCAGATTCTCGAGTTTGTCTTTAGATAGAGATGATGCATTTCAGCCACTGGATGCTTGCGGGCCCATTGGGTCCTCTGAGATCTGTGTTGTAAAAACATCCAAAGAGGCTGCGACTGCCCAGAGTGGAGAGGCTGGAGCTTTGGCTCTAACTTTTGTCAACTTTCAAGTAACAATTTCCAAATTGCTGCTGCTTCCAGGAGAGTTCAAAGTGTAAGTTTTGGGGCTAGATCGAAGGTCTGACTCAAACTACTGCAAAAACCTTTCATATGAAGGAGTAACCTGCCTCTGTGCACCCAGGCAGGTTGACTGGAGTTTTCAATCCAATGACTTTTAGTCACCCTGCTTCCTCCTCCCCAAGAATGTAAAATGAAGTCGCTATAAAACCCATCTCTGCTAAAAGCCTTGATAAAAATCTTGAAAGACACATTTGAAAATGGAAGTTGTGGTAGAACTGTGTCATTTGATAGATTAGTTTCTTCCCTTTTGGTCTGGACACTCATCTGGTTTTAAATTACGTACTGATGAGGTAAAGAGGAATTATTTCTGTTTTACGGCTGGGGGTGAAAAGAGCTTGAGATCCCAGTTTGGCAAGTAAATAAACAGTCTCACTGGAACATGCTTAGACCTAGGTGCGTGCTGCGGTGCCTTGCTGAACTGAGACCTAAGGACCGATTTTTTAAAGGTACCTCCAGGGTTACCAAAGCAAGTGAGACATGGGGGTGGTGAACAAGGAGGCTTAGCTCACGGTGCTGTGCTGCTGCCCGTGCTGGCTAACTCCATCCAGTGAATTAGACGAGTTGCTCACATATTCCAGGAAAAGGTAACTCTCCCTCTTCCTCACTGGAAGATGAGGTGCATGGTAGTTATCATTACTAAAGGCTCATGCTCTGTTTGTTTTTTCTTGGCTGGCAATCCATTAGCCAGTGGTTTCTTTGTGCCATACTTTGTGCTGTAATGACAGTGACTCCTCTCGTTTAGGGAGCGGTGACAGGAAAAGCTAATTTATAACCCATGTGTAGCTTAGGTGAAGAGGAGGACGGGAGAGGAGAGGAGCTGCTTCTTGCACAGCTGGTTGGTGGTGGTGGCATGGCCGTAAGTGATGTGCCTTTCTGCAGAGTTTCCGCATTAGCGGTGGCTTGGCTTGAGCAGATGTTCTGGCTAGTCTGGTCACTCTTCACCTTTGTCTGCAAGATGCATCAATCACTGTAATTATAATGGGGCATGGAGCCAGCAACTGAAGGAGAAAAATCAACCCAATCCTAGGAACAATCTTTCTTGATGAATTCTCCCCCCTAAATCGAAACAATTCGCTGGGTAACCCAGCTGGGGTTCATATGCTTTTGATTACTGTGGGCTATTTAGCTTTACAAAATGACATGCTGCTTAATGGGCTTTTAATGGTTATAGGTTTCTCTCTCTTTTTTTTTAATGAGCTTCACCAGTTTGTTACTAATGCCCTGTAGAAATCTGGCAAAGGGCCAGATTTGATGTTACAAATTTTCTAGTTTTCATGCGGCATAAATGCAACCTATGCAGCTAGTGGAGATGTCTGTGTTACCAATCATACTCTAATGCCATTAAATAAAAAGGAAAAAAAATGGAGCTAATTGAGTACCTACTAGTCCTAATAATTATATCATATTTGAGTATGCTGTTAACACTTTGCTGCAGAAATCTTGCAAGAAGTCCAGTCCGCTCTTCAACCTCTGAAAGAATGAGAGTTTCTTGAAGCTTGCTGTGTTTCCCTTGGCTACTGCTAGGTTGACACGTCAAGTGACGGTTATGCCACTGTCACTGCCGTGGCATAGATGAAGTTGTGTCCTTCTCAACAAGGAAGCAGGAAACCTGCTAACATTTAGCTAAATATAAAAGCCTACATTTTCAGCAGTGATTATGCCTTAGCTTTCAAATGGTCCTTCTTTAAGGAGCTTGTTTATTTTCAAAGAGTGAATGCTCAGCACTTTCTGGAAAGCATGCTACTTTTGGGTTTTCTTTTTTTTTTTTTCTTTTTTTTCTTTTTTTTTTTTTGAGTTGGAACAGTTTCTCATTCTGCAGTCACTAGCTGATGCTGAAAATATGGGCTGATAGTACCAGAGGGTCTTGGTGGAAAGCCTGTGTATTGTTTCTGATTTGTAGAAAACTCAATTGCATTTACTGTAAAAGAAGATTTAATTGTTTTATCTCTTTTGCTGTTGTAATTTGATAGTAAGACAGATCTCTTCATGGCATGTGTTCCCTAACAGGGCTGATAATTCTTAATGAACTTAGTTTTGCCTAAACTCTCTGAGCCTGGGCTGTCAAAACAGCTTGGGCTCAAGCCCTTGCTCAGGCACAGGCTTTAGGCTGGCCTTGGGCAGAGGCCTAGGACGCAATCCCCTGTTCTTTGGATGTGTTGCAGTGCGGATGGGCCAAGCTTGTGGTGGCAGCGCCTTCCTGACAGTCCTCTGTTGTGTCCCATACGCAGTGGCTGGGGTCGAAGGGAAGTCTTGCTTCCACGCGCTTTGCTAGGTGGGAGTGTGATGTGCCTTGAGGTACAGCAGTCCCTTTAGGCAGCCAGCCTTGCTTAAATATGGCCTGCTGAAAGGGCTGGGAATCATGCCAAGCTTTAGCCATGAGGGGCTGTGTTCCTCTTCTGCTCTCAGTAAGTAGCTGGAAAATCTTGGGGCGTATCCTTAGTTTTGGTGGTGTTCCTGCAGAATCGGTGCAATTGTACACGTTTAAACCACGTGAATACCTGCACTCTGACTCCTTGCAGTAACAGCAAGCTCAGGTAGGAGCCCGGAGCAGTGCCACTTGGAAGAGCAGAGCTGTTTCAGGTCTATATCTGTCGGGGGGTCAGGATCCAACCTGCGGGCTAGCTGCTTGAGGAAAGAAAACAGTGTGTATTGTCTCAAAGAGGAGCAGCTATTATGTTTTATTGAGAATAGGAAACTATTTCTCTTGACTGGGAAATGGATGCTCTTACTTAGGAAATGGATGAGAATTTGGTCAACTTCCCGGACAAATACAAAGGAAGCATAACAAGTATTCAAGCTTTCTTTGGAAAGGAGTAGAAAGTCATGAAAGGGTGGCCTTCCAACTTCATGCTTTCAGCCCCCAACATGTTTAAGTCAGATTCATGACTTGTAGGACAGCGAGAACTCAGCAGACCTCAGCTGTTTTCCTGCTGGAGCCTGTTTTTCTTCTGGATCTTGCACTGGGCTCAGGTCACGTGTGAAGAGATTGGGCTGCTTGTGCAGCCAGAAGCCAGGCAGGAATTTCCAGCCATGACTAACAAGAGCAGTGTCATAGTCTTGGTTTTGGGCCTTCCCTCAGTGCTCCGGTTTAGGATGCTCTTGGCAGCATGGCTTGGCTCCTGATGGTTAAATAGTCTCTTTGTATGAAAACGCAAGTGTATGAAATTCAGTCAAATTCCTGAGAGCCAAAAGCACGCTAGCAGCGTGCACTCAGCCCAGGGTTAGCAGGGGCAATCGGCATGAGAGAGCTGGAATAACCAGGATAAAGAAAAATTGTGTGCAGTCCAGCCTAAGCTAAGCTAACAAAACATACTTGCAGCAGTGACATAACAGAAAAGAAGTATCATTGAGACAAACTGTAGCGGTCCAGCGCTGGTGAGACTTCACAGCCCAGCTCTGAGTGAACACAGATTCCAGACTGGTTTTGGCTCATGGGGAACCAGCTATGGCATCTCTACTCCCGTGGCCCAGTTAATTCCCCATCTGGATAGTTTACCCATGGATAACCAAGAGCTGACTGTACTTAAATTTCTTCCTCACACAGATGCAGTTAATTTTCAGTTGTCAGTGTAACCCCTCCCGCCCCTCCCCAAAACCCCAAAACAGTTTGTTGAAATACCAGTTGAGTATGGCCGCTAGCTTACCAAAAGATAATAGTTGATGCAAATATTTTACTCCCTATTTCCTTTTGCTCTGAGGTCACAGAACTTCTTTATGATCAAACTAAGACAAATAACATTATCCTTAGGAGCAGCAAAAACTGAGATAAATAATCTACAAATACTTATTTGAATTTTAAAATGAAATTAGTTATTTATGTCCCTTTTATATCCACTTCAGAAGAATATTCCTAGTAGGAGATTGATATGGCTAAATATTCCCAGAAACAGCAAATCTAAATGAATATCAGAGCATATCCAAAAGGAGGAAATTTCAAGTCCTTAATCTAAGTATCTATATCCAGCCAAAATGATGCAGACTTCCAACATCAAACATTTGCAAAGATGTACTACTAACTAGCTGCAGTCAGGGATCTTTGCAGAAATGGTTTGGAACACTAGAATATAAGTAATAGTAATGTTGAGTGATGTCTGTGTAATCCATCTGTGGACAAGTAAAAAAGAGCAAATTGCATAGTTCACTGAGCAAAATGGTTAATTACAGGTGGAATTCTACATAAGGACAAATAGCAGCTCTCAGGTGTACGGGTCTAGGAGCCGGGTCTTGTTGAATATTCCCCACACTTTCCATCAATTTTGGAGAGACAAAACAGTGTTTAAGGAAGTTTTGAGAGCCCCAGCTTGCAGCCTTGTGCAGTGGCACTGACCTGCCGGCCTCGGTGGTTTGAGCTCGTGTGCCAGGCTGTGATGGGAAGCAGCCGAGCCCCTGACACAAGTCTGGTGCTGCCGTCTCCGGCATCTGAGCTGCTATTTGGAGCCGCTTTCTGCTTTTTATCATCTACCTGTGGCTCAAACAGTGCACCCCTCCAGCAGCCCTGGGCCTGAAGGATGTGTAAATGAACATTCTCTCTTTTTCCTCCCCCCACTCCCCTTTCTGCTTCCTAAATTGGTATTTAAATTCAGGTTTTACATAATTTACATACAAAGAATTTGTTCCACATTTTAATGGTTTCCTGTGTAAGGAGAAAGAGCACAGGGCTTTTCAGTTTGGCAGTACACGGACACGTCTGCAAATGTATCATCGTTACATATGCTGTCCAGGCTAAATCTGGCCTCTTCAGAGTGGGATTTCTCAAAAGGGCCTACGTTTCTTAGTTCATGGGGTATATCACATAGAAAGTACTTGTGTTTACAAAAAAATGTTAATAGCTTTAGAAAACCGCTACTATATTCTTAGGGGATCCTGTGGCAGGAGGAATCAGTAAGGTGTCTTGAATACTTGTACAAATATATATTTCTTAACTAGGTGGGGGAATCCTGTAATCGAAGTGGCTGCATTTTATTTCTTAATGAATACTTCCCCTCAGCTGAGCTGAAGTCCACTGAAACTAACAGAGATATTTTTATTAAATGGCAGTAGGTTTTGAGTCCAGCTCTTACCAGAAGTATCCCGGCTCTTCCATACGGTCCACCCAATATTACTGGAGTGACATTTCTTAATAATCATTCACGTATTGTTTATGGCTCTGCATCTTCAGGTTATTTGGCCCACCTCCTTCGCTGTGAGGTGTGATTCTCGTCTGAGTACATCATTTCTACTGCTGTGCCAGCTGAAGGATCATGCAGAAACACTGTTTTCCCTTGCAGGGTGGAGTTTGGGAAGGAGACCCCCTGGGAAACTTGGCTGGGGCTTCTTGCATGACAAGATGAAGCAGTGGCCATAGGCACAGCATTATTTCACATTTTGCACAGAATATGGCAATTTTCTGTTTTTGCCAATTACTTATTTTCTCCCCCTCTCTTTGAAATGGTTATAATGTTATTAAAAGGTGACAAATTTATTACATTAGAGAAGTAGTCTCCCATTATTCACAGAACAGCATCGTACAGGCTGTGAACAGAAAAGCCTTGTGAAAGTCTGCTAGTGCCTCTCCATGTCCCAGCTCCTGTCTGAGGGAGGATTGCTCAGTTTTCCCACTGTAGGCATCTTGGCCTTTTCTGAGATGCCTCCAAACTTTTGAATGGTGATTTGGATGGTGCTGGCCAGCTGGACGGCCTCAGGCAAATGTCTACGCGGGGGTCCCGCGCTTTAGCTGGAAGATGTTTCACAAAGGCTTGCTTCAGCTGGTGGCCTCACCGTAGTGCCTGTGGCAGAATTAGGTGGCAAACCTAACAAGGGCCTGCACAGGAGAACCGATGTTTTGCATTAGGCAGCCTTTTTGAAGATTTGCTGGAAAACGGAATCCAAAGCCTTAAATGAAATCAGTGACTTTTTGAAGATCACCATTTTTACTTGCTTGAATATTTTTTCCCCTTTAAAGCTCTGCACATGACTTTATCTGTCAAGAAAAGAAATAATCTGTCACTACGTTGTTGCTGTGACTAATATTCTGTGACTAAACGTTGTGAGTCCTTCAGCTCAGGGAAAGTGCTCTGAAAGCCCTGAACCAGGGATCCCCTTTAGCAGAAAAAGAGAGGAGCAATCAAGATCCTTGCTACTTGTCTGATCATGTGCAAGGCTGGTACTAGTGTGAGGATTTCCGATGCCTAATATTGCCATTTGAATGAATGGTGTCAGTCTGGGTGACGTTTGGGGAATTAATTCTGTACCGCATCACCACTGCTAACATTATTGATTGATGTACAGTGGGTTATCGCTCCTGGAAGTAGCTCCTTTTAAAAAGTATTTCTTTCTTGCAGATTATGTGTGGTATTGATTCAGAGGCTCTGAATGTGTGTGTATGCTTTGAAAAGCTTATGCAAGGATTTTTTTTTGATTTTGTACCTGTGTTTTGGTCAGAGATGGATATAAGAAAATGCAAAATCTGAGTCTTAAGCTCAGTTACTCAACTAGAGTTTTATCTGTGTTTTTGTGAAGAAATACAAGATGGATCATTTTAGCACGATTTTTGTCATAAAGCTAGAGGCTGCCTTCTACTCATTCAAAATAGGGGTTATATTTACTTGATTGAGTTTTAAATCTCAACACAAAAAGCTGCTAATTAATATTAAGCTCTTTACCAAATTTGAAAATAGATTAATTTCAAGTGGCTTTAAGGTTTGCCATGAATATTGCAGTGCTCCAGGTTGGTGTCATTCTCCCATGGGGGAACCAAGGAGTTTGTAGAGCTTTGTTGTTAACATTTTACAGTAATCTAAATGCAAACAGTGGCCCTTGAGCCTAGAAATTGAATTTTTTTTTTCCTAATAGGCACTTACTGTTATCCCATCTTGCAACTGGAGACTGATGAAAACAAGCTTCAGGCCAGAGCTAGGGTAATGTGCATCAAGGCACCGGCCTTTTCTGTGCCCGTCTGGGCTTTCAGCCCAGGAGACCCCCGCAGTGGGATGCGTGTGGGGCAGGCATGGAAATCCTGGGGACTCCTTTTCGCTTTCTACATGAGAGGGTCGTGTTGTGACTCCCTGCAGTGGCTCCAGGAGGGCTTGCAGATCCATGTGATGATGTTCGTGCAACCTCGGCGGTGTTGGGTACTCTGTGCCCTCTATTTAAGCAGCTCTGGTAACACCCCTCTTGCTTAGGCCGGGGAATTCATCCCTTGCTCAGCCCAGCCATGCTTCATCCCTTGCTCCCGAGGTGTATGTGTGGTTAAAACCCAGCTCTTTGGGACCTCAAACAGAAATCACTCTGCACTGAATTCTACCTCATGAGGGGGAGGGAAAAAAAAGGTGTACATCACCAAATCAGTGAAGTTTTTCATCTT
Source organism: Dromaius novaehollandiae (assembly GCF_036370855.1). Taxonomy (NCBI): domain Eukaryota; kingdom Metazoa; phylum Chordata; class Aves; order Casuariiformes; family Dromaiidae; genus Dromaius; species Dromaius novaehollandiae. The sequence continues at coordinate 130,271,591 of NC_088100.1, forward strand.
TTTCCATTTCATCCAGGGTAGAAATAAAGATCCAGTCTTTTGGGTACTGAGCTGAACCTTCAAAGTTCCAAACCTCTGAGCTCTGCTCGTAATGTTAGCACCGCTATCCTTTGACTTTGAAAGCAGGCTTTATTTTAGTGGCTCGCGCCAGCAGTGTTTTCTAAATCTCCCCACATTATGCAGCTCTAAAGACAGGACATCAGCCGTGTTGCCGCTTGCCTATTGCAACTGCCATGCAGTCCAGCAAATGATAAACAAAAGTCTTTTGTATAATATTAATAAGCTTTCAGCACTTCTCAGCATGGCCTGTTGTCATCAGAGTACATCATGTGTATCAAAAGCCCTTATATGTGAAAGTTTGTTTTCATATCTGGCCAGCTTTTCTATTCAAACCCTTTTATCATCTTGTAATAAAAATATTTGTTTATTTTTTCAATAGTGCTTCAGTCATGATGCAGGAACCACTTCCCTGAATAGAACAGCACTTTTCTAAGGAGCTTTCTCTGAAATCATTTTGACTGGTCTCTCCTAACTGTCACCAGACTTCGAGTCCTGTTTACATTAAAACAATAGTAGCAGCTTCATAAATAAACAGGGGCACCCATGCCTCCAAGCCATCTTTTAATTGAAAAGTAAAAGTTTTCTCCTGCTCAGGCTCTTCTATTTTATCTACCTCCCCATGTTTTTGAGCTTAATTTAAAATTAAAATTCTGTCTGTCTACTTAATGCATAGATCTGATTACATTTGTGTGCCCTACAGTGAAAGTTTTGAATGAAAACACTGAGGTTCTGCTATACAAATGAAGAGACTTCTTCTGCTTATACAGATAAATGTTTCTCTCCATCAAGCTACAGGGATTAACATCCTGTCAATATCTGTGAGTAAATAAAGCCTTAAGACTGAGCAACCTCTTATATGCACTTGAGCTATTGCTACCTTTTTGTTTGCTCTTTAGCTTTTCCTGTGGCCAGGTGCAAATGCCAGGTGATGAAATCAGAGAGATGATAGAGAGATTTAATGTCTTGGGATGCCTAAAAAATACTTGTCGGAGGGTCTTTTAAATCTGTCGTATCTCAGGTTCAATTTTTGCTCCTGGAATGTTAGGGAAATTTCTCTTGGGCGTATTTTTTAACCCTTTGCCATTTTCTTGAGTAGATAAGCTCCTTTTTATCATTTTCAGCAGCTTATATGTAATTTTATGCTGAAAAATAGAATGCAAAAGCACCTAAGTGATTCAGGAGTTTAAAGACACCTGGGCAATACTGAAATTGGTATTCAGCTAGCCTAAGGTCCACCCAGACTCTAAACCTAATGTCTCCTGTTAGCTAGGCACCTCTGGAAACTAAGAAGAAGCCAGCTGAACTACTTGACAGAGGGATATAGGTAGTGTTTAGATCATCTAAAGATGGCTCAAACTAATTGTGAAAATCTCCATCAGGACTTTGCTGTATTCCCTAGGGGCTATACTATGCTAATAGCAATACACAAAGGAAGGGATTGTTGGAAAAGCTCTTGGGAAGCGTGGCCTTCATATGAGCTAGCTGGGACTGTAGCAGATGCGCCTCTGTCCCAGGGGAGAGCTGGGCTCTAGGTACGTGCTGGGATAATGTGTGATGATGCGTATGTGCTACAAGTCCTATTTTGGCAGGAGGTTTTGCTGATCGCCTTTGGAGGTCCCTTGCAGCCAACGCTGCCGTGATTGCGCGGTACTTCTGGGAGAGAGGAGGAGGATGGGACAGTTTCCTTCAGAGCTTTTGTATTGCCAAGTTGAACAAGTGTGCTGCTAGACAAGTGAGAGGCTTTATTTTCTGACCTAGGATGGGACCATAGGTGTGCTGAATCACTTGCCCTGAGTTAGGCATCGGTCTTAGGAGCAAACCCACCCAGTCACATCTGTGTGACCTGGCATCAGCAGAGCTTTGCAGGGATGGAAGCGCTTACCCGGAAAAACCTGCTTGTTGGACCAGGGCCTTAAGTTATCAATTCTCTGGCCATGGGCTTGCCAGCATCCTTGCCTGTTATGATACCACACACAGCTGTGGGCGTAATAAATAACTCTGGATGAAATGCTGTGGTTTCCATTTTCCTTCCGAAAGAATGTGCTGGTAACTTGTGGGAAATTTCCATAATCAAAGGAAACTGAGTCCTTCAAGTTGCACTGTGTATAATCAAGATCCAGCCTCAGGAACGTGATAAAGTACTTTTAGCCTGAACTATTCATGTTTTTTCCACTGTGCAAATGAAACAGTGGCATCTCTTGCTGGCCTGACATTCCTCCTGGCGTGTCCAGAGTAGCAGAGGGCTGGGAAAATGGCTCAGCAGTTGGTTCAAACACCCCATGCTTCTCTTGTTAAGAGAGAGGTTTGGAAACATTTCCACAGCTCTAATTTGATCTCTGGGAAACCGAAAGGTTAATTGCACAATGTACAGGGGCAAAATAGATTTCCAAGAACATCTGGCACTATATTATTGAGTCTGAAATGAGATTAAAGCCATTCTTCTGGGACACAAGCTCTTGCCAGCCACCATGGGGAAGGTGTACAAACTTTAACTGGGTTTAATGAAGACATGGTGTGTATTTATACAGACACATGCACACACGTGTTGTCATTTTTATTCTTTTGTCCATGGCCTGTGGTATCTGGGCTTGGTTTTCTAGGCTTTTCTTCTTACTCTGTTTCTGTGAGCTCCTATTATGGAAGATTCTGCTTCCTGCAGTAAGTTTGTGTTGCAGGATATGTGGTCTTTTCTTTCTGTTTAAAAAAGAAAACTCCTCAGACTCTGCTATCAGTCTTTGCCACCTAGCAATAACCTGATGCTGCAGGAAGAAATCATGGAAGAGGGAATATCAGGGGACATGGTAATAGCTTTTGAAAGTCACCAGCCTCAAAGGCCAATGCAAACATTTGCCATCTCTTAAACATCAACTTTAACCTGAAGATGTTCAGGAGTGTAATTAGGGGTGGAAGCAACATTTGCTTGAAAACCATGAGCTGTCCTTACGTGCAGCGCAGGTCAGGAAAAGGATGTGTCAGAGGTGTGCAGGGAGGTGTGCAGGGGAGGTGACTCATTTTTTTCTCAGCGTGTTTTCCTTTGCTGAGGCCAGCTGTGATCTACGTTCTCTTTCCCAGCCTTTCTCAGGATGAAGGAAGAATCAGTCAGCAGAAGAAATGGTAATGAATAATGTTTGCAGGATCATTTCTTGCACTGGAGACATCCAAGCGGAGAGACCCTCTCCGAGCCATCCGTTTCCCCGAGTGGATGGCTCACTATTACTGGCTTATCTGCCTGATATGTGACACTCTGGTATCTTTAATATGTCACAAGTTCTGACAGATTTGGCAGGTCCTTAGCCTGGAGATCAGCTGGAAAGCTGATCGGATGGAGAGACTGTAGAGGGCAGTCTGAGACCGCCGGTGACGGCCTGCTGCAGCCGCAGGAGCTGTGCAGGGTCCAGTGTCTGCCACCTGCGGGAAGGAGTTTCCCGAGGGGGGCTCAAGAAAAAAAAATATAGGGGGAAGCTGCTCTGTTGCATTTATAGTAAAGGTCTATTTCACTTCACCTGAAATAAATTCTCTATAGGAGGTTTTTAAAATCTCCCCCTTCCTCCAACTTTTTCTGTTTGAAAACAACTAATGCTACTGCTGGCTGAGTGGTGTGTTTTCACACTTTAATCACTCTTCAAGGGGGAGAAGCAAGTTGTTTAAATCCTTCTGCTGACAGTTGAGATGTTTTTTAGTCCATTCACAATGGGTTTGACTTTACCACGCAGTAAACGAAGGTGACGGCAAGTGGGGCAGTGTTTGAAAACACCCCTTAGCTGCTTGCCAGCCCCACGAGATAAGACAGAGAAATCCCAGCGCTCGCGGTGGGGTGCTGCCAAAGCAAGCAGCAGTGAGGGACGTGGTCCCCCTGCAAAGGCGGAGGGAGGCCGCAGCAGGTAAAACAGAACAGCACTGGACCCGGGCAAACATCTCCTTGCTTACGTGCGGGCCACGAAGCAAACTTGCAGCTGGGCAAAACTCTTCACTTTTTCATTTCCTTGGCCAGCCGCAAAGCGTGACAGTTCAGGGCATGACCCTGGCTCCTTTCCAGCCCAGGCAGTTCAATCCTGCCAGTCTCAGCAGGGAAAATGTGGCATAGCCACATTTAGCGGTGGTGTTACGTGCTTCAAGGCCAAGGCGTAGGTGGGCAGGTGGTGGTGGTGGTATGGTATAGCAGCAGTGCCAGCAGAACGGTCGCTGCTCAGCACAGCTGCTCACTCCTCTCTTCTGAGGGCCTCTTCATGGTGATGGGGGCATGTCTGCGGTGTCTCACGTGGTCGGGGAAAAGGAGCAGGCTCTGAGATATCTCCAGTGCCAGAACGGTCTCACTTTTCTGGATGAAGTCATTTATGAGAGGGCATCATCTGAACTGATAAGCTGGGGGAAAAAATCGATCTTACCTGATTCTGAAATACAGTTTGGTAAAAGTTTTAGCCATTCTGCTTTCTTGCATTAATCAGAGTAACAAAAAAAACCACCCATAAACACACTGCTAGCCAATTTCTTCCCAGGATCTGATCCCACAAACTTGATTTCTGTAATTATTATTCTGTGCAGTCAAGATCAATCATGCAGAACCTGCCCCGTAAACACCTTCTAGCGTATTTTTATTCATGTTAATATTCTCTTAGATTTCACTGGAACAGTTTGTCCTTGTTAAGTTACCCACACTCTTCAGAGTCGGCAGAATTTGGTCCAGAGCTTAATTTGATTTTATATACTCCTCCTCTCCAATAAGAATATGTAGTTGGGAGTCTCTGCAAGGCAGGACTTTTGTGTAGCTGCCCTGGTTTCGATACTGCCCCTTTGCTAACAGCATGCACAGTATTGCATGCCTGTCTTCTGGAGGACTTAGTCATTGCCAATATTAATTAAGCTTCACAGAGCTCCCATGGAGTGGGCGAGCAGCTTAGAGCCTGTGTAAACTGAGGCTGAGCAAAGTCAAGGGATTGTTTTCCCTTAGGTCTCACAGCAAGTCTCTGGCAGAGCTGGAAAAGCAACTCAGCTTTCATCATCCCCAGTGCTATTCTGTAACCATGGGCAAGCTGGAGCAAATTAAGCCCAGGCAAAGGCAGGTACAAGTCCTGCAGCAGGCAGGGAGAATTGGGCCCATTGCACGAGCTCTGATTTTGGCCCACTGCCTGCCTGCTCCTAGAATAACAGACATATGGAACATGTTGCCAATTTAGGCCCTTAAATCAAGCTTTTATAAATGAGTTCAGGAGGAAAGGAGACATATTTTATTTCTGTGGCGGGGGGGGATTGAAGGAGGGGGTGCTCAGCTAACCCCAAAGGGGGAAAGTTTATTAGGCCAAGTGGCCTTTTCCTTCCCTGTAATGCCTTTGGTTCATAACTAAGAACTCATTTTGCAAAAAAGATAACAAAATACCAGCCTTGCTTCCAAGTACATGTTAACACTTTCATTTCAGGTGATCAAATTCTGGTAGAGACCCATGCTGTATCCCAGCTGTCAGACCAGCTAAGCAAGAGTCTGCGGTGCTGCCTGCACTGGAGGAGGGAGGAGAGTTCCATTTTTAGGCTGGAGAGCACATATTCCAGGCGGACCTCTTTTGCAACAGAATAGGGGTCCAAGAATCCACTTAAGGCAAAAGAATGCTGCCATGTTAAACCCTTGGCTGTAAGCCTCAGTCAATTGCCAGCATCAACAATTGCTTTTCCCATGAAAAAGGACATTTTCTGCTCTGGCAACGTGAACGTTTTATATCTGAGTGAAAAAGCTGCAATAAGGGTTTGCAGACACAAATGCTTGCTTTTAAGCTGAGGTAGACTGTGCTGATGCAGGGCATGGTTTTGCAGTGCCAGCCTCCACTGTGTTAAAGCATCTGCAAACCCTCTCCTCTCTTCTGTTTACTTCTGGACTCTGACAAGGTCCTCTTTATTTTCTTTTTTCCTTCCTTCACTGGGTGTAGACTTCTGAAGTGTCTGCATGTAATGCTGTGAGCTGCTCAGATGTGGCTCATCTACTTCTGCTTGGTCTTGTAGTGTTAAAAATGAGCTCTGCCTGAAGGAAGAATTTTAAGTCTACAGATTGCTGGTTTGAAAACAGCCTGCAGTCATACCTACATATTCCTTTCATAAAGTGACAACAACAAGTGTGAGAAAGCGAGACAAGCTGACTTACAGTGGGAATAAGGTAGATTGGTTGATAGTTTTTAAAGCTATAAAAAGGTGGAAAGAATCTAATTCATGTGCATTAGGATATTGTAGAGCCATGAAAAACATCTAATGCAGAATTACATACTTAACATCTATGTTTCCAACTAGAACTAGTGAAGACCCAAATGTTTAGTCAAGCTCTGAAGGACTGTCTGAATCAGTGACACTGTTGTGCCTTTCATCTTCACTGTTTTTGGACATTTTCCATCATGCTTAGTAGGTAGAGGTTGGCTGTTCTTCACAAAAGTAGTTGTACTTTCACATAAACAAGCAGCTTACTATCTAACTTTCATTGTTGTTCTGTAACAAATGAAACTAATGAAAACACAAAAAATTTAAAAAATTGTCATTTATTCAGGAACTATGTATGACTTCAGTATGGAAGTCAGACTTCACAGATCTCGAATGAAGGATGCTGAAAATGAGGGATTTGTAAGTGCTGCATTGTCTGGGGTATCTTCGCATATGCTCTTTGGAGAATAAACCATGTGTTAACCCTAAGCTGTTTCGGGAATAGGCAAAAGTGTATTTTTCAGGCAGCTTATTCATGATAAAGAATTCATTCAACTCTGTTTCTAATAGCTTCTGCAGATTCTTCCCTTTCCTCGTTTACAAGAGGAGATCCTGCATGATGAAGACAGGTTGATGATGAGAATCGAACTGCACAAAGTTGTTGGCAGAGATATCTAAAGCCACACTGAATGAGTTATATACTCCATTAATTAATTTAGTAACTGAAAGGTATTTTTGAATACAGTGAACAGCAAAACTTTTCATTTATGCAAATATCTTTATGAAAGACTCCTCCCAGCAATCTCCATGTAGTAATGAGATAAATCTCACCCCCCCCCCATGGTAGATGGATAGTCATTATTGTATCCACTGTATAGATAGCTAAGTATGCATACATCTAGTGACTTTCTAGGGGTAAACAGTGAATCAGAGTCAAAGAATGAATTTCAGATTCCAGACTTCATTTTCCTCTGTTCTAGCTATTAGAACTAAAGTAGTCTTTATTTAGTGTTTAAAACTTAAATCCATCTGAGAACTGGGAAAGGTCATCTTTGTCATTATTAGAGCTGGCGAATCAATATTTTTTTCAGTCAATCATTTGACTTAGTGATCTTTTCCTGTTTCCTAACCAGTCGTGACACCTGCGAATGTATTCATTATTTGCAAGTACTTGCCAAATGACTTAAAGGAATGCATCCCGAGCTGTATGCAGAATATCCTCTCTGACTAGTAGCTTTTTGTGACTCATGTTTGGATTTGGATGCCTAGCTCATGTAGTATTTATTCTGCACCCTGACTGGATGACAGAACTTTTTTAAACAGAGAATAACTAATAGCAACTCTACAGCAAACAGAACTGAGTATTTACTATCCTTATTTGCATGTGAATGTGTATATTCCTATAAAGAACAGCTTTTTCTTCGTTGTTAAGTTTCTTTGGTTTTCTTTTTTGTAACGCTCTTCTCAGCCTACTTTTCTTCTTAAGGTGAAAAAAGTGAGGGGAGTAAACTCGGGCTGTTGGTAATAAAAAGGATGACTCTAGTGAAGAAAACATACCAACTTACTGCAGTTACCTGATTTTCAGACAGCCCTTTGAGTGAACACTCAGCAATTACTGCTGAGCGGAGGTTGCATATGCCAATTATTCCTGCATCTGAGACTAAAAATACCCTTAACAGTGCATTTTTGTGCTATTGTTTGGGGAGATTATCAAACATGCATGACTACCTCTTTCCCTGGCCATAGAGCAGTTTGTTTTGTCAAAGTCACGAAGATCCTTGGTTAGTCTTGACTTCAGTGGTGACTGAGACTAGCTGAGGCTCCATCTACTGCCTCCCTCAGCATTTAGTCTTCATTAATGTTTTGATTGACTGTTGAAACCAAAAATGAGGAACATAAGCTTAAAATGGAACGTGTTCTCTATTACTGCAGAAGTCTCCTGTTGGTTGATTGCTGTGTTTTCTGTTTTCCAAGAAGGAATGGACTTGGAGAAATCTGTACCTCTCTCCAGAATGCCTCTATATGACCTTCTGTCAGTCAAGAATCTTTCTGGAAATACTTCAGGGGACCTTATCCTTATTCCATTCACATTTATATATGTTACGGCCCTTTGTATCAGCAGTCACATAAAAAGGTCTCAAACAAGGTGTAAATTACATATAAACCTACTGCTAAATTCGTACTGCTGAACACTCGCATATAGGGATCTGTCCTTTCCTTTATACAATTAACAGTCAGCTAGCTTAACCCTGACCTGGAGATACAGATTTTTAAATAAAAGGAGTAGAAATATTTTGTACTAATTAAATAGGAAAAGTAGCATATGGAATCTAGTACAAGAGCACATGGGGGAAAGACATCCTGCAAAGTGTTGTGTGCACGTACATGTCAGGCACTAGGATTATAACGCACCGTCTGACTGACAGCCTGTACACATCCTCAGCTGGTGATTGATAATGCAACCGAGAACATTTTAAATGCACAAAAGTGCTTATAGTTGTTTTTGGCCTGCTTTTGAAGTGCTTTTAGAGCAACGCAGAGCTGAAAAACCACTCCCTGCAGCTGCACTGGGGACGTGAAGAAGGCAGCTGCAAGGGTTTGTTTTTACATTTCGCACCCTGTGTGCCTTGGAAACTGGAGTGCTGGGAGGGAGCCGGTGCAGGGTTGCTCACCTACAGGGCATGGACCAAGCCTGTGGTCCTTGCTTAGGCAGGATTCCCCTTGACAGACTTCAGGGTTTGCCCACCAGGACAAGTGCGAGCATGCCCTGCTTGTGAAAGAAAGCAAAGATGGAGCTAAAATGCCGTGGAGGTTGTTTCTCTGTAGTAACTGCATAGGGGACTATTGGAAGGGCCTGTCCTTAACCCCTGCACAGCCCAAAGTGCAGGCAAAGACTGCTGAATTTTTCTTTCTTCTTTTCCCTATGCTCATGCTTTGTGCTTCTCTCCTTGGCTCAGATCTTGGCTTTCACTTTCGTGGATCCAGGATGCCGTATCAACCTTTCTTGCCTCCACGCATCGTCACTGGGGCTCTGTCTGTCCATGCCGAATACAGTCCCTTCGGTCTGCCTGCTCCTCCCATAACTTGTCTTATCCAGGACATGAACAGTGGGAGGGCGGAAGACCACTGGGATTTATAGAGAAAAGAAAGTCTTTGAGGCCCATGACCTATGTCTGCGTTGTCAAGGCATGTGAGCAGCTGTAGGGTTGGCCTGTTTTGTGATCCACGAGCCTTTCTATCGCAGAGCTACTCTGAGGAGAGCCAGAGAATCTCTTGCAAGAAACCTACCCAGGTTTTTAACTGGCCAGATGCTCTCAGTAGTATGCACTGGGGAATATGTAGGTAGGCTCACGGCGTATATGGACGGGAAGTCTGGCTGCGAGAATAGCTTTGGGATTTTCCTGAGGGTGCAGCTAGATGTTTGTACCTGAGCCAGTGCAATGATGCACTTTCATCGTCCTTGCAGGCCCTCAGCACTGCCCTTTGCTTTATTTACAGGAATTCCTTAAACATGTTGCTTACCCTCTGGCAATTCCAGAGACTTTTTATCGCATCCACCCATAAATGGATGATTTTTTGCACTGACTACAGAGGGAGCATCTTAGACTGGCAGCATTAGCTTTTAGACCTCCTGATGAAAGGAGCCATTAAGATCAGCATCATATGGACAGGACATGCATACAGAAAGGGCAACCCCAGTCTTAAGAATTTGCAGGTAAAAGTACTCCTAATAGCATATGGGGGCACTTAAGATGAGGTTTTAATATAATTAGCTAGCCCAACATCTTATTAATACAAATAGAAGAAAAGTAATAGTGACCTATTGGCAGCATTTCAGTTTTTCTGGGAAGCTGCAGCCTTTGCTTCCAAAGGGAAAGGTGGCTTTTGAGAACAAGTGGGGAGCAATACTTTGCCAGCTGTAAGACGGGTTGTGAACTTGACTGGGGTGTAAAGCCTCTCCTTGTTGCTTTATATGGATTTCATTATGTATGGAAATAAGACTGTAATGCTGTAAATCACTTGGGACTCCTTGGATGGTGCTCACTGTGCTGTAGCTGGTTCTGGAGACTAACAAGAGCTGCAATATACAGTAGATCTTCAATGTTGTGGGCAGATATAAATAAAATAGTGTTGTGGACTCCACAGGCCTGGAGGGCTTTTCACACTTTTGTTATTATTTAAAAAGGTGAAGCAGACAATGAGACCTTTAGCCTGTGTAATCTGGGGCACTGCATATCTGCTGCTTTCCTCTTGCATAAATGAGCAAGGAGTATGTAGGGAGTCCAGCCTAGCCAGTGTACTGGGGAGGGGAGGGAAAAGCAATAGGATAGTGCTGGTTTAAGCAGTGATGTTGTGCTGCTCTTTTCCTAAGACCCAGCCCAGCTATAAGCATTCTCAGGACTTTTTGTGTGTGCACGTGCCACAGTCCTGAGAGCGCAGTTTGAATCGTTGTAGGACTAATCACATGTGCTTTGCTCTGGGCGGTTGCTCATGTGGGCTCCACACTCTCCCCAGGGCCCTTCTCCAGTGGCACCAGAGTGAAGTGGGTGCAGCCATGGTCTCTGCTATCAGTCGTTGCCCAAGATCAGTTCGTCTCGCTCATGGCAGCCTGGTGAAAGGCTTGCTGAAAAGTGCCAGCTGGGAGAAGCTTTCCTAAAGAGGCAGGGATCCGAACACAGCTTGGTCCTGGCTTGAAGTACATCAGGACTAAGCCATGTAGCTGGCTCTGTGTGCTTATATCATTCTCTGGCATCCTGATAACAACCCAGTGGACGATTCTGATGAAATGTGACAGAGCGAGGTCTCAAAGATGTATTATTTTAGCATGCTTTGTCAAAAAAAAAGGCAGCAAGGTAGAGGAGAGGGATCCTACTAGTGTCTCCATTGGGGAAAAGGCTATGGTTTGAGCTCATGCGGTAGTAAATCCCAAAGCGTCCACATCAAAGAACACCTCTAATAGGGCTCCAGACTGGAAGAAGCTGTTATCAGAGCATACGCCTTCCTAAACATAAGAGAACCTGACCAAGAGGAACGAACTCATAGAAAACCAGATTTCACACACTCTGTTGCTAACAAAATTTCATACTGTTTATTTGGGGCTGATGCCAATAACAGAACTGGTCCAAGAACAAAATCCATATATGGACACCTATGAACTACAGGTTTTAAATCTGTAATGGCTCTGTGCTTCCTGGAATGGGCCTATTCATAAATAATGCTTTTACTGCTGGCAGCAGGTTTCGGTTGAGAAAAAGATAAGTAACTCTGAAAGAGTTCAGTGCTCTTTGCTGAGCGCTCAGAAATTCAGATATTGGCTGCTCAGCTCCAGCTGGGATGAACAGATAGAAAGGTGGACTTCCCATACCAGGTGCTGTTAGAATGGGGGAAAAGTTTCCTTCACCCAGTTTATGCTGAGAGAGTTTTCCTCGCTGCTTCAGCTCACCTAATTAATTCTTACCTGAACCTCATCCAAACTATCTGATTTTCTTCTGCTTTCACAACTGCTCTCAAAAACCTCAGACTTTCTCATTAAATTTCCTTTTCCTCCTGGGCCAGTAACACCTCAAGAACAGCCTTTCTTACAGTGTGTCTGTGTTTCTGCTTCTTGGTAATTAGTGCTTGAGTTCATGAAGTTAGGATAACGATTCAAAAAAAGTTATTAAGGTATTTTTAAATCAGCATAAAGTTATTTCCAAGTTGAAATCTAGTTTTACGGTGTCCAGAACAGTTCATCTTGTTGTTTCTTCTGAAATACAAAGGGACTCTTGCAGTTGCAGGTTTCCTTTTGGGGCTGTTTCCTATATGTTCTTTGCCTTGACTTGAATTTGCAAACTTGAAAAGTCATTAAAGAATGTGGGGGCTTTTTCCCGTTCTAGTGGGGAAGTTTGGAAGGGTCTTTGGGGCTGAAAATACTGTCTTCAATGTATTTCAGCTCTCAATCCAGACCCAGATTTGAAGTTCAGAGCCTAGAATTGTGAGATTGCATAAATGGAGAGAATGGTGATCTCATTCACCTGGAATGGAGTTGCCTGTTGAAAATCAAATCCTGGATATCAGATTCCTTTCAAGCCTTCGCACTAAACAAGTAATCCCGTGAACGAGAAACAGGAGACCTGATTCTTCCTCACAGTACACTGGGGTAAGTCTAGAGCAACTCAAAATACGTAAGGACTTCATTGACCTCATTTGATTTATGTAAGTGTTGAATAAAAAATAGCAAGGGCCAACAATCTGTGGCAACATTTTACTTGGAGAGGACAGAAATTCTACCTAATGCAAGAGAAATGCAATTTGGGGGGGTAACAGCGTGAAGAGAGATAACAAAAACTTTCTATATGTTCTGCATCTTAGACTTGCTTTTCAGAAGAGCTACAAGTATTCGTTTGGTGATTACACAACCATTCTGTGAAAGTTTTGTAAGCAGTCATTTGTAGGTATCATGTTATGCAGAAAAAAAAATATAGCTCATTTCCTCCACAGCAAAAGAAATAAATGAAGTAATTAGAATGATAACTGAAGTTCTAAAATGGCTACAAAGCCACGCAACAACCGACATTGTATTACAGCAATTAAAATGGTAATGGAAACTCTTTGGGAAGAGTTGGCTTTTTACCTTTATTCTTTTCAGCTTTGTCCAGATAATCATAAGATATCATCTTTAACAATGAATTATTGTTTAATACAAACAAGGTAGTGTCCTTTTAACAGTGTTTTTCCTCCTTAAAACTCCAATTATGGGTGAGTTCATACAAAATTCGATTTTTCTTACCTTTTGGGTTGTTTTGAACTTGCAGCCTCCTCCTCCAAATTTTACTCTTGTCGTTTTGCTTGTTTTTTACTGATGGGGGAAGGTGGTTGCTTTAGATACCAGGTTTGGCATGAGTCTGTTTGTGTATGTTGTGGGTCGTCCATAACACTTCGCCAATGTGTCTGCCGTGAGTTGGTTGCCCTGCCTTGGCAGGGAGCATCTGAAAACCCTTTTGGCAGTTTGTGAGAGATCTTGCATTTGCTGTAGAGAGCGTGTGAAAGCTGCAAGCTACGGCAGCTGACGCCATGCTGTAACTCTCCACCACCGCAGACACCAAAGGGGAGAGAAGTGGAGCAATACAAAAGAAACAAACCTTTGAAATTGGATTCATACTGTTAGGATTAATGATAGGAGGTAGAGGAAAACTAGAGCAGCATTCTTCAGCCAACACATTTGAATGATAAATTGCATTAAGGCCCTGAAAAGAACAACAGCTGCAGTCCATGAAAAGCCAAATTTATCTAAATTTCTCCAGCTGATCAGTCAAAATCATCACTGAGATGGGGCTTCTACTTTGTAATCACTTTTTTGCAGAAAATCAGAGCAAAAAGAGAAGAAGAAATTCCTGTATGTAGAGTCATCTACATTTATTTTGCAAATTTTTGTAACCAGTAAACCCTGATGTTGCAGATATCCTTATTACTGCTAACAGTGGAGATCTCCAGTGGAGCTTGTTCGGGAATAAACATCCTTTTCCCAGGAATTTGCAGTAAGGGCCCTCTCTAAATAAGTGAGAATTGCTGCAGTGTGGAAGTTGAATAGCTAGACTCACTTTCTGGGAGTGCCTTTTGAAGGTAAGCTCTGCCAGAGTGCCAAGATTTCTTATCATGGAAAATAGATTATTATATGGACAGGAGTCAAGACACTCACAAAGGCTGTCTGGACTTTATTATGGCAGCATTTATAAGTCTCCATCAAGGTCAGATATAGGAGGGATTGTTATCTCCGTCCAATAGCAGGGTGATTGAGGCAGAGTGTTTGGAAAAGTGACTTTTCCAAAGCGTGTTTTGGTCAGCTGTAGCAATACAAGGACTTGAACCCGGTATACTAGTGGGTTCCTGTCCAAGATTGCCTTTTTTCTCCCTTCCAAATGAAGACATAGGAGACTTCCCACCCTTCTGTGGTCCCTCTCTCAAACCGTCTATGACCTAATGCTAAATCAATCTTTTGCTGTTTATATCTCCGCTGGGATCTCTGATGTCTGTGAAGTGCATTTCCGTGATGACTTACTGTACACGCATTTGCTGCCGTTGCACAGACACAAAGAGAAGGGGCAATGGGACACAGTTACTAGATAAATGGTGAATTTCTAGAGATAGGTTACACTAGTTAGTGTTGATAAACAGTTTTCTTATTGTACATTACATCAAAAAGCATCCTGTATCTTTAATCTGGACATTATTTCGCTAATATCGGAGCATATCTGGAGTAGGCTGTTGAGCCTGTTCAGCCCCCAGACAGGGTCTGACCTGAGCTCTGTCTGTAGCAGGCGGTGCAGTTTCTGGAGGGCTGTGGGAAGTGATGGACTCTCGGTGATGCTCCAGCACCAGAGAGACACTTCCAGGCTTTTGTTTTCCGGATGGACACCCTCCGTGAGCAGACACAGCCTGAGCGCACTGGCAGCCGCACACACGCGGGAGGGCAAAGCCCCCGCACACGTTTCAGCCACGTGGGGCTTGTCAGCTCTGCTCCGCCCCGTGCCAGCCTGGGGCTGCCCCGCGGGGCCGCGGTGCGAGGGCGGCCGTGGCGTGGGTGTGTTGCAGGGGCCTGAGCGGTCTGTCCGAGCTTCGCTGCTCGCTGCTCGGGGTGCAGGCGCTCTGCCGGGGCAGGCACACGCGAAACGCTCCTCGTCCACGCGCTCCTTGTCCTGTGCAAGTCTCACCAAGCTCGTAAAAAGCATAGATACTGCTGCGGTGACTTTTGCCCTTTTTGAAGGCTTTTTCACTTGGGAGACTTCATCTGGTGTGTGTCCAGCACTGAAAATAGAGTTGAAAATGATACAGGCTGATTGTAACTCCAAAAGTTAGGATGTGGCTTGTTTTTAAGGGAACGCGTTAGGAGGCAACTAGGAGGCAGGAGTTTTGCCTGCCTGAGCAGGGGCAGATCGTGATGGCCACATCGTGCTTACCTGCATAGCCCTGATGCGCCTGGGCCGACCCACTGACACCCACGGTGGGATCAGGGCCAATAAAATGATTAAAACAAGTGAACTTGTGTATTAGGGCCTCTGGTCAGCAGGTATGTGTGATATAATATCCAGCCACTTTCGTTGCGATGTGACTTAGTTCCCATAATTTTATGGAAATAATTTGATCCTGGATAAGGATATATTTTTTTCTTCTTTTTATGGCATTAGGTATATTTTGATTAGGAGCATATATCTGTGTATGTGTGAATTTTTCTGTGGTTGCCTTATAACATTAGCCTTCCCCAAAGCTTCCCAATCTTGTGTTTGATTACACATAGCTAAAAAAACTGGAATATCAGGAGGCCATTTTCCTTCACTTGGATATTTTTCTAGAAAATACAGCTGTGGATCGCCCTAAGAAACAATGTTCTCGTGGTATTTTCTCCGGTTATTCTTTAGGAAGTGCTGTTTTCTCTTCTTGCGTTTCCGCCTATTAGCAGCCACTTAGGCAGCATCTGGCGCTGGGTTAGCGACACGAGGTTGTTCTGGGTTCCCAGTGCCAAGGGAGAGGAAGCCGCCCCAAATGCTCACCCCCTTCCCTGTATATTTGGGTCTGGAAACCCACTTCAAATTCCTCCAGCAATCGTTTCATTTCCTGACTAGTCCAGGAACACCAGGAACTGAAGAGTGGTGTTTAACTGCCTTTTGTTTCAGCCCATGTTGTGTTTATTTTATTTTGGGGGTTTGTTTCGGTTACGTTATGCAGGAGTAACAAGGGCATATTGAAGCAGCAACTCAACAGCTACTTTGAAAGGTTAAAAATGAAATAGCCACTTTTGAGTTACAAGGTCAATGAGGGTTTCAGCTCAGACGCTGGTGCTATTTCATCAGTGAAGCTTTCTGCTGAAACTTTCTGCTGATACTGTGTTCTGTTGGACCGTGTTTACTTTACATGATCAAAGGGAGGAAATACTTGTTCTCTTCAGAGTAACCGAATAAGAAAAAGCATTTTTTGATTTGCCTGTGTTCTTGTGTGATTCAGTCTTGAGGGCAGATTTTAATCTAGTCTAAGCGCGTGCAACTCCATAAACTTCACTGAAGTTGTGCTGATTTATAGCAGCCAAAAATCTGGTTTTTTGTGTTCACTTTCCACCCGAATTTGAATGATTGAGTATTGTTTGCAGGAATATTCATGAAGGACCAAATGTATACTTTGTATATTCATTTGTATTATTTGAGATGTACGCTGTGGTAGTTTGATTACTTAAGTCTTGTGATCATATATTATCATGGTCACGAGACAGCATTATGTTAAAAAGTTTTACAAGTCAAATTTGTCAATTTTTTTCAAACAAGATGACATCATCTTTAATGAAAAATGCTTTTCATCAAATCAGTGGTGAAAAAAACAAAAACCCAAACCAAAAATAATTCAGCATGTGGGTTGTTGCTTTTCCATGGAAACTAAAAAAGGAGAAAAAGAAAAGTGTACTGGAACGAAAAACATTTCCTGACCAGTCCTCCTCACAGGTTCTTTTTCTCAGCGTGTCGGTACCGTTCCTCCTTCGCAGGAACGCTTGAAGAGCTGCCGGTGGTGCAGGTTTTGTAGTGCAGTTTTTACGCAGGTTCTAGTAATGATGCCACGTGGTCTGTGCCGCTCACCGATACACCCCGGGCATGAAGTTCGAATGCTGGACACGCACGAAGATCCCTTCGTTTGCTGCCCAGCACAAATTTACAGAGGATATCCAAAAGTAATGAGGATTAACAAATAGTCTGCAGAAACTGGGGATGTCCGAGCAGGCCCTGCTCCTCCGGCCACTTCTCAGGTGGCGTTTCACCCCCTCGGGTCTTGCTGCCTGCTGCATTACAGACCCTAAAGCTTTTCACCTATGAAGCTGTCGGGCCAGCGTTATTTCTAGCTTTTTGTGAAAATGATGGTATTTGGCCCCTGTGCTTTCCTACTCCTTTGGGCACTTAGCTGAGGTGATCTAGCTTTGTCAGGTGTTGTGTTTGTTTTCTTTTTCTTAGCATTTTATGTATCAGAACCAGAATCCTTTTTGCTTCAAATTTCTGGACCCTTTAACAGTAATTAATTCTATCAAACCCTGCTCTTTGGAGTGTGTTTTCTGAGTGTCTGCACGCTTCTGGTGTTAATGTCTGTGTTTATGTAAAGCAATAGGTACTTGCTCTAATTTCGCTTTTATTTCAGATCAGCATACTTCAAGATATTTGAACTTTGAATCTTAAATTCTTCACCTTTTTGTTAGAAAGTAAGTTCATTTGCCTATAGTGTATTTTTTTTTGATGTTCCCGTGCTGAGGATAATTGTTCTTTCTCTGAAAGAAGCATTCACATTTGTATTGACCAAAAAAATCTAATTTACCTAATTAACAAACCTTTTATCCATTACTCAGTTACTTAGCTGGTTAGCAAGTTTGGAGGAAAAGTCCTGGGGGCATGCTTGACCACACTGCTTAGCCAGTCACTGGGAGAGGGAGTTGAGTAGGCTGAGAAGTTTGCACAGGATGGAGTTTTCTTGGCTAAATCATTAGTGCGAATGAATGTGAAAGCCCTATCTAAAAGAGGAGTTTCGGTGCTCATCTCAAAGCCCGCCTGACTATGACCCTGCGGGAACATGCTGACACCCGTAAGTAATCATTGCGGAGCTAATGGACTCATTTCCTTAGTTTGTGGAAATGTAGTAGCCTCACACAAATCCAAGCCACTATCCTGGGGCAAAAAAGCCAAGAGAAGTTACCCGAGTGATGTTAATACAGGTTTTATGGACTTACTGTTGCAGAATCTGCAAGTGTGCAAAGCTGAGGAAAAAAGATATATGTTGGATCTTGGTGAATCCTGGCAGATCTGTGGCACAATGATCGTAGCTTTTAAGTTTGACCAGCTTAGGGGAGATCAAACAAATGCAAGTTTCCCCACAGAAACTCGCTCCCACGGAATTGTGTTCATCCTCGTTCACTGGGATCTCTTCCGTGCGCTCGTAATAAAATCGTGTATATATTCTTCTCAATGTTTTGAGTATGAGAACTGTTAAATATATCTAACTCCTGTTCAGCATTATATTTGTGTACATCTGTTGAAGAATGAGTGATTCTTCTTCAAAAAGGACGTGGGCATGTGGTTTAAAAATCTGGAGCATTAATTTCACAGTTCACTTCAGCCACATTCTGTCCAGAACCCTTTTTCTATTCAGCAAACATTAGCATGATAAAAATTTCCTTAAACTACTGCAAAAATCCTGAGGCATCAAAATTAAAAGAATGGTCTCCCTAGACTCCTTGTTTAATAAATAGAGAGGTCAATTCTGATGACCTAATTTAGTTTTAAATTTTGTGTTAAGGTGCTTAACTTCCTTATTCAGTCGGAGATCGGGAAGAATGCCATGTAATTCGTGTGTGTGGTCGACTGCTGCTGGAATAAGTGGCAGAAACAGAACATTTGCAGACAACTCTTCATCGTTAGTCAGTAGAAATGGCCAACTTTAAAACTTGAGGTAATATTTGTTATGAATTATTCACTTAGTACTAGGAAATGAATTCCCAGTCTACGTAGTCATAGCCACTTGAACGTGTATTTCTAAGGAATGATTTTATATCCAGAGAAAAGAAAGCTTTTTTTCTTCTTTTTTTCCACTTGTCTTGAACGTGAAGAATGGGATTTTAGCAGTGCTGCCTACTGCTCTGCCTCTGCTCTTTCTCATCAGATGAATTCTTGGCGCCACTGATGTCCATGTCTGTCTAACTTAAGTGGGATTAAGATTTTACCCACATTGTTTTCAGAGAAAACACAGTTATATCAAACTTGCGTACGCTGTGCAAATTCCAGGCTAGACTCTTACCAAGCTACATCAGTTGTAGTTCATAGGGATTTCTGGGGATCTCTTTTCTGGCAAGCAGTATTGACTCAAACACTTCAGACAGCAGCTTAGCAATATTACCCTCTGTCATGCCCATCCTCCTTATCTGAGCAGTTTCATTGATTTCAAACCTTTGATCCTTAATATTCCATTAACTAATCTGATCTATAGTGATCTAGCTACTTACAGCAGTATCGGAGGAAGGCAGCTTGTAAATGAAGTGCATGCATCTTATACACTCTTTCATGTCATTACTTTATCTGAAATGACATTGAATGTTGCATATTGGGCTCTGTCTTGTTCCTGACTAGTCTTGCACGTTTTTCATAAAGCAACCACAGCCAAAAGTTACACTCTGAAATAGCTCTCTTGTATGTCATTGCTGGTTTTGAGCCAAATTATCCCTGGTCTAACTCCAAGGAGGTCAACAGAACAACAGTGAACAACAGTGACTTCGTCCCTGTAAATGAAAAGAAGATGAATTTACCATGTAATGGAGTTGCTCCGGGAGCAGAAGGAGGGAACACAGAAGATCACAGTTACTTTTTCTACAGGAATCTATCAGCCATTGATCATTCGTCTTATTGAAGTTCTCCATGTATCGACTCTCCACTCCTTAAGCTGAGTGTGAACACACACTATTATCACTTAAATATCTGCTGTTGTGAGTTTGGTGTCCACACAGTTCTGCTAGTTTTTCTGTTTTCAGTTTGGATTAGCCTCCGTAAAGACGAAGCAATAACCTGATTTCAAGTAGTATAAACTGTAGAAAATTAAATTGTTAGCAGGGACTTTGTATACTGATATCCAGGCTTGCTATCTCGCATAGAAGGTAAGGGGAAAGGAAAGGAGGAAACATGTTTATTTGAAAAGGAGATCTGCCCTTATGCCAACCCTCTACCCCCTGCAAACATTTAACAACTGATTTCCAGGCCAGGAGTGCCTCATGGTACCCCAACCTGCTTGGTCTTGAGGAAGGAAATGTGTGTGTGTGTGGGGGGGGTGAAGGCTTTGATTTTGCTAACCTCGAAGAGCTGGATTTGAGAGCCTTTAGTAATGTGCAGCTTCTCCTGCATACTTAGTCTCTGCCACTGGCTATCAGATCTCCTCCAAAAGACTGTGTCAAAATGTCAAGTCTAACAAGTGGAAATCGCAATAGTCAGCTTTATCTCTTTTGTTTTTACTTATACACTTGTAGAAGCTGCCAGTTTCTGCAAGCACTTCTGTACAGGGAAAATGCATTTGTGATGCAGATTTCTTTGGTTCTCTGAAGGGTTTCACAGGCTCTGAGTCTGTCCCTGCAGGGAATTCTACTTTTCAACTCTCTCCGCTCTCTCCGCTGTGTGTACAGCTTTTGTCTGATCTGGGTTGTTTTATTAATTAAGATCTTTATGTACGGTATCACAGTTGAGCAGATACCTGCTAGTATACAAGGACCTGCTCTCAACATAGAAGAAGTCTAGATGTACAGTAGAGGAATATAAATATTTGCAAATGGACATGGACATTGGAAAATGACAGAAAAGAGCAAGGCTAGGTGGATCAATAGGAAATTGTATGGTTTATTTACTGTAAGATTTCTGGCGTGTGAATGAGAACTGATGTCTACAGATCCCCTGTGGCACTTCTGTGTAGCATGCTTAAATTCTTTGAAACCTGACCTATTTCAACAGGTTGAATTTAACATTTTGGTGGCTGAGAAGGAAGCGTGACATTCACAGAATAGTTTCTGTTTGTGAAAAACCTTGTGTTTGTATTTGAAGTATGCTTGAGGTGAAGTATCTTGAGTAAGTATGGATTATTTAGGGGCAGAATCACTGAGGATTTTATTGAACAAAACAGCAAGAAGCTTTGTCATTCCAAGCTGGAAAAGATGCCTAGCTGAGTCAGTAAAACAGACATCAAAAGTGTACATATGGCTTACATTTTAATACTCTTTATATTAAAAATATATATACATTATTATAAAGAGCTGTTACTAATTTTAAACTGCATTGGCAAAAACTATTTTTTTTTCTTTTTTGTCTTTTCTTCTATATTGCTAAGTGATGTAAATCATTAATGTCAATTTTATACTGATTTGTGCCAGCTGAGGATCTGGCTGTGAGAGACATTTCCCCTCCATATAATCCCCCCAAATAGGGAAGGGAAGAGAGGAGGAAGGAATGGTGTCATCTGGATATATGAATATTTTGGCTGTAATACAATCTCAGAATAGGCTCTGATACAAAGATGGAAATATGGGGATTATTGTAGAAACTCTTGAGATAATCGTGTAAATAGCAGAGGAAATTCTGGCTAGAAGTTGTCTATTGAAACCATTCTGGAATTAGACAACTGACAGGAAGAGAATTTAAAACCAGAAACCACGAGGCAGATCCTCACCTGGTGTGAATCAGCATAACTACATTAGTTGCAGAGGCTTTGACTTGAAAGGACTGTGATGATCTCCACCAGTTGAGGGTCTACAGCCGCAGGTATCGGGTGCCAAATCTTTCGCTCACACCAGTGTAAATCTGGAGTACCTCAACTGACTTGGTGGCGTTATTTTGGATTAACACTACTGTAAACGAGTGTAGGACACAGTCGTTTGTGTTTGGAGAGTGAAGACAATTGATTCATATGATGTGAAATATGTGGGTTTAGATCAAGGAATACATTGACTTGAGAGATTGTTTTAGCCTGTTGTTGCAGATGTAGGCTGTTTAACAACCAGGAGTTTCCTCGTTCACCCTGCTGTTACAGAAGGGTGTTGGCTCCATGCAAGTGTTCGTGACAGTCTTGGCCCCAGAGCTAGCACATCAATAAATAAGCTAATAAATTCTCCAAAAGGGGAGTGAAGAGCAACATTTCACTATCCATGTTTCCTGCTTTGTACTAGTAATGGCAGCAATATGTAGTCACTGACGTTGGCTGTGTTACTTGTGTGTTGCACCTTAGCATAACTGAGGGAAGCATCTGGCCATCCAATACAAAGCAAATATTAGTGGAATCAAAAATGGGATTCTTTTAAGTGTGTTTGTTAATGTGTATGTAGTAGGGTCCAAATTGTACACATGAGAACATATTAATGTAAGTGAGGGGAAGCCGTGCCTCTTTATTCAAAGCTGTTGCTAAAGGACAAAGATATTTATAGCATGTTTTAATTTATGAGAATACATTTATAAATGCATCTTAGGGCCTCTATTTCCTCATATATTTTGAGTAGTGTTACGTGTATAACATACTATCTGTTAGCATTTAGAGGCTGGATCAGGCCTTGGAAAAGAAAGCTTATCTGTAAAATACTTGGAAAAGGTCATGCAAACTAGGTCCCATGTGGCTCATTTCCCATCATTTATAAACAGGTGCTTTATGCGTAGCAGGGAAATGCCTCTTTCAGCTAAGACTGCCCTGGAAGAAAGGGAACAGGGCATAGCTGTATATTGCTACTCAGGAAATCCTAATAGGTCTATTATTAACATTACTGCATTATTATCCCCTGTGAGATAGCTAGCGTGAAGCGATTTTCAATCCACAACTAGTTATAGCATGCCTTTAACTGTTCTATTGTGCCTCTCCAAGTGCCACGTTTTTTAGCTGCTTACATGTGATAGCTGTGTTTCAAGGCTGCAGGAGAGTTTATATCAGCTGCTTTCATTGCTGTGCTCTAAGTAGCATCTGCACCAAAGGATCCTGGTCTGGGTTACTTAGACTATATGGAAACATAAGAAGAATCAGAAAGATAGAGATTTCAGGTTGTATCCAGAGCATTTCCTGCAACTGCTGTTTCCTGCTCTACTTCCTACAGTATTTCTCTACCCTCAACTGTCCTTTGCCTCCCATTTACTGTATTAACCTTTCCCAGTGTGCCTGAGCATCTGGCTGTTGCAAGTGGCATATTGAATCTTGCGTCCCACGGTACCTACCCCTCGTTCATTTACTGACACTGACTTTGGCAAAGCCATACTCAGCTCAACTGCTGGTTCTTACAGTCAGTATAAAATAATGATAATAATAAGAGAAATCTGTGGCTCCTCTGGATTTATTTTAACTCATTCCCATGGGAAAGGCCACCTCCATTTTTCACTCCCAAATGCATTGTGTAAAAGTTGTGTTTCTGTAGCTGGGTCCCTTTGCCAACTTTGACTACCCTGATGGTGAGAAGAGACCTGATGTTGCCACTTCTATTTCTTTCAGGCCTTTAAAACTGTTTAGAGTTTTCTGCTTTTTATTTCTGTTTCTCTGTTACTGTTGACCTCAAAGGAACTGTGAACTGGATCACTAGAGCCTGACTAATGATTTTTATCAGCAGAGCCACCGAACTAGGATTAACGTTATCAGCATTATTTACCATTGAAGCAACTGTAGCTTTTGGTACTCGTAATCCTGGTGTGGCATTGGCTAGGTTTTTGGTATGGGATTGTGTGTATGTTTGTACACACACGTGTACACACACACACACACATATACACGTGCACACACGTGTACACACAGACACACATGTACACTTTTTCAGTGTTTCCTTAGTTTGGCCTCTTGCTATTAAAATCCTCAGTACAGTTCTGAGAAAAGCAATACAGTAAGGACGATATTGTGGAGAAGGATGAAGCCAAGGGGCTGTATAAGAGGAAAGTAGAGTCATGTTGCCTATTTGTATATACTTTTTTCAAACTGTATTTGTTTATAGTGATGTTGCTACTGGCTTTTGTTGCTAGTTGGGTTTTACCTTTCCCTCATTCTGGGTAGGATTTATTGCTCCAGTTTAGCTATTTAAGAGGTAGGCTGTCTAAGCAAGTTGTTTAGACTCTCTCTCATGTAAGGAGAAAATGCATCACCAAAAAAGTGATTCATCCCATCCAAAGACAAGTCTCTATGATATTAAGGATGTGAGAAAAGTCCTATCTCAGTGCTTTTATTGAAGTCAGTTTCTTTAGGAATCATGAATTAGGCTTCAGAAGAAAATTAAAAAGTCTTACACACCTAGAGCGTATAACTTACTGTTGTCTTAAAATTGTCAGACTTCTTATTAGGATCATATTTAGGCCCTCTGCAAACACAGGATAATGTTTGCCACAGAAGATCTGGCTTTAAATCAAAGCAAAAATGATATCAAAATTCAGACTGGGGTTTTATTCCATCTCGATCCATCCACATAATGATCTCAGTTTTACATGTTTTACAAGTGTTTTAATATCAAAATAAAATTATGTTTAAATTTTGTGTTTTGCAAATAGACAGGTGTCTGAAAAACTGGTGTAAATAATAAGTCATCATGGTAACATGATTTCATTTTGCTTTTAAATGCAAAGGAGCTCTTTGGGAATTTTAGACAGAAAATGACTATGTTTTCATATCACTGCCTACAACAGCCGTATAGTTTTACATTTCAGTAGAGTGAGGTGCAGTTAAAAAAAACTTTAAAATCCCCAGCTATGTGCATGGATATATGCAGTTCTTATTTAAAAAATCATCATTATCACCCAGTACTGCTGATTTTCTTCAAGCAAAGCTATGTTTGTGAGTGTGTTGAACATCTGAGTTGCTCTCTCAGAAGAGTTTAATGAGTGCTTGTTACTGTGGCTGTTTGCACACTTGCATTTCTTGTTTCCGTTGCGCGTAACTCAGTTATATGTCTGTGGGTATGGGCTAGAAGGGACGTGACTGTGGGGTGCCGGTGGGATCTGATCAGGAGCTATCTGTGGGTGAAAAAAACCAAGCAGAGGTCAACTTAAAAGAAAGGTTATGAATAGAAGAGATGAAATAGGAAATCTTATGTTGTATTGAGGTGCAGACAAAACTGGATGCAGTATCTAGATGCGGTCTAACAAGTGCCAGGTAAAGGGGGATAATCCCTTCCCTTGATCTTAGCAGCTAAGCTCGTGTTAGTCCAGCCCAGGATGATACTGGACCTCATTGTTGCCAGGGTTCGTGGCTGGCCTGTGCCCAGCTCGCTGCCTGCCTGGGCTCCCAGGGTCTTCTCCATGGAGCCAGCCCGTCCCCAGCCTGTGCTGTGGCCGTGGGCTCATCCTTCCTGAGACAGGATTTTGCGTTTGTCCTTGCTGAGTTTCATGCGGTTCCAGTTCGCTGATTCCTCCAGCCAGTCTGGGTCCCGTTGGACGGCAGGGCCTGCCCAGGCGCCTATCGACTGCTCCCCACAGTCTGGTGTCATTGCAAACTCGCTGGGCGTGCTCTCCATCATCTCCTGCAGATCACAGGTCAGACAGGGCAGGTGCAAGGGCAGACCCCGTGGCACCCCGCTTGTCACTGCTCCCCAGATAGAGTGTGACCCCCTAACCACTGCCTTCTGCGCCCAGTCGTACAGCCATCTTTTGCGCATCTAATTGTCCTCATAGCTGAAACTGAATTTCTGGAATGTAGCGTATGATTAGTGATGCCTTATAAAAAGTAAACAGACAAACAGTTAAAATGTGATAAAAGGGGAAAAAAAATAAAAAGCTTTTTATGTCCTTTTTTTTAGAAGGCAGTGCAGTTTGTCTGCTGCATTTAAACATATTTCATACATTTCTCCTGAGCAGAGGAAGAGAAATATATTTCCAGTGTATTATACAAAGAATATAATACTCATCAGCTACTAAAGAAAAACACTTGTGATAGAGGCAACATGTATAATATTTAAAATCTCTGTCATGGATAATCTTGCTGCATGTCATTCAGAGCTTTTGAAGCTGCTCTCTGAGCAGGGATCAAATTTGTAAGTGATACTTATGTTACAGTCAGTCATGTAACTCTGGTTGTCACTGTGCTTTACAAAAAGAAAAGAATAAGCATTCACAGCGACCTAAGTAGTATTTTCTTTTTCTCTTTGTTATAATCAAATGCTCACCTTTAGATTCAAAAATCCGATATTGACTAATGGGCAATGATCTTCTGGATTAGCAGTGGTCCATTCAGTATCTCTCTGAGCAGTGATTACCATCTTTTTGGGGGGGATATCAATTTAAAGGTCAAGTGCTTTCATAAAAAAGGTGATTATCCAGTATTTCATATGTTGAACAAAAGCTTAGTAGGATTCATTGTGTGTCAGTTTCTTTTGTGTAGAGCATATATGCAGAGAAATGGATTGCTTAATTAGGTAACTCTCTGTCTTCGGGGAAGGTATGTGACCATGAATAGAAGCTGTCAAATACGTACTTCGCTTTGCTTGTGATATTTAATCAATTACTGTAATGATTGAAGGTTATAAGTTGACTTTTAAAAAAAACAGGTAAAATTTAAATTACATTTTTGCCATCAGCCAGGATTTTGGTTATAAATGGGTTATTTTATGGAGAATGGGCTGTGTCACAAAGATGAAAAGATGGAAAAAGGAACAGACAAGAAGGGGCCACACTCCTGGCTGATGCCCTTTTTCTTTTTTTTTTCAATTTTTGTGCTGCTATTTTACTACCCAGAAAAAAAAATCTGTTTCTCAGACATGTCCAAAATTGGCTAGGGCTAAATTTAGAACTAATCCAAGGAGTGAATTTGGAGCTGGTTTTATCCACTCTTAAAAAAAAAAATCAGTGGACTTTTATCAGTTAGAGTGGCTCCATATAATTTGAGCTAGTGAAAAGATCTTAAATATATTCTACCAAATTTCTAATAAATATTTCACAGTTTTATTTTTTAAAACTTGTTCTTTTTCTCTCTTGTAAGGTAGCTTTCTTACAGTGCAAAAAATTCTTATTTGTAAATGTGAATTACCATAGTATTGTGTATATGTTTGTTCTGTCTGTGAATTTTGGGGGATCACAGCCTTATTTCTGATGACATGCCTGCCATTGGCCAAGTAATTCATGTGTGTTTAATCTACTGGATTTTAAGAAATACTTCCCACCAGTGGTTTACTGCTCATGATTGGTGGCCTTCTGTTTGTCATTTCAGTTACATGGCATTGTTACTTCTCCCTTTGCCGGACAGAAACTTGTAAAATGGGATAGTGGTAAATGAAGCACAACAAATAAACAGTGGGTAATGAATGGATCATGAACAACCGTTGTTCTTTGCACAAAATGTTGCATGTGTGAGATAAGGGCCTTTGTGTCCAGCTACTGCTTGGACTTTTGTACAAACCAAGAGAACAGCATTGAAAAATAAATACCTGAGTGAGCACATGCTAGAAAGATGTTTTTTAAATGTTGTTTTGGCTAAATCAAGTGGTTCTTGCTTTTTTTTTTAAAGCAAAATTATTCTAAAAAATATCATTTCCAAATCAGAAATATCCTGTTACTGTTTTAAAGAGTATCTCATAAATATTTTGAGCATCCCATGTAGGCTGGGAGTTGCAATGCCTCTCCCATTTCTATTGAGTAACTGAAGAGAAGGGAGGGAGGTTGTTAGTTTTATAACATCACAGATTAATATGAAAAAAGCAAAAGAACTCCAAGTTTTCATTACTGTTGTATATTAGTCCCACTCCATACATTAAAGTTTTTCTTTAATTATATGAGAGGTGAGTATCAACACAGTTAAGATATTTCATTTGATGCACACTGCCAAAAAAATGTGTTTGGTTTTCTGTCCCCGTGGGCTGTTATTACACAGTGCCAAGGTGAACATCCGAGTTTTAAACAATAGGCATTAGTTATTCTAAAGTTTTGTTGCTTTCTTTTTTTTTAAAGGGTTTTCCTTGTGGCTGCACACATGGTAAATCTTTAACTTCAAGTGTCCTTCTGTGGTGACCAACTAAAATATTAGCAAAATAAATGTTTTATGGGAAAACGTTGGCAGAAACCCCAGCAGAAACAGGTGGTATTGGGTTATTTCAATATAATGTAATGATGCAGCCAGGTTTCCATCTGGACAGCATGTGGTTGTGTCTACTTAGAGAGTATCAAAGAGTGTGAGTATGCACCAGGGATGATGGTGGTGCACGAATGCGTAGCTGGATGGCTACTTTACAAAATAATAGTCTGGGTTCTAGGTCCTCTGGGTTAAATACTTTTACTGTCAGAATCTGAATTTCTTCATAAAATATTAAAGATGAAGCAAACCTCTGACATGCAATACCAAGCCATGTAATTATAAGGCAGTTCCTGGAAGCCAAGTATTGTTCACATTATAGCTAGGCGTTTATTATAAAAGAGTTCATTACCCTTGGAAGCTAAGGCATATTTCAAAGAGAGTGCCCTGGAACAGAGGCACTTTCAGCACGCGTTACTATGTGAGAAAAAAAAGCCCCAAGCAAGCCGATCAGAAAATAGGTAGGAAATGGGACAGGAATTAGTGGG
The DNA here is from genome assembly GCF_036370855.1 of Dromaius novaehollandiae. Classification (NCBI taxonomy): domain Eukaryota; kingdom Metazoa; phylum Chordata; class Aves; order Casuariiformes; family Dromaiidae; genus Dromaius; species Dromaius novaehollandiae. The sequence continues at coordinate 130,299,850 of NC_088100.1, forward strand.
TACATGATTCTAAAAGCTGAATTTTACATATATCTGGGGTAAATGGCTTCATCTTCGTTGGCTTCAGTGCAATCACGCTGATTTACATCAGATAAGGCATTTTTAGGCTAATATCAGAGGTGATTTTTTTTTGGCTGACAAATGCGCTCACCAACCGCAGGGCACGCTTTGCAACGATCTGCCACAGACTGTCTCCACATCTGTGTGTTCTCCATGAAGAGAAAAAAACGAACTGTAATTACATGGGGCTTGCAAAGCCTGAACTGTGGGCAGGATTTGGCCAATTGCATTGAGAGGAAGATCTGTAAAATATCTTTGTAAAATATCTTTTTGTGGGCAGGGGTGTGAGAAGGGAGTTGGTGAGGGGAAGAGAGGAAAAAGAGAAACAAACTCTCTTCTTGTTGTCAGCAGGAGCAGAGCTGACGAGGAGCTCTTGCCATGACTGGGAAGTGTGGAGCAGCGTTTCAGCCCTGTCCCATGGGAAACAGGGCTGCTAATGAATACACAGGGCCTGATTCTTCGTTGCCTTTGTGGTTTTTGTGTGTTTATTCCTGTTTCACAGTACCAGTCAGCTTGATAGCATTTGACAACCTGTGTCATTTGCTCAGCCCAAGTGTAAATTATCAAACAAGGGCTGAGGAAAATTAAGACCAGGTCTTAGGCTGCCATGAATCACAGAGCCTTGTAGTCTTCACTAATGATACAGTGATTTGCACCAGCTGGGGAACTGGCCTAGGCACTCTTTCTGTGTTGATATATCACTGCTATACGTGTATGTGTTAACAATCTCCATTTCTCTTTTTCCCTTGCTCATGGTTGACCTGATTACACTGGAAACAGTTCTGCCTGCCAAGGTGAAGAACCACCCCAAAGTTTAGGGCGCTGGCCAGCAGTACTTGGCAGCTAGAGATCAACATGCTGCTGCCGTTAATCTGTAGTACCACACAGAGGTGCCAAGAGCCATGGAAAATACGAGATGAAATACAGCAACTGATGAATGTGATGATTAAAATATCAGCAGACTACTTAACAATAATGGGTAGTGGACAATTTTTGGAAGAAACGATCCTTTCCTGTCCATTCAGTTGATATTAAAAAAAAAAAAAAGACATGCAGCTAAAACCAGGGATAATACCTCCTCGAGCCAAACCTAGGTCCCTTCCCCTTTTCTCAGACAAATCCTATTTTTATATCTCATTTGTTTTGCCTCTGTGGAGAGGAAATTTGATTAGAAGAGGGACTGAGGGCTAGGCATGTCAGGCTTCGATCCAGCAAAGCACTTAGGAACATGCGTAACTTCCCCTACAAGTGACTTCCCACTGAAACTGATGTTGTTATCTCGTTTATACTGACACCGTGGCTTGCCACTCTCGGTTGCACTTGTGCCAAAATGCTTTTCTGAATCAGGGCACTGGATGGTGTGCCTGGACCTGCAATGACTCGAGGTAAGCTGCCTGATGATCTAGCCTCTGTTCGTTGTTCAGTCTAACCATGTTCCCAGTACCTCCTATCAGGTCGTGCCTTGGTGCACGGTATTTCATTCGCATTCACTTTGCCATTTAAGATCCATGGACCAACTGTGCTGTTCAGATTTCTTTTAGTTAGAGCTAGGCTGAGGCCTTTGTTCAGGTGAAGTTTTTTCGACAAACTGGAAAGGACTGATGGATTACCTGTGTCCTCCAAATTCAGGCCTTTTGCTGCTGAGGCCATGCGACTGTGCAGCCTCTTGCCTCTCTGTCTGAAAATAAAATCCAGAAATAAGGCTAACTTGTTTTTCTCCTTCTCACAAGGCTGGAATTGCCCAGGTAGCAGAGAGTTTATTCAGAGCTAATTATGAAGGGGAAAAAAGCAACAAAACAAGTTGCACATGGTTCTTTAAATCTCCACAGAAGCCTCAAACGAATGACTCGTGACAGCAAACAGTCTGGAGGTACAGAGACGGTGGATATTGGTGCACTGGGCTGTTCATCTACATCTGATTTGGACACTGATTTAATAGGTCTGGCTCAAAGTTCTTGGCTGTGTGGGCCAATTTCAATTAGTTGTCCCAAGGATGAGGACAGAAGAACTAAAATGTCCCTCATTTCAGCATGGCAATGTAGGAGTGGCAGAAAATGAGGAGAGTAGAGCCAGCCATCAGCTTTACTCGTAAGTGCCCTGCACATCTCCTGCCCCCGTTGCATTGCTGGGATGGCCCTTTGCCACTTGCCTCTGCAACCCTCTGGGTCTAAAATCAGCTTGCAGCTGCAGGTAGTCCGAAAGTATCGTACTGCATGTTGGAAGTTTAAGAGGGAATTTGGTACATTCACTGTTGCCCTGACAGAGAACGTTTCGTTCACAGAATCCTATCTGGGAAGCAAATATGATTGCTTCAGATCTGGAAACAACCAAAAAAGTTCGGCGGCATCCCCTCTGAGGAGGCTGCCGGAGAGCTGAGAGCGAACAAGGGCCTGATGTTGCGAGGAGGAGAGAGAAAGGGGAAATCAGCATTTCTCTGGAGGAAGAGAAAGCTAAGAGCCTTAGCTGTAAAAACAGTCAGAATGTTTGGCCTAGCATCCCCTTCTGCCGCACCTGTATTAACAAGGAGAGCAACTCCTTTGGGTGCTGATTCAGGCTGAATGAAAGTCATTACCCTCCACTTATAAGAAAAGAGCAGATGGTTTCAGTGCAGCTCCAAGTGTGTGGGAAATGAAGTCGTGGAATGCACATCAAGAGAGGCAGATTAAGGATCTCTATTTGGTGACACAAGAGTGAACGTGTTAGTAAGCAGCCCCCTAATTTTTGCTCACACAGCATCTTTGCTGTGCTTTGGGCCAGGAAGGCAGGTGTTAAAGGAGAAGAGACGTGGTCCCTGTCCCTCTTGACATTGGCTCTTGCGATGGAGTTGGCACTCTGGCGTGATTTGTTTTAAAGGTGCCATGGACTGTGCAGGGAAGAGCCAGATGGAGGATGTGTGTGCACAAGGAACTGGTTTTCTTGAAGCTATAACGGTGGCCACTGCCTTGTCCCACATTTGGGGACGTGCCAATTTATGTCTAAGGTTTGTGGGTATGGAGGGGGCTCTCTTTGTGGAAGGTTTCAGGTAGAAAGCTTCCATTTTCCATGCCAAAATAAACCTTAATCTCTCTATCATCACAAAAGAACCAGTGACTTATCCAAAGTTTTCATTTTCCTCTTCATCTAGAGTTTGACTCAGGCAAGTGCTCTGATTAGGACATAACATGTGAGTGGTCATGACCCCCTAAAACACCTAGTCACACTCATGATCTCCTTACGATAGGCATGGTACAGAGACGCTGGTTTTACCCGGCTGAGAGTGGAGGTTCCTCGGCTGTCAGCAAACCTCTCCAGTCAGTGCAAATCACAGTCAAGGCTCTTAGCTTCTGGCCTGATGTACAAAAGAAGTAAGCACAGGAATAAGGTCACTATTTATGCTGCTGTGTGGGATATGTCTCACCGCCCATCATGACCCTCCAGCGCCTGGAGTGAAAAGGGAGAGAGATTCCTCTCTGGATTTTTCACATGTGCCAACTAATCTCCTTGACCCTGTTGGTTGGTGGGCACATTACCTTTCCTCAGCACTTCTAAAAATTACACTTAAAGCCTACAGGCAGCTTTGCTTAAAAATCTTGGAAAATGAAGCCTGTGCCTCCCAGAACTGCTCTCAAGGGGACAAACCCTACCTTTCCCCAGAAGCATATTTGATTCAGGATAGTCTTTTCCGCTTCCAAAGAGGGAACAACTTTGTAACTGACTTTGAATTTTAAGGCTCCTCACTCCTGCTTTGACAAATGTAAAACACTTGCTATTTGCTAAATTGGGTTTGTGTCCGTACGTGCCACCGTAGTTCAAAGGTCTGCATCTGAAAGAATCTTTGGTTCATTTGGGGTCTGTCTGGAGTGGAGAAAGTCTGGGCAGTTGGATTCCTTCTGAGGCAGTTCATCAATCCGTAATGTTTTCAAGAAAGTTTTATTTTGCCACAGTGTCTACTAACGAGTTTAAGGCTGCCCTGGCAGAGGATCAAAACCTGCGTTATTTGGTGCTGTACTGACTTCATAAGGGTTTGCAGCATGGACTCAATTAAGTTTAAAAAACCAGGAAGGTGTGTCTCTCTGGTCTTTACATTAAATGCATACTGTATCTCAAGTATTCTGGACTTGAACCTATGCCATGTTTTGAAGCCGGTATTTTTGAAGGCTCACGAAGAAATGTGCTATGCTATGTATCATATATCTCCTGGAAACAGCCAGAGTTATAATTATGTCTTCTCCTGCTGTAAAAGATGCTAGTAAGTATTTCCAGTAAGGGAACATATAAAGGTGAATCCTAAAAGCAAGGACACAGAATTGTAGAATATTATTATTTATCATTGAGTAACATTGCAAAACTCCCCATCTTCATTTCATTGGAACTCTGTCTGAGTGTTGAAAGACATAATAAAAACAATCACTATATTCTCATTTTTCTGTGTGAAAAGATGAAGTCATGGCATATGGTCAGCTCACCAGTGCTGTTAATAATAAACCACAGATAATTAAGCACTGATTTATTCCTCTATGTAAGTGAAACAAATTGCTTTAACGGCTTTTGCTGAGGACCATCTAGTCAGATGGATTATATATAGGAAGTTCAAACTGAAAATTATGAGAGATCATATTTCAATGTGGTGGAAGTTTATGGTAGAAACAATTAGAAACCTAACAGAATGTGTCCTGTATTCTCTTTGATGGAAAATCAGATATTAATCTGGGGAAAAGTCTAATTCTCAACACAGCTGCTCCCTTTGCTCTAATGCTGCAGCTTTAAGTTGGAAAAAATGGAAACATGTTTAAAAAATTGATCACAGCTTATAATAGCAATAATCACCTTGAAATTGGTTGTTACTACAGTTAATGAACAGAGTATTAAAGCATAAAACGCCCTCAGATTCCCCCGGGCTATTAACTAACAAGCTAGTTGTTAACCATTGGTCAGATAGCATCTTTATTTGGTGACTGTCTTTCCAGGACGTGGGGCAGATGCTGGGGAGCCAGGGGATGCTCTAGGGTGGGGTGGGGGCCGGGGTTGTAGCCGCAGGAGTGAAGTGGGACCTTGAACAGATTATTGCCAGTGCGAGCCGCCCCCCCCCGCCCCCTTCCCTATGTCTGCAGTGCAGTGCCTTGCCTGCAGAGCACGGTCATCTGTGTCCGTGAGCTCCCACCAGTCTGCCCTAAGGATGAGTTTCCGCAGAGTGGGACAGGGCGGCCCTTGGCAGGACCCTGGGGTGCCCTTGCAGGCAGTGCCAGGGGCTCTTTGCGAGTGATGCTCCCAGGGCACGGGCTTTGCTTGGCTGGCAGGGATACGGAGAAGTCTTCCCTTTCCGGAAATGCTTCCTGGCCTTTTGCACTCTCATGGATACTGATAATGTATTGTGCGGACGGACAGGGTGGTGGCACCAAATTTAAAGGCCACAGGAGGAAGCAGAAGAAGGAATGGATGCTGGGCTGTGCCTCTAAACACATGCAGCAAGAGGCGCGGTCCATCTCCAAAACCAGCTTCCTGCTTTTTAAAGCTTTTTATTGCCTCTGTGGTTGTATCCGCTGTGCCTATTTCACATTTTGCTTTTGCCAGTCGAATGACTTTCTTCAGCTGGAGAGCAGGGCCAACATGCCCTGGGTCCCCTTCCATAAACCAGCAGGGTATTTTGTAAGCTGGCTGGTGAGCAGAAGTGCTCCTGCCTTTCAAGACGCTGATCGTCCTGTCCTCCACACTCAAGCCCTAGTTCCCTCTTGCGATAGCACAGACTGCCACCAGCTCTCCAGCTCTGACTGTGCTATTTTTGTTAAAAAAGCTTTGCACACGGACTCAGATTTCTCCAGGAGTCACTAGATTCACCATTATTTCAAACCAGAATGTCTCACCTCGCAGAGGGGAACTTTCCCCATTCAGGTAGCTCCTGTTTAAGTTCTCTCCAGTTTTTGAGTTAGAAATTTTGTAAGAGGACATGTGGTTACAAAAAAGTGAGGAATGGCTCAGTTTATCATACTATTAGCTTTGTGTGGTCTATAGTTTTTTTTGTATTACTCAGAAAGTTCCTTACAAAATCCTCTCTGATCTGGAGTTACTGCTTTCGTCCGGATGCTCACTACTCGCTGAGCTGTGAAGTAGTAAGGGGCTAATGAAGTGATATCACTAGAATTGCCTCCACTGATCTAACGACTCAGTTTTGTCTACTGGGTTTTTCTGGTGTTCATAAATTTATGGCTTACTACTCAAAGCCTTGGTATCTTTGGAAAACTTAATGTCAGAGAGCATTTATGACTAACCTGGTGTCTTGATCCCAGGAGTCTGAAGTAATAGGAGCAAATTTCACATGGCTATATTTAGGGATTTTTTCAGCACTGTTGGGTCCCTGTTCCTAGAGTAATAGCTCTTAACCAGAGCTGGTTGAAATTTGTGGCAGCAAATTTTTTCCCATGACATGTGATGTATCCTTGACACTAAAAATACTTATGGAAAAAGGTGGGTGATTTTGATTAAATTTCCGAGTATTTGATGGGAAAGCTTAAAACAAAGCATTTTTACTTGACAAATACCTGGCTTACAGCACTACGGAGATTTGTTGTGCAGACCACCACGAGCTTTTTATGAGGCTTAAAAGCAGTTTATATCATGCTGCAACTTCAAATATAATTACGCCGGCTCAGAAAATACTGCGCAGACATAAACCTCCATGCGTCAGCCCCTGGTTTCCCATGTCGCAGGCGTAAGAAAGGCTGCCTCCGTGACGCCTGTCTACCTCTTGCTCTGAAAGCGGCCTCATTCCCAGTTTGCAAACACTCTGTGGCCCATTGCAACCTTTTGCACTTCTCTAATCAAATTACAGAGAGGCAGCTTGCTGGATGTGATTTCTGTAGTGTGGGAGATTTAAAACCTGTGAGTTTTTACAGTAGCCTGCCCTGCGGCGTGGGGCCGGGGGGCAGCAAGGCTGCGGCAGGGCTGGGACCCAGGAGGGGACCCTTAGGCCTGATAAGGCCCATCTGTGCCCTTAGGCCTGCTGGGGGTTTTACTTAGGCTTGCTCTCTTCCTGGGGGGGTTTTGTTAGTGTAAAATACAGAGGCGTTCATGTTGCTAGGGTGAGAGAAAGGGCTTTTGCATGCGTACTGAAGGCCAGGCAGGCAAGCTAGCTTCCAGGTGTCTGCTGTAGGGACTGTTTAAATTATAATATTTTTGTTATTGGTGTCAGCTGTGGAGAGCGGGAGCAGCCCCTGCCAGGTGGTGTGTGTCTGGGGTGGATGAAGGAGAACGAGAGAGGGGCTGAAACCTCCCCAGGTGAGAGCAGGGCTGTGGCACCACGGATGCCTCCCGCCAGGGACCTCTGCTGGGCTGCGAAGGAGAAGGGGCCCTTGCATGCAGGTTTGAGTCTGAATTTCCTTTCACCTTTGTTATAAACTATTTTCATTTCTTTATAAGCTGTCTTCATTTCATCAGTGAAAAGGCTTGTGGGGTTTTTTTTTCTTTTTTTGAAGTTGAAGTTTTTTGCTTTGGTTTTTCTGAAGTCTGGTTTTGTTGGCTCAACGAGGCAGAAGTTACACCCATTCAAATACAGTTCAGCCTCAACTGAAGGTTGTTTCTTTTTTTTTCTTGTTTTCTTTTAACATTTTGATTCAGCTGCCAGAGTGAAAAATGAATGATTTGCACAGCACAAGCTGACAGTTGGAGGAATAGTCTTCTGAAAATCTTTTTCTGTGAGAGGTGTGTGGCTGGCTCTATGGAAAACAAAATGCTTCACCCAGAACTAAATGAACACTGTAGAAAAACGGTGATAGTTTTAATGGGTTTTATCCTAAACCCTGGAACATTATCTCTGGTGTAACTGCTTGTGCTACCTAATTAGCTCACTAAGCTGTCTAAATGCCCGGGCTGAACTCAGCTGCTATTGAAAGAATAATGATGTTGTTAAAATACAAACAGGACTTTTCTGCTTCTGTGTTAGCAGCTACCTGAAATTTTTCAATAACTGAGTTGTTCAGTTCTGTTGTGTTGTGCTTGAGGTGATACAGTTTGCTGTAACAGGAAATCAAGTGTGTTCTACTTATCACAGTGTTGGCTTTTTTTTTTTTTTTTTCCAAAACCCATCGTTGTAAATGTTGAGAACAAAATTATTGTGGTTAAAACTCTCAAAGAGTAGTTCTCAGTAGTCCAAGAGTAGTCCAGCAGTCCAAGTGTACAAAATAACTCACTTCTGAGTTAGGGTACTTATCAAAATTGCCAAACGTATGTTAAAACCGAAGTGGAAGCCTGCCTAGGCTAGGTGATCTTTCTGCTTTCCTGTATTTTGATCCATAGAACAAAATAACATATCAAACAACTACAGAAAGTGGCACATTTGCAAAAATATTTTCAGGACTGAATTTACTGCCCAATTTAATTTTGAGTAAGCTCACTTTGCAAATAGCCCTGATTATTTTGGTAGAGCTATAACCAAAGTACACTTCAGTGTGAACGAGGCCAGTGGCTCTTGCCTTCAACCAGCTTTGAATAAACTTGCTTTTGGTTGAGCATCCCTCCCCTTAACGTAAGTACCACAGAGGGATTTTCTGGTGCTGTGAAGAATTCAAAAAATACTCTTATGTCTTCTGACTTCTTAAATGTAACTTCTAAGAAAAGTCTTTGCAATTTAACAGACATTAGATCTACTCATCCCCACAAGTATAATGAGATGGCATTTTACTACTTAGCTCTGTTTTCTCTTCTAGCTGTCTGCAATGAGATGCTTTCTTAAAAGGTTACTGAAACCTGAATAAAACTCCAAGCAAGTATGTTTAGTGGTTTGTTTCAGTGCTGTAAAAGTGCTCCCCTTACTCACTTTATTAAGGAGGCAGCTTTCTGGGAAGAACTGGTAGCATAAGAAATGACATCATGGGTCAGAAAGGAAATTCAGGGATTTGAGTAGAGAGGCCAGTGGCCACAGCTGAAGTCTGGAATAAGTTTGAGTCTCTCTAAGCTGTGCAGAATAGAACTGGAAGAAAAAGAGACAAAAAGAAGGCTTAATATGAATTTTTTTTTTAGAAACATAATATCCCTGTGAAGTTTGAAAACTTTTTTGACGCTCATCTTGGCTGGAGTGGATGAATAGTAGGCTGGGGCCACGCATTGCAGTATCTCTATAGAGAAGCTCAGGTGACAAAAGAAGGAAGGATAAACTTTTACATGGGCATATAGCGCTTTAAAAGTAGACTTTAACAAAACGAAGGTGCTGAGCAGTTGTCAGTTCCTTCTCTGACCTTCCCTGCGATAGTTTTGTGTTTTGGCTGGGACAGAGGTATACATGCCCCCCACCAGTCAGAGCTCTGTTTTGGGAAAACAGGGAATTGAATGAAATCCCAGTGTTGACTCTTATTACAGTTTTGCTGTTGAAGAACCCTGATGTTTGCAGTGCTCTTTTCAAGCTGCTCTGAGAGTATTTTTCTTTCCCAATCACTTTCTTCTTTTTGTTGGGTCTGTTTCCAGCTGAGCTTCATTGTGTTTTTGCTGGAGTCTTTGGCTGAGTACGACTCGTGCTTGCCCAGTCCTTACAGTAGCATAATTTAGTTAACTTTTGCTTCTTGCTTTGTCCTTTGTACAGTACATGGGGGGTGTGTATGTATATATATGTATGTATATATATATATATATAGTTTCTCAAGAGACCTACCTGTGCGTGCATCCGAGTTTGTTCGTACAGACAGTGTGTAGTGACTGAGTACACAGTACTGAGTGGTTGTAGCTGATAGCAGCAAAAGCAAACCAGTTGTGTGTTTGTGCACCTAAACGTAGGCTTTGTTAAAACTAGCTGCCTTAGAAAAACCGCAGATTCATATTGTATTAAACTCTTACGCTAACTGGTCTCCTGGAACAGTACATTTGTTTCTGTAATGGAATTTAGATTTGCCCTTTAGTATAAAGCTCTGCCTGTAAATAGTTTATAAATAGCTTGTAATTAAGCAGTGTTACAGGTATAAACAGCTTGGCCTGCAGCACAGACTCTACAGACACCTCTAAGGGCTAAGTAACCGTTTACTTAGACACCCCTGGCCCTGAATAGCTCACTCTTCTGCTTCAGACCGATTCATCTCTGTCTCTTCCCATCCCTCCCTCTTCACAAAACTGGCATGAGGTTATACTGCCATAATGGAAAAATTATTCCAGGGGGGTAACAGTAAGAGAAAACAGCTTCTTCCATTAGTTAGCTGTGTTATCTAGCTGATAACACAGCTAACTAATCTATCGGAAAGAAACTCAGCTCTGAGCTTGACTGGATCTGAACTTTCTCCCCAGATCTGAATCTCTCTCTGCTGGAGTAACATAACATTTCCTACAGTTAAAACATGCCTGAACCTTAGTCATGTCATACACATTATAGTGGTTAAGCACCTTTATGGAGATTGACTTTTTGGGATCATTAAGGGGTGGGAGGGAGGGAGGGAGAGCTTGTAAGATTTGCTCACTGGTGTGTGGTGTTTTCCTGCGTGTTGTCACTGCTCCGTGGCTTTGGGTGGAAGGGGCTAATGGAAGAAGATGCCAGCAACTGCCTCGGGAAAGGCATCTGCGCCCTGCCTGGCCCAGGCACTCGAATCCAGCAAGTGCCGAGCTGATGCTTGTGCACTTGGTCTAATTACTTGTTTGGTCACCAAGTGGGGAAGTTCTGCTGCTCCCTCAGGTAGTTAAGACTTTAGAACATGGAGCTTAAAGACAAGTACTAATAATCCCTAGGAAGGACTTATCCCCAACATCATTCACTAATTCAACAATTCAAAATATAGAGTTAGGCTGCAAAATATTGCTGAGAAGACCTTTAGTACAAACATTAGCATTTCCACAGAATTCATAATCTTTAGGAGAGAGAGAAGAAAAAAAAAAAAAAAAAAGCATGATATTCCAGACAGTCCTGCCTGTATCACTTCAATGTGCTCTGCTATTACACGTTAGCAGATCTTCTACAACACGTCTCCCCAGTGACGAGCTCTCTCCGTGCATGCTCCCCACCCCTCCTCCTGAACATCATGCGTTGCTGCTTGCATCCCCTCTTTTCTCTGCATCAAATTCTGCAGTGGGAGGGAAAACAGGTGGTGGTATCATTGGCATCTTGATGTGCTGTAGCTTCTAATTAGCAAAAGAATTGCATTAATGTTATCTTAGGGAATCAACTAGTAGTCTTCAGGAGATGCTGCTGCTGCTGTGATTGGTCTTGCTGTCTGATAACTTTATGGAAAACGTGAACATCAAGTACCTTACTGGGAAATGGCCTGCAAAGTTGTCTTTGCTGATACCTTAATACTTTGGCTGGAATGAATATACCTTTTCTTCTGAGTATGCTTTGCAAAACAGCTTGTTGTCAGACACTGAAAAGCTACAAAAGAGGAATGGTGAGGAAATGGTAATAGGAATAGAAAATTGCCATTCTCAGGTGGGCAGAGAAAATGCCAGGGGAGAAAACATTTATGAGCAGGGTCTCCAGTAGAGCACATTATTTTGCATATTGTTTTCCTAGGCTCTGCTAAACATCCTGAAATAGTGAGAAGATGATCAGAGTTGCCAGTGGTACACAGTACTTTGACAGAGATATAGAGAGTGACTGATTTAAATCTTTGAGAAGGACTAAATAAAAAGTGAAGTTAACATGTAAATGCTGCGATTTTACCTTCCCTAGGGCTAGTAATAACTCTTGAGTAATTTCTCAGAAGCAGTTGGTGCCAGCCACCATTTAAGAATAACCTTGAGTGATTTAGATGAGTTTGGAGCAGGTAAGACCAAAATTTGAGTGACTGCTACAGAAAAACATGGAGAGAATGAACTGAAGTGGCAAAACATTGATTTAGGGGGCATTTTTTGCAATTTGCCCTGCTCAAATTGACCTCTTCCCCCCCCTCTAGCTTTGGCTAGAGACAAAGTAGGCGGTCATTTAAAACCCCAAAATGATGGTCTTAAGCGAAGGAGATATTCCAGGCTTTGCAGTACTGTGTGCGGATCTGTGCCTGAGGGCTGCTCGAAAGCGGTGGGCTAGCCCTGTTCCCGTGCGTATGCCTGAGGGTACCTGCAGAAGTTGCAGCCCCGTGTGTGCTGCAACCCCTGCTTGTGTTAGAACAGAAACTGGAAGGAAAACATACACAACTTGTTTGAGATTTTTTTATTATTATTTATTGATCTTAAAGCTGCAGAGCTGAAATCATAAGCTTTAAACAAAAGGTCCCTTTTTATTTACATATCTTTTACAAGCACACTGTTGCAGGATGTAATAGCTCTTCGAATGTTAACTTTCTTTTTATGCTTAGCTTTGCTGCAGCCATATGCAAAGGCTTGGAGTGCAGTTGGGTGAATAAGAGGGTGAATGAAAAATAGCCATAAGCCTGAGCAAGGCTCTCTGTTTTATAATATGCCTTTCCAATGAACAGTAGCTGTTGGAGGAGGTGTCCATGCTGAAAGGTCTCTAGAGAAACTGAATGAAATCAGTGCACCAGAATGTGCTACTGTTCTTATAATTTGGTGATCATAACTGGTTTTCATGAAAATAGGAGGGTTTTTTTGTGCTTTAACATGACAAGCTGCTCTTCAGGAAGGAAGGTGGCTTTGGAATGCATTTTCACTACTTCCCACCGATGTTTGTTGCCATCTCTCCACTGCAGATCTACATGAAATATTAACCAGGGATTGGACTTGTCAGTACCACAATATGGTCATAGCTAAGAAAATAAGACTGGTCATGCTGAGTCAGACCCAAAGGTTCCTATAGTCTTATGTTCAGTGTCAGGCATTGGCAGATAACTATAGAGGAATTTAGGAAATGAGCAAGCGTAAGTTTAGAACTGCACATTCCACAAAAAGCACAACAAAATTCCACCGAACAACTTTGTTTTGATCAGTTAAAAATAAAAAAGGTCACTGTTTGTTTGCTTGTTTGTTTTGGTCCAAGGGGGATGTTAAGGAGGATGTTTAGAGCAGCTCCGTAAGGTTCAGATAACAAAGGCCATTGTCAGAGAGTCGGCTACAAAGCTAGGGTCAAATTTTTACTGATGTGAATCCTGTGGTTCTGTTGGTTGGAGTAAGCTGTGTTGATTTGTATGGGTCAAGGATCTGGCCTGTAAGTTTTATGCCATTAAAGCTTATCTTGGTTTTCTGTTACTTTTTGGATTTTATGGCAATGTTTTTGCAATAACACAGATTCAGAGGTTGAGTTCCCATCTGATAAGCCTATTTGATGGGTTTTGAATTCTATATTCCCCTATACCCTTTCTCATGGGGTGGTAAAGTCCATACTTAGCAATAAACAATTGAGTCACTTGGATGACAAACACTTTCAAGTCCCTTATTCTTTAATACTGTTCTTTGGAGTTTGAAACAAACTCTTTACTGCTCCCTCATAGCAAAACATTGCACTCACTCAGTGAAGTCCACTTGTCATCTGCACCCTTCTCGGGGCAACGTGGTGGAGAGACCCAATCGTTGAGACTGCCGTATCATTTCAGCTGGAGTTTCCCCATTTGTGGGGCTGGCCCTCCCCAGCCACAGACTGTCCGGCAGAACTCGCTTCCGTCCACAGAGCGCTCAGCAATGCAGAATGCCACCAGAATTAGAGGTGGAAAAGGCTTGTTGAAAACTCTCTCTCCCGCTTCTTGAAAATGCAGGACTCTTCCTTACAATAACTTGTTTCATTCTTTGTCTAGGTATTTTCAGAAAGACTCAATCGATAGGGCTCAGCTGTTTCTCTTGGGAGATTATTCCACAGCCTAATGTACCTACTTTTGCTAAATGGGTTTCCAGATACCCATTTTTATTTTTATTTTTTTCCTGTGCTCAGTTTCATCCTATCACTTCCAGTTAGTTATACTTCCTTGAGTCACCTGGTACAAGAGCTCCCTTTCCTGATTGCGGGAAAAAGCCCAACCCTTTCTTCCCCGTGAGGAAGAATCCAGGGCTTGACTCTGGAAACAGAGAAGCTTGATGCTGCCTCGTCTCGTGTCTGAGGAAATTCCTCTCTTTCCCTCACCTTTCTGGCAAGAGTCAAGAAGTTTTAAGAGCTGGAGATGCTTCACGCAAACATTTTGAATAATCTGTCTACTGATTATTATAATTATATTCTGCTGTAGCTTTAGATGGTTAAAGAAAATAGTGGGTACAGCCTGGAAAGGACAGTGTTATGTCTTCTTCTCTGTCCTCTTATCAAATTAACTATATCTCAATCCTGCAACAAACCCTTGAACAGCATCTTAATTTCATTGGTCAGAGATTTTGAGGGTATTTTACCGCATGCAGTTGAGTATCTGGACAAGGTGAAGGTGAACCCAAATGTACCTATTCTTCAGTGCAGAGGGAGATTTGTCCTTTTGCAGGGACAGAGGCTGCTGTGCTAGGTGCTGCATAAGCAAAGGAGAAGATGTTGGTTTCTGACACAGAGCCCTGGCTAAATGCTGAAATGCACTGAGAAACTAACTATAATTTTAGACCTCTAATGTTCGTTAGGGTGGCTGGATGCTGTAACTTTTGTTCTCTTTTCTAGGCACCACAAGCTAATAAAGACGCTGCTCTCCCTGAAGTTGAGCGAAGCTTTTTAAGTTGAGAGACGTGTTCTTTTATTTTCTTTATTTTTTTAATATAGGTACTTGTTTCCATTTTCATTGGTGGAAAGTCTAGCATAGATGTACTGATTTGGACATCTTCAGGGAATAAATACACAAATATCTGAGATCATGATGGTGGAGGGGGAACCTTTTCTTCCCCCCCCCCCCATAATTTTTTGCATTTCAAATATCCCTGAACAGCTTTCGAGACAAAATGAATGTCACTCTCAAGGTGGATATTGATTCTTCATTAGAATCATATCAGAGCATCCAGCGAGGAATGGCAATGGGTGGAAACCTCTCAGACCCTGATTCAGAAAGGTTTTGTGCTGTTCCGCAGTGTTGTGTCTAGCCTCTTGCATGATGTGCTGCACAGGCAAATTTTCAAACAGCAGGTAAAAACTGTGCCGGTAAGCCAGGCATTTTCTCACCTGCTTTTCTGATTCAACTTGACCGTGCTGTAGGGTAACCTCTGGGGTTAGGAAGTCTTGTAACCCGAGGTGCTGGAAGCGTTGTAGGCTCAGGCTGCTGGAAACTGAGGTGTTTGGAGGAGCTGAGTGTCTCTGAGGTTGTGCAGCAGCTCTGTGGTGGCTTTGCAAGCATCAGTGTGGGAATAAATTACATAACCAAAGGAAATAAGTGCTTCGGTTTTGGGTATAACTTGCTGCAAGAGTGTTATGCTTTGACTGAACAGTGGTAAGGAATCACGTCCACCTTTTTTGCTCCTTATGTTCCTTCTGCTTTTATAAAGTATGATTCGAACCTACCAACTCTAACTTTACTTAAACTGTGTGGCAGCAGTACTGAGGTCTGTCTTTCATTTTCCTCCAGTTTGGCCCCACTTTCTCTTTTCAGTGCTTCTCTCTTACAACGTAAGAGTCGGTAAGAGTGGTCTTCCAGAGGAAGACTATGTTCCTAGGAGATGCACTTCATGTATTTAATCATCCTTGGAGCTTTTATTTTTCTAAAGGACTGAAGTGACAGCCTTTAGAGAATAATTATATGGAACACCATGTGTGAGCAAAGTGTGAAATGTCTCCAGTACCAACCAAAGCTATAGATATTTTTATTAAATATTAATGCCATGCAGTTATGAAGGATTTGCCAAGCAGATGTTAAGCTGGTCTTTGTGGTAATTTAATTGAGCAAGGAACTTTTCCTGTCACTTTTATCAATGTCAGACTATACATGACACTTTAAACTAAAAATATAAAACAGATGAAACAGAGAAAGAGAGAAAAGGGAGAAAAATAATTAATAATCAGTTTCCATTCATGACTATCTGTTAATATTTCCCCTCAGAGGATTTAATGTTTCTCCTGAATGTTTTTCTTGGAGGCTGATATGAATCTGAGCTAACCTAGATTCTGTGCAAATTCTTCCAGAGGGCCTCTGTCTGGAGTCTGGCCCACTCCTGCTGATTAATTTCTTTCTTTCCTATTTGTAAAAAGATGATGATAAAAGCAAACCCTAAACTATTCTGAAGAATACGACCATGTGGGACTCTGAAAATATTTGTGGATTGCTCTCTCCTTCCCTACTCGGAGCACCTCTTGACGCTTAAATATCACAGTGGGATCTTTCTGTACTTAACTTCAGTAAGATTCAGTCAATCTATACGTAAGGTCCCCGTAAAGTGAAACACCTTAACATGATTTAGCATCGTAACATATTTGGTTATGTACAACTCATCGGGCAAAAATAAATAAGAATAATACAAAGATTGAAATGTCTGTAGGTCAGGTGCAGTATAATGAGCTCATTCATGAAACATCACTGACCCCTCCTCACAAGTATGACATTATTTACATGGAAAAAATGTAGTCACGCTTCTACCTTGTGTGCGGTGTTCTAAACTTACAGAACTCTTTTTGCCCACGTTTAAGTGGGCTTGTCTCCGTTCTGTTCCCTGGAGACGACATCCACCCACCTTGCTCATCGGAATGCACTATCCTGGAGCTTGAAGGAGGTGATCCTTGAATATTAACCAGCTGTCTTAGACCCCTCTTCCTTCTAGGGCCCTATCCCATGGGATTCTTCCAAGAAGGTCCCTGAAGAGGCCAAAGTTTGCACATTGGATACATGTGAGAGGGTCCCGCTTAAGGCGAAGAAGCTGTGTGTGCAGACTGGCTGCTCTAGTGGGATACAGAAGACTTGATCAGCAAAGGACCATGATGCTCACTAGTGACTTCTGGTTAAGTCACTGAAAGCCTAGCCAGTAGAGAAGAGCTAAGCAAACTGTTTCCTCAGCAAGAGAACTGATAGTTGAGGGGGAAAATTTCTCTGCTTTTACCTCATAGAAGTAAGTAGCTGACTGTAATAAGTTTAAGGGTAAAGCAATAAACAGGTCTCCTCTCCTCTGGCTTCTGCAGTTGTTGCCACTGACTTATTTGTATGGATGCAGAAAAAGCATGTATGCAAGTAGGGGAAATGGAGAGGGGGATTCAATTTTGCAGACTACTACTGTGCTACTATTTACTGCTGGGAATGCAGCAAATGTTGACTGCTAATACCTTATTTAATAAGGTCTATACCAAATCCAGATGTTGCACAGAAGACCTGGAATGGGCATGCAGCACAGAAACATGGAGCTTCCCGTATTTCCTGTGGAATACACTCAAAGCTTCCTTCTTCTGGGGTATGTGTGCTCACAGACAAAATACTGGTTTGCAGTATAGGCAAGAGACAGTTTATTTTTCATGTTCTAAATGGTGTTAAGTTTTCAGTGAATTGTCCTACTTGATTGGTTCAAGATCAATACATCTGGTCGACAAGATGAGAATGAGAAAGTGGAAGCAGGCCTGAGATCTGATCAAACTTTTTTTTATTATTGTTATTTTGAAAGGAAGGAAGGAGTAATGCTTGTCTGAGGTTGTTTTTGTCCCCTTACCTACCTATCGCTCATCTGTTGTCAAGTCAATGAAGTGCTGAACAGTGTGATTGACAAACATGAAAATAACAGCAAAATACTGTGCAAACACGCAGTGCCCGGATGAGTAGCAATTGCCAGAATAATGCCCCAAACTCTGCAAGTTGACTTTGAGTTCTCCATTGTGCCTGGCATTTTTCCAGCTTCTCACACACTTAATACTGGTTGACTGTATTCATAGCAGTGCCTGCAGAAAATGCTCTCAGACGGACTACAGCGTAATAGGAATGCTCTGTGTGCTGTGAGAGTTTGTATGCCATAAAGAAACAGAGAACCAAGGAAGGAGCAGGCAGAGCTACTGTATGTTGCAAATCTCTACTGACCGTTAGAGTCAAAAGATTCATTTCATAGTTTGGATGACAAATTTTGGAAATAATCATCAGATGTTTTACCAGCAGACTTTCTCCCAGAGATCTTGGCTTTGAGTCATGTCACTGATGCTTAGCCAGCATCCTTGATTCAGTGATGCTGTAGCTTAAATGGTTGCAAGAAAGTGCTTCACCACTATCTTTTCCAAATTCCCCACGTTAAGAGCACTAGCGTTAAAGGGTTTGTTGGCTCTGAAAGCTGAACTCTTACTTTTATCAGCAGAATAATGTCAGTATCAGATAGAACTCAATATTTTTCATTTCACATGGTTTGTCATGTTTTTTATTTTCCTGCTGGAGTAGAAATTGCCTTGTGGTATGCAGCACTGTCTAGGTTTTGGTGCAAAACTTGAAGGCTTTTGGGGACAGGGAGGGAATGGAGGGAAAAAGGTGTTTGAACATAGAATTTTTTTTCCTGTTGCTCCTTTCTCTGAACTATAACAAAAGTCTAGAGGTTTTTCAAGTAAATTTAAGCCATCCGCACCTCATTTTATCTTGTCAGTCACTGTATAAGAAGGAGCTCAGGTCTTATATGCAATAAACACTGTCCTGTTGACAGTGGTTTCCCAGAAGGGTGTGAGCTAGTATCAATTAGTTTTATGGTGGTGCTTTTTCTAATATGGAAACATATGGTGCATTTTGCTGTTTGGAGTTTATACATAGCATGGGCACACAGCTCTCATTAACTTTAATGAGACTTGCATGCACAAGGGGAACATATAGGCCACATCATGAAGGTCTGGGTTTTTACTGTTTTGCTTTGATAGATTAGTACCTATCTGTACCTGCCTGCTTTAGTCTGCCAGTTCCAAGGTCTTTGGCCGTAGTTATTTTGACTGTAATCTATACCAAGCTTTTGCTCAGGAGGTTGTCTGATGGGCAGGAAGGACCAAGTTCCTTGGCCAGAGGCTCGGATCTGAGAAAATGAAGTGGGGTATGGAAAAGTGCTGAAAGGACGGTGTGCACAGCCCAAAAGGCCACATGCACTGTGGACGCTGGAGGGGACAGGTTGGTATCTGTTGTTTCTTGCCAAGGTCTGAAACTGCAGTGTGTTGGTTTTGAGCAATGTATGTTCCTTCGTAAGTTCCTTTTAAGTGAGCCCCTGAAGAGCTGGACTCTAAACCAAGGTATCTGATGGGAATATCGCTCTCCGGAGTGTATACCGATACTAGTGGGAACTTGGAGGCTTGACACTGCCCTTCTAGCCTGTAACAGGGAGGCTGTAGATTTAGCATCCCAAAATAAGGATCCCAAAGAATGGGTGCCTGCGCCGGGGTGTGGGGCCGGGCTAACAATGTCTGAATGTTGCTTAGGTACAGGGGCCTGATAAGGTGTGGGGAATGCAAAACCTAGGTGTAATACAGCAAGCTGGTGTTTGATTACACCAGATAGCTCAGCCAGGCCTGTTAAACCTTTGCAAAGACAAAGAATGAGCTTCTTCAAGCTGCAGGATGCATGTAAGCCATTGGCAAGTATGTATTGCATGACTCACCTTCACAAAGAATATGTTTGTTACAGCCTGTATTTGAAGATGTTAGTGCAGGCATTAATGCCTCATGCCTGTTAGCTTTGGACATCTGTGACTTGGTCCCAAGTCAGGATACAAGTGCACAAAGAGGACTTGCATCTCTGCTGCTCTTTGTATACTGCAACCAGTAGTGGGATTTCTGTCTGTAAGACCTGGATGTGGTTGTAGCATGGCAGGATAAAATGGTAATTAATTTCAGTGCTTAGAAAAACAAAAGCCCATTAATAGAGCTGATAAAACACACATTTAAAATGATCATCGTGCAAAGTCAGGAAAATGTTCTTTATTCCATAGGGTAGCATCTCTAATCATCCTCAAAGTTAAGATCAGTTTTGTGTTGCTTTTGGTAGGAGAATTATAATAGGAACCATTACCCTTTAAAACAACCATGCAGTGACTTTAGTGCAAGCTACATTCCTTGTCTCTCGTAGAAGCTGGTTATCTTGTTTGCTGATGGCTGTCTGTGCATTTGGACAGATGCATGCTTTAGTATGAATAAACTTCCCTTTCAAGCTGCCAGCCAGATGCACTATGGGTTTATGAATCCCTTTTGGTATAGGAAGTTTTTTTAATTTTTTTTTTAAAGCAGAAATGTCATAAAACCTCCTAAGTTATAGCATTCAACTACTGAAGTTTAAACAAGACATAAATCTGGAAATTAGAAGATAAACCATGTGTTCATATTGCTAAATAATGAGGAGTGATCGTCCAGCTCTAGACAAAGATTGTGGTCTTTCACAGTAGCAGAGTTGAATCTGGGATAAAACTGGAGAGGGAAAAGAATCAGGAAAAGGTGAAGAAAAAAGCATCAGCCTGGGAAGGGATTATCTCAACAATGTGTGAAGTTATCTCACGTTTTAGTCAGGTTGTTCCCTTGTCCCTGTATCTATGTCCCAAGTATCTAGTTTGGAAGCCACACTCCATTGAAACCAAGAGAGTTAAATAGGTTATTACTGTCTTTCTTATATTTGTTATAATAACCGTGAATATGCTCACTCAGGTGTTGAGGAATCTTGCACCAAAGACCAGTAGCCCAGTCCCATATTTGTCATTGCTTTTGTGCAGGAAGGGTCATATCCATTTTACACCTGTGAAGGTCAGTGAATCCAGTGATGAGAAACTGTGTGCACGCTTACTTTTCTGCTGTTGGTGACCATGCTGAAAAAATTTTTTAAGTCACAGCAGTAGCAGGAGAAAAGAGAGACTGTATTTTCTTGGCTGGACATGACTCTGTGCTATAATCTTCGTTTTTCAGTTTAAATGCTCCAGGATCATCACAAACTTGAATCTGAATGAAGCACTTAGCTCTGATTTCATGAAAGGATGCGACTAACCTTAATGTTAAGGAAAGAGATGTCTGTGCTTAGTGCCAAATTTTCTCATGTTAAGGATGCTTTTTCTTGCTGCTACTGAATTTTCTGCAGGTCTCCATTTCTGTTTCATCACGTAGAGAAGGACCAGGCCTTAAGGTGGCCCAGCAGCTTTCCTGCGTAGCCAGAATTTTGGAAACGCCCAAAGGCTGTTGACCTAAGGTGCTTTGGAAAGAAAAGACGGTGTTGAGACTGGGCAGAGTCAAGGGGAGGGGGAAGCAGGGACCTGCCTCCCGAGGAGGCTTGTCCTTGGGGCAGTGTGCTGCTGCGAGGAGAGATGCGAGGCCGCTGCATCCGCAGGTAGCACAAGCTCTGACCTGAGCGATTAAGCAGTGGTAAGAGGCAGGAGAGCTCCTCTGGGTCTGTCTAAACAGTATTTTGCAGGGGATTTTTATTTTTTAATTAATATTGCATTGTAATGCTGGAAGTTGGACACTTCCATGAGAGAAAACCAAATTAAAATGGCATGGTTCTAAACTCCTCCTGGATACGATACCAGATTTTTTTTTTGATTGGTTCTTGAGGGACTAATTTGAAAAACGTTAAAACTGTGGCGTTCTGAAAGCAAACGTGGCTGGTGTTCCTCAGCGTCGTATAGTCAAAACTCGGAGCTGGACTGCCCCAAATTACGAGGTATGGATGTAACTCATGATGCTTCTCAGTGCTCGGTTCTGCTTGCAGAACACACTTATTTCCTGTGTTCAACCTTGTCCTTGCGGTGCTGGCAGTGGGAAACGCGCCTTCTGAAACGAAAGGTGAAGTTATCATGCAACTCTCTCACTTTGGCAACTTAAGGCTTCCAAAGAAGTACCAAGTATTGTAAGCTTCCTTCTTTGTAAGACTCCTATAAAGTGGCAGTCCTGCAGATCCAGGATTTCCTTCCGGTCCTGTACAGAGAACTTTTTACCTGCTGAAATCCATCCCTTTGCCCAGAATAGTCCCTTCTGTTAAGGGGAAAGTTTCTGGCATTGCCTCTGTTTGCCTCAAAAACACTCTGTCCCAAGAAGATAGTCTCCTAAAATCAGGAATGGCTAATCCTTGATAGCTGAGTGGCCTTATTTGTAGCCTGTTTGCCTAATAAATGCAGAAATTTTCAGCCTTTTCAAATCCTACTTTTTTTTCGTAGCCACATGGTAATCAATTATTAAAATAAATAAATAAAAATAACCAGGCCCTGGTTATTTTCACAAATAAATGCATCCAGGCAAAGCTAGTATCAGGGCATTTGTCTTCTGTCAGAACTGGGTATAGCAGGACGGGCGTGAGCATTCGGAGTGCCATAGCCTGTCACGTTAGTTTGGCTGCAGGCCAGTTTTAGTAGCTTTCACTGCTTGCTCAGTGTAAGGCTGACACTGCTGCGGTGTCACTAGCAGCTACTGTCTTCTAGAACAATATGCCTCTTTTTGAAGGAAAAGGGGGTCTCACTTTGGAAGCTTATATACAGGTAGAGCCCTGAGATGGATTTCAGTTCCCCCTTCCCAGTTGCCCCACGGAGGTAACCAAGAGGAGATTCCTAAGCTACGAGCGTGTTTATTTCCAGTTTGGCCCTCAAGCCCGGATCTCTCCCAGACAGCGTGACATATTTTTTGCTTGTTGAAAAATTTCCCCATGTTGCAATTTTGAGTGCTCTGTAATAGGCAAAAAAAATCAAAAACAAAACCAAAAACTTTTCATTTTCCTAGAACTACTTGGCCGTATCCTTTCGACGTTATTTATTGAAGGCAGATACATTAACAGTTAACACTGGGTTTAATTTTATTCTTCTTACAGCTAATGTCGATTCCAGCTCTTCTGATTTTGATGAAGACTGGCTCTGCTGGCTGCCTGTGGCTGGCACAACTACAAAGCTGATTTCAGGAACCTTAGATGTTTATTTAGATTCCTTAAATGTTTTGGCTTGATGGTATCTTGGGTATTTTGAAACTTTTGAAGCCTTTTCAATTCCCAACAGCACCAAGCAGGCAGACGTAGAAACACACAGCAACTTGGAGTCAAGTGCCATCTTTGCTTTGTTCTTCAGATCTGTAAGTAGCCCGAAGTGGGTGAATCCAACCAAGTGTAAAAGAAATAATAGTAAAAATTGGCAGATGGGGACCACATTCTTCCTCTCCGTTGGGAGAGGATGGAGAAGGAAAGATGCTTTGTGTGCCTCCCTTAACGCAATTTGCTTTGGTAGAAGGGGCTAGTGCAGCTGTGGAATTTGCAGCCTGTGCATAAATGCCGATTCCGGCGCTTTGGAGGTCAGGTATGAGCACGAAAGCAGGCTCCTAGGGCTCAGCTGCCCGTTCACCCTCAAGCAGCTAAGCACTTTTCTTCTGTCCGTTTCTGTGCCGTTTAGATTTGCATGCAAAAATCCTTTCTGAGCTCGTGTCCTGCTGCTGTAGCAGTGATATTACGTGGCTCTCCTGAAAAGCACACGTGAAGCAATGCTGGGGACCGGAGTGAGGGAAGAGCACGTGCAGGCAGCACCCTTTGGCAAAATGTTTTCAGTACACCTGCGCGTTTGGGACTGGGAGGCCACGTGCAGCTGCTTCCCGAGCTGAGAAGAGGTAACAGTTTTATGTAAACAGGGATGATCTTATACCCATTGGTTTAAAAGCAGTGATCTTCTAGGGGATGACTGGCTGATGAATACTGAGCAGAAATAGCCATAAATTACTTCTCATCCCTTTCAGGAATCTGTTCAGCTCCTCACAATCTTCTGGTGCCTTCCTGTTAGTGCAGTGAGTTACACTAAATGCCTGAACTCCTGCAAGAGACCTCACGAAGAAGCAGTGATGTGGGGCTGGGCTGTGCAGCCTGAGGCCGTTGCTTGGCCCACCCCATCCCCAGGCACTCCCGTTCCTGCCCTCAGCCTTTCCTCGCATGCTGAATGCGATGTGTTCTCCTTTGGCGAAACCTCAGCAACTGCCAGGCCTGACAAAAGCTGCTCTTCCACACAGCTGTGGGAACAGGAATGAAATGAATGCAGTTAGCCTCCCAGACTCGAGCCCTTGCCTCTCTGGTTGTACAGACCGAAGATTTGGACCCCAACGTGTGACTGCTGGCAGATCCTGACCAGCAGCATGGTGGGGAAGTTAGGCTGGAGCTCTGAGCCGTGCGCCTTTGGCTAAATGTTTCTGGAGTACATGAGGGAGACCTGCTTTTCTGCTTATTTACCTGCCCGAACCCTGGAGCAAAGGAGGCTTGGGTTTGATGGCGTACCCTTGATTTCTGTGGTGCACTTGAGGAAGTTGCATTACCAGGTCTCTAATAGTGAAGCAGGCATTAGGAGACTAATCCCCAGTGGGTTTTGCGAGGTTAGTGAGGCACTCTCATGCGTGCTGTTGGAGCACTTTTGGAGCTGGTTCTGGGATGCTTTTTCTGGGATTCCCAAGGAAGGAGCACCCACCTGGGGAGGGGTGTCTGGAGCATTGCAGGGACATGTCCTGCAGCTTTAGCTATTCCAGCCACCACTGAGGACCGATGCCAAGCAGAAAAGATAGTGGAGGTTTTCTTCCTTGCAAAAACTTGGGGGACTTTTCCAGAAAGGCTGACTTGACACCAGGGAGGTGGAATTTGTGTGTGCATGTGCGTGCATGGTTTTTTTGGTGTGTGTGTGTGTGTTTTTTGGTTTCTTTTTTTCATCTGGGGATGAGCTAGAGAGCTGTTGCCATGTGTCCTGAAATCCCTCTGTAGTGAGAACACAGAGACAGGTCTTCTGTATTCACCTCCCATATCCCTTTTCTCACATGATGGTAGAAAAAATGTCCTCCATAAATTTTCTTCCTTGTGTACCAGCTTTTTTCCCCTCAAAAGCCCATGAGGACTTGTTATAGCGCCTGAAGGGATATGAAGGCAGTATTTGGGGCATATATTCTTATTCCTGTGGCATTCCTCCCCACACTCGCTGTTTTTTCTCTTTCTTTGCAAAACCTCCAGACTTCACAGCATATCAGCAAAAATGTGTAGAAAGCTCTACTGTTGTTGATGCTCAAAGAGTTAATTAACTGTCTTGCAGCCTTGAGGCCTATTTGTCTTTCCTGGCGCATCAAAGCGTGTAGGAGAAAAAACTGTGTGCAAGAAATGTGACAGAATACATCTCCTCTTTCCTCTCTGGAAGCATAGCGGACGCTGTTTCACGCACAACCATGAGATTTGCGCCATTCATTACGGAAGTGTACTGCAGTGTGCAAGGAGGACGAAACCGCCGTAAATTTTTTAAGTAGAGTTTCATTGGCAATTAGAGCTGTCTAATGTGTACAGCGAGAATATCTCTTGGTTTTTTTTTTAATCTTCTGCAGAATTCTCTAGAAAGAATAATTATTATTAATTAGTTCAAAAGTCAAAAGAAAGGACCTTGTTTTCAGTAATTCTGCAGGACTTCCCCACATGGGAGCTGACAGACAAAACCAAAATAGCTGTAGACAGTTGAGGGGTCGTCCTGGCCACTTCAGTTGTCGCAGATAGTGTGCAGCCCTGCTCTTGAAACACGTGCTGTGCTTTTCTGATACGTAGTGCAGGCTGAATCTAAGAAACCCCTATGTCTGTTGTGCTGTTAAACAGTGACCTTATGTGCAACCTCACAAGCTAAATACACTAAAACAGCTATGGGCAATTGGAGAAGGTGGCAAGATGAGACCGCTGGGTTTCTTGTTCGTTTTGTTGGGATGTTGCAGGGCAGCCTCTGCCATGCCGAATCTACAGACAGGCTGTTGGCCGTTTTCCTGGGCAGGAAAGTAGCGTCTCGGAGAGAGGTTGCACAGGGAGAGCAAGATGGTGTCTCTCGTGTTGGTGTCTCTTCTGTGTTCTTGAATCCTCTTGCTCCCTTATTACCGTCTCTGCCTCCGCTCCAAGAGGGATGTCCTGGGGCACTTGCTGCGTGACGCTCGCCGTCCTTTGGTGCCTGGTTCCACTGCTGCGCAGAAATGCCGCCTGCTCTGACCTGGCGGTCGGGCTCTGCACGAGTGAGACGGCCCTTGCTGGGCTAGGCGCAGCCTTTCCTGCTGTTTCCTCTTAGGTACTTTGGAAATACCGCTTTTGGGAGGTATTTTCATAATGGAGCTGAATGGATGCAGCAAACTCCCTTGCAGAAGAGGAAGCTATCAGTTCTCTGAACTGAGTGTGCGTAATACTGACAAATAATTTACTTTATTTTAAGGTACGCTGAAAGGCTGTTAAAATCAGAATTGATTTTCATTTTCCTTTGCGAAAGAGTGACTAGAAGCAGAACACGTTGCTATCACACAGTTTGTAATATTTAGGCCTGTCTTCTGCCGTTAAGCCAGAGGTATATGGGGACAAGACAGGCCTGAGAGAGAACATTTTGGGTGTTGCATTAAAGAACAGAGCAAAGCCCCCGCACCCCCCCAGGTTTCTTCACGTGTCAGCACGGTCCCCGTGTCAATTAGCTTCCGTGACCACTGGATGTAGCTATTGCTTCACAGAAACACAGCCAGGTAAGCACCTTTCTGGCTCTTTTTTTGAGCAGGTTTGAAAGAGATCACATTTAAATGCAATTCCTACTACTGGTCTCCTTTTTCTAATGTGTATATTTTTCAGTCCTTTCCCAGTGTTTCTTAGAATATGAGCAAAGTCTCTTTTATGTGAATATTTGAAATTTTTCTAGCTGTCCTCCTGCTTATCAGCTATGAAAAGTACATGGGACGTCACTGGATACTCTAATAATGAGATGAAGAGTTACCTGCTCAGAACTGCACTCGCTTCCTGAGGAGAAACAAAAATGGTCCAATGGGCCAAACTCTTTAATCTGTCTGTGAAATTCCAATGCTGTGGAACAACAAGTTTATCAAATGCAGGCAGTGACCTGAAGATCTGGAAATGAAAATGGTTGGCCCTTTTTGTGTGACAAAAATGTCAAGCTAGGTCAGGTGTTAAAGCCTTTATTTATCTACTTATACTCGAAGAGTTCCTTCCGTTCTGCAGGGTTAAACACGAGCACCATGTTTCAGAGGCAACATGGGAGAATAGATATATCTTGTAGGTATTCTGTGGAGAGGCAGCATGTTTAGCAGCACTGAAAACAGAGGCTTAATCATAAAGGAGAAAACACCAAACCCCCCAAATAGGCCTTATTTAAAAAAGGTGAAGCAAATGATATCTAAAGACACAAAATTCTCTGTAGAGAATTTATAAGGCTGCCCTAGTAAACATTTATGTGTTTTTTTTTGTTTTTGTTTTTTTCCCCCCTATTTAGCTTACTAGTATTAGTACAGGAAGATGTATGTATCATTGAACCCTAGCAAATGGGGCTAGAAAGGACAATATGTTATTTAGTCTTGTTCTTTCCCCAAGGCAGGATCAACTAGATCTAACCCTCCTTGACAGATAAGCAGTAAACCTGTTCTTAAAAACCTCCTGTAACAGAAATTTGACACCCTTCCTCAGGCAATCTTTGCCAATGCAGAACTCTTCTTACTGCTGGAAAGCCTTTCCTAAGGACAAGCCTACATCTCCCTAGCTGTAATTTAACCCTTCGGTTTCTTGCCTTATCCCCAGGGGACACAGGAGTTTATTCTTTTTCTCTTGCATGTTTGAAGGCAGTCTTTGCCTCTCCCCACAGTCTTCTCTAAACTGCAGGCTCCCCTTCTTCCAATATTTTCCCACCAGCCTGTTTTCCAGATCCCTGATCACTCTCACTGTCCTGTGGGGCAGTGGAGCTGTGTCCAGCTCTCTGGGGCTGGTAGATTGTGGAGCAGCTTTTTTCTTGTTCTTGAATGCTTATAGCTGTGTCTGGGCCAAGGCACACTCAACTTTCAGCAGCTAAACCCTAATTTTAGTTTAGAAGACTTTAGGGAGACAATGCATAAATAGTGTCTTGCTACCACTACATACTCGCTGAAAGATGAAGATTTTGGAGAGCTGCCTGGTTGTGTTTTAGGCAAACAGGACGGCATGGGTGTTTGCTTTCATGGCAGACAACAGAGAATAAAGCTCTGCAATGGGAGGAGAGGGGAGCTAAGTGAGCAGAGTATTGTGCCTGCATGTAAAATTAGACCCTCCAGTGCTAAACATGCAAGAGCCATCTCCAAAAAGTGCAGGGTTTGAGCCAGAGTTTAAGTAAAAAATTGTTGCCATCCTAGTGACTAAGGTCCTACATTCAGATTGCTTGCATTAGCAAGAGCAAACACCAAAAGCATCTGAGAAATATAAAACTAAAAGGACTCAAACACAGTGGCTTTGTAATCTGCTTCTTTTTAATACAGCTTTCTTTTATATAACTATTAGCATGAATATGGGAAGGATCTTGCTTTTTTATTTTTTCCCCTTTCCTCCCCTTTATCACGGTGCATTTTAAATCAAGCTGTCCTCTGTAGCTCTGCGGCAAATCTGCACATTTCTGGTTTTGCTCTTTCAGAGGATAATTTCTCCTGTTTAATGAGATCTGAGAATGAAGTCAGGCATGAGTTGGAGAAAGGTCACAGCATGTGCTCAAAGGTATATTAACTACTGTCGGAGCTGGCATCCGTCGACTTCCATGAGGACAAAATTAAGCAGCAAACAGTAAATACTTCCACTAGCACTTTATTACAAGCAGGACCATTTACAATGAATAAGAATTTGAGAAGCTTCAAGGATGAAATGGGGATGTTCACAAATAAAAAGAAAAAGATCTTACCACTTAGACTTGGAATGTGATTCCAGTCAAGGTTAATAGGGAAATGGTTAATGAGGGGTACAGAATCCAAAGGCTGTCTTGATGCCATATTGTGTCTTACACAGGTAATTAATGCTACTGACTACTGCTAAATGGCTCTACCTGAGCACGTTTTCTCTAACAGGAACTTTAAATCCCACACATTGTATACAGGAGCACTCTCCTGATGCTTTACGACTCCCACTAATGCTGAACAGGCTAAATCAGAACCAATTTCTTCCACTCGTTTCCAGGATGGTGATTTGCATCCATCACCACCACAATGCATTTATCATTCAGGGCCCAGTGGTGCAATGGCAAGTTTGGCATCGGCTTCACGGGGGGCAGGATCAAACCTTGAATGCATGTAGTAAAAGCATAATGACATTCTGCCTCTTGGAAAGCATCGCCACAGCAGGCAGTACCGTGGTTTAAAAAAAAAAAAGGCAGCTCCCTCTTTGGGAACCTCTCTTCCCTATTGTCATCTTTCTCCCTTCTTTTATTTTTAGGAAAGTTATTCTTCTACAAGTCCCAGCCAAATGTTGCCCCTCAGTGGCTGGTGCTGTGAAGAATAAAAAGCAGCTCAAGGTAGACAAAGCCTGTGAGGCATCCCTTGCCCAGACGGAGAATAAAGATGCAAAATCCACGTGGTTCACCAAATCAGCTCTCTCCATTCGCATCCCCTCCTGGAAGCTGAGCTGTGCTGAGGGCCGGGCACGGGAGGAGGAAGTGCAAGATCCAATTACTCTGAGAGAAAGAGGCTGCAGAGGACTGTCTGTCTGGTTTTGTTGTTCAAAATATCTTGTTTTCCCTTCCTCGAACAGAGGCTTTAAAGTAGGGCATTTGTGTACACTGGTCTTTCCACCCAGTGCTCATTGTATTGACAGGAATCGCTTCAGCTGAACAGTTTCATCAATGTGCTCGAGCCTGTTCGTAGGTGGCATCCGGAGGGCAGATTCCTCTCTTATCCAAGACCCAGGCCTATTCCATTACTGTCTTGGAAACATCGCCCAGGTGCACGTAGGCATTGCTTTTCTTCTCACTCCCCTCTTTCCCCCTCCTTTCTCCTTTGGTTGTTTGAATAAAACAGCTTGAAAAGCTGAGGCCAAATCCTCAATTTCTTTTGGGCAAGGAGTAATAGCTTTACAGGATTAGCCTTCAGGTTCCACCTGCCCTTAACATAATATGGGTATGAAAACTCGCAGAAGGGACAGTCGCTCCTGTGCCGACTTACAGCACAACACCGACAGCTGCAGAATTGCACCTATTGATTGCGGTGTAAGCGGGAATGTTTCATCAACCTTTAATTGAGCTGATTCCTAAACAGAATAGGGTCAAAGTGGATTGTGCTGTGCAGTCTAAATAGCCTTACCAAGTAGAGGTAAATGCCTCATAAGCAGGTCATAATTTATATCGTTTTAGAATTTCTTGGGATCTGAGATTTACAGCCTTTCTGAAATTTTGGGCTCTGGCTTAGCGGAACAGAAACATGATGCCAGGTTTGTGCACGTTTCCAGCACGTGCGTGGCATCCGCTGCCTCCAAGTGATACTTCATGTGTGTTGACTTATGATCATGCACTTTAAAGAGTGCCTATGTGTGTCCTGGCTAAACACACAAAACCAAATCAAGCTAGCAACTTTCCTGGTAACTTCCCCATGAATTCGACCCCGACAAGCTCCACACTGGTTCTTCTGCCTGTGGGATCCTTTTCGGTGACATTCCCTCTCGCTGCAAAGCAGCAACAGCACTGGAGTAAGATCTACTTGCAAAAGTCAAAGATTTGGTCTCCGGTGTAGAAAAACTGATTTCTTTTGCGTGTCCTGTTCTTTTCCCACTCCCTGGTATTTCTGGAAACTGGGGATTGCTTGCTGAATTTGTCTCGCTGTGTTCAAGAGTGGCTCGTAATCAGAGTGACTGAGTGAATCCAAATTCACCCAGTGGTGGACTTTTCCTCTTTCTTCCCTTCTTCTTTTCCAAAAATTGAACTTTATTGAATCTCCTAGATTGAGCTACATGTTACCGTTTTCAGGGAGCAAACTTTTGTTTTGCAAGGGACTGTGTGGTTTTTGGCTTGGCAGAACAGGTGCGAATTAGTAAATTCGCTTAGTTTCTTTTCTAATCCATCATCTACCAGTTGTGCAGTACTGGTGGATAACACACAGATGAGATGATGATGATAAACAGAGTAAATTTGTTTTAAGTTTCCTCTGAAATGGAGTTTAGTCTGCCTGCCCAGCTTCTGACCTAATAAGCTAATAAACAGATAAGACCTGTGTATTCCTGTTGCAGTCCAGTCTTTCCTGGTGTTTTCCCTGTTGGATTTTAATGCATTTTTTTTTAAGACGCAACATGTTTTGAATAGCATTTAGAAGCACTTTCAACTGCATGAACTTAAGTCCTCAGAGGATTTAATCAACTGATGGAGCAGAGGATTTGGCCCTCTCTATCCTAAATGTTGACAATAACAATCCCGCTTGGATTAAACTAGTATGAGGTTAAGCTTAATGCAAAGCAAAAAAAAAAAAAGGACCCCCCCCCCCCCCCCCCCCCCCGCAGTTCTGCTTACACACCCAGCTTGTCCGGCAAGTCTAGGCGTGGGGCTGGTTTGCAGGCAGGAATGCTTATGAACCTGTTTGTAGGCTGGCTAACGTGAAACCCTTTCTAGTCCTGGTGATTTTAACTTGCTTACATTCCTTTAAAGCTCTCCCTTCTCGGTGAGTATCGAGGCTCTATTGCCATGATGCATTTTTATAACACATTCCCCAGGAGTTAGCACTTGCCATGGAGACCTGCACTTTGTCTTTTAAGCAGATAAAAAGAGAGGTCAGTCAGATGTAATTCCCCAACTCCTCGTATAAACAATTTAACCACTGCAGCAACATACTTGCTTGGAATTACTCCCTCAGATTCAATTCCCTTTTCCTGCTCCACTTGTAAAAATGGTTAGTGTCCTCTATAAACTGCTGCTCAGCCAGGTCCAAGGCTTGCTGTGGAGTTGTAGAATAAATGTTAATCTAATACAGGTTACTGGGTCAAATGCAATCACAGGCTTGTGGGAAAAAGCTTAATACTGTTCTGCTTCTTCTAACACAGTAAACCTGGATATTATATGATAGGTTAAATACCACTGAACCATGGCAAGAATTTTCTTGAAAGTAGGATTTAGTACAAAGGAAACTACATTGGAATAGTGACCTAGGATTGACTTTGCTCTTTGAGAGCATTCTAAGAAGCTGCGGTATGCTGTGAAAATTATCTCCTCTAAAAACGTTAGGTACAAAATTCCTATGTCAGGGGATGGCCAAGCAGAGCATGGATGAGTCAGCTAATAAAAGGCTGTGTGAATTTTTTTTATATTGCCTTATTTTCTCTGTAGGAAGGAGCATTTTGCACGTTTTTTTTCCCTCCCCCTTGTAGTGACTGTGAAGGCAGCATGATGAGGCTAGCTGTAACTTCTGATATCTGAGATTGTGTAAATACACACTTAAAAATATATATCTTTCTCACTCATATAGGAGTGCTGACAGTTGCTCATTTCCTGCAGGGTGTCTTGTGTTATCCCTTGCTGTCATTAACCTCGCTGTCCCGCAGCGGTGTCAGTCGGGCACAGTATTACACCGGCTTTAGCACAGGTCTTGTTTGTGCTCAGCACGACGGAGGTCAGTGACTGAGCGAAGTCGTTACGAGCAGGATCCAGGACCCAAACCGGCACTTGGACCTGGCCCAGCGTGCGCTGTGCCACGCTGGCGGACAGCCAACATGCTTCCCTGGGGTATGTCCTCCATCCCTCCGTGTTCAAGTAGGCATTTGTAGTCCCGAAGCTTGACTGCAGAATGAAGGAAAGTGGCTACAAAGAAAAGGGGCCTCGTTTAATGTTTGTTGGTTTGTCACTGCAGCTCGCTGAAATCTGTTAGCTCGAGGACTCGGGATGAGGCATGGGGGAGAAGACAGGTCTTTGCCAGGGCTGTGAGGAGTTGGGCGCAGTCACCTCTTGCATCGCTCTGAGGTATTAACAGAAATGCATCGACTGTACCGTGATGAAACATGTCATATGGATGTACAACTTTACTAGTCAGTGAAAGACAAGTACATCTCATTGCATCGTGGCACCGTTGCACCAGAATGCTGCCCCAGCAACACTGGTTATGTTCTCAGAGCAGTTTTAAACCTTGTTTTAAATAGGGGTGGTGAGAGCGAGGGTCACAACAGAACCTGTAGAAGAGGGAGGAATATGGCCATTTTTTAAAGCTCTGTTCTGGTGTTCTGTGCTGAAGACGGACTTCCTGCACGAGACTCTGTGCTGAGTGCCATGTGCAGCGGGCAGTGCATACCTTGGCGGTATCAAACATCTGGGAATTGCTAATGCCAGAAAACCAATGCGACTTCAGTCACACGAGGTATGCAAAGAAAGGCTAGAAGCAGGTGGGCTGCAGTGTCACGGGCCTGTATCCTTTCTGAAATGGCAGGGATATAAATCACCCTTATTCATGCATGGGGAGTTCCTCATCAGTGTATGTTGGCCCTGTATGGCAGTCAGGCAGATGTTTCCAGCTGTGCCCTCCACATTTCCCATAGCCAATATGGACCGGGCTACTGCAATGCCATGAATCTGCTTTTACTTCCATCATCTGAGCAAGAGCTGAAAGATGATCCCCCCATTTGTGACCGAGACAGACGTGCTCCTAGAGATTGGGGAAACAACAGGGACTGTTCATAGATTTGATCTGTGGATAAATAGCAGCTGAAGGAGAATGGGGGAAGGATCTCGAGGAGTCTGAGGTTTAATGAAGCCTTTGGAGTTTTTCAAGCATAGGGCTTGATCTTTCACCAAATAAAGTTAGTGCTTTCATCAAATGTGGTTTTTTTTTTTTTTTTTTTTTTTTTTTCTGGTGAAGAGAATGACAGCAGTTTTTGGCTTGTCTGAGGGAGCATAAGAGTTTGCTAAACAAGACTTTGCTGAACAAGAGCAGATGCTTTCTGCTGTTTTCTTTGTGTTAGCCATGAGACCTTGTTAACCTTTGATTCCCAAATTCTCTCCTTCATTTCATCTTCTGTAACCTCTTCTGCCAGTATTTTGTTATAACAACCAGTTCCTTCTCAATAACCAGGCCCTCTTCCTCTCCTTTTTTTCCCCTCCCTGTTCTGTTCTTCTTCAGAATTTATACTTCCTTTCCCTCCTCTGTATTCTTCATCCAACCAAGTTTCTCTCTTCTGCCCATTTCTCATGTCCTCTATGCAGATGTCAACACCTTTCTCATAAATCTGAGTCTCTCTTGTCTTGACAAATATAGTACATCTAGCGTATGTCCCTCCTGCTTGCTGCCAGGGCTATCCTTCACACACCTGCCTGCATGCCGCTGAAAAGCTGGGAGGAGGAGGAGATTTGAAACAGCCTGCCAGTCATCCCTTCCTCCCCGCTCTCCTCTTTATAGCCGACTTTATAAACAGATTTCATTCGGTAGCCAGTCAATGAAGAAACTTCAGCTGTTTTGCTAGTTTTGGGGAGGAAGTCCTGATCCTGCTGAAATCAGCAGCTGCACTCCTGCTGCATTTTACCTCTATTCTCTCACTGCTTCTCACTGTTCTTCTTTGGAAGAAAAGAGAGAGAAATGTCTCAGTAGTTCCCAGATGTTCAGTCTGTAGGATTTCTGTGTTAGTGTTCTGTTTTCTTTGTTTTTTGTTTTTTTTAAGCAAAATAATTCCCCCCCGCTACCATGCTCCCCTCCCTCAAAAATAACCCTCTTCAACATCCCAAACCTTGGTGCAATGAAAGATATAGTTTAAAATGGAAATGCTAACTGATGTGTAAGTAGAGAAGTAAACATCCCATTACTTTTCCACCTCCCTCCAAAAGTCAGAGTGAGTGATCAGGGTGTATGGCAGCTTTGCTCAACCCTTTTTAGTCGATAAATCACTGCCATCCCTTAAGATTTCTTCATGCCTCAGCATGGGAGATGCTGCTCGCACAGCAAGTGCTTTGTGCCTTGGCCACGGTTCACGATGTCTCACCAGTGGCAAAGCGTACTTGGTTCTGACCCTTGTCAGGCCCTAAAGCTGTTGCACAAAAGGCAGAAAGAAGGTTGCCCAACGCAGAAGAGACTGATATATGTTTTCTAGATGTTTGCAAGGGTGCTTCTTTTCCCTTTAAGGAATAATTCAGAAAAAAACTGTGACATTTTAGAAGACCATTTGTTAAGCTCTGCATGTTCTGTGTATTTTAGTGTGTGAACAAATTAGATTATGAAAGGTAATGTATTAGTGGTTTGACAGTAATGTGGAATCTTGGAAGCATTAATCGCTAATGTGTGTTTCATAATTTCAGCTAAATGATCTCAGTTGAAATGCAAGAGAGGCAATTGAAAAATTCCTTGAGTTTGCAGTGAAACCTTGTACTGTAATGCAGATTACTTTGATTTACTGCAAAATACTGCAAGGCAATAGGAAATGTTCACAGCAGCTGTGTTTCATAGTTACAGTAGATGAAATGGTAAATTCATATGTGTATTTATCCTATATAATACAAGCCTCATTCATCATCTTCATGTTACATATTAAAAAAAAAAGTAGGGTACGGCATGCTACTTTTATCTTTTATTAGTTGTATTACAAAAATGTCTAGACCCTAACTGAGATCTGGGCCCCAGAAACCTAAAGACTGCTCAGATAAGTAAGAAGAGACAGTGCTTGCCCTGAAGACACAGATTGGAGGGCCCTGAGCTTACCCGTAGGGTCACTTCTCTGGCTGTCCACCAGGGTAGTGTTGGTAGGCCCGTTGGCTCAGAACATCACCGTTCTCATCAACAAAAAAGAAGGGTGATATCTGCATTTGACAGGATTAAAATCTTCCTGAGTTCAGAACTGATGCCCCGAGCATGACCTGCAGATCACTTGGCAGATAGCATGTTCTTTGGGATAAATACCTCTTAATAAGGGGTAGCAGCCTTGTTCCGCTCTAGATGTGGTGGGGTGAAGTCCTCAGCCTGATGTAGCCTACAGAGCATCAATCTGACCTCTTCATGGCAAGAACATGGATACCCATAATGAATAAGAAACACTCCTGCTCATCAATGATTCCCTGGGTAGATGGGAGCCTGCGGGGTCAGGTTACAGCTTTTTGAATAGGGGCAACAGAGTCATTTTTATCAAGGATGTTATTATTTGCTTCTGTATTTTCATGTAAATACTAACCTGCCCTGTGTTTGAAGCTGGGAACCTGTGAGGGCAACAGCCAGGATGCCAGCGGTAATTACCAGATTTTGCTTTGCCTCAATACCAAAATGATGTGCCTTTGATGGTAGGTCGTGCAAATCTTGTGAGTAGTAACATGCCTTTTATTCCTTGTGGGATTCGATTAGCAGTGAGAGAGTTGACTGTGAGGGCATTTAAAGGGGTATGATTAGGTTTCAGAGCTAACACAGCAAAATTAATTCACGCCTCTCTTGTGACTCACAGGGAACCTTGCACCTCTCATGTGGGTCTGTCCTGTCTGTAGAGAGAGTCATGTGTGATCTGAAGGTGATTGCTTGCCTCTGCGGTCTGGGGGACAAAAAAACTTTAATTTAAAGTGGAAGCTAAGAATTCTGGGCCTCACATCTTAGCTACTGTGCAAAAATCTGCCTGCTTATTGAACCATCGTCTTCCATGTGAAACATTACCAGGTTTCAGATGATGAATCTTGTATTGTGCATGGATTAAGTATCTTTAAAGCCAGTCCTGCTGGTAACTGACTCCGTCGCTGGTTAAGATTTGATGCTTGCATAGTGCGGCATTTCTTCAAGTAATCCTTATTCCGCTGAGTAATCTTGGTGACCTCGATGAGACATTATTCTTGCCTCTGTCTGCGTGATGTCGAATGTATGGGTAAGGTTTATTTAGAAGGGCAAAGGTGAAAGGATTGGGCTATCTTCCAAAGGCCGCAATATTGGCTGTGAAGCGTTAAGATGATATCTGACTCCTCTTTCGTCAGAAACCATATAATACAACTGTGTTTAATGCATGTTAAGTGGTGCAGAAGCATAAAAAAAAAAAATTCCCCATCGACATGACAACTCGGTGTGAGGAAAAACAAGGCTAACCCTCATAAAATCAGAATTCTCCTCAAATCAAGAAATTATTACAAATCGTGTTAAAACTACCATAGTTACTTACTTATATGTGACATTTCTACCTTATTTTGAACTCTCTAGAGGGTCTGTATTTCCCAAGACAATTACAAAAGACCAATAAATAAAGTCTGGCCAGCCACAGTTTATAAAGAAATTTCAGCAGAAGCAATACGGACTCTAATTTCAGTACAATACTAGAAAACTGATGAGTTTCTTTGTGTAAAATCTGTAAAAGGACTCAGTGGGCTCTTTAAGTCTGCCCCAAAAAAGCTTTTCAAGCCAGTCTGTGGAATTATGATTCTATCAGAGACTTCTGTAAATGCCTTTCTGTATCACTATCCTTGTTGGCTAGTGCTGCCGAGTCTCCAAGAAATGGCAGAATCTCTCGTTCTCCTTTCTAAAGCGGACAGCATTTAAAAGAAAAAGAATGCCTCTGTATTTGAGCTAGAACACAAAAACTTCTCTCTCTGAGGCTGCAAGGGTGCAAAGAGAGAGCAAAGTTTAGTCCTTCATAGTGTAATATTTTCAACACCTTTTAATATAAATTCATTCACTATTATACTTAATGGGTTTCACAGAACCCAGGGAAACACCTGGTGCTTTTCAGGGCACATAGAAGGCATCTTCTTCACTTTGACGAGCTTTCACGTTTCCTGCTGGGCATGTCCATACCGTGCAAAAGCATCTCGGCCTCCTGAGTTAGCGGATCCCGGGAACAAAAGCAGTACAGCTGTGTCTGTAAAGGACTGCGGATGGGGCGACGAGTCTTGCCGAGACACATGGCTTGTGCGTTCTGGCCGAGTGCCACATTAACGTGACCCTGCTGCGTCCGAGATGCACGTTAGTAGCACCGATAACTCTACACAGTGTGAACGTAGCGGATGTAGCAGGTCACTGGGCAGCAATGCGAGCAGCTGACCATGCTCCATCTTGCTCGGTGAAGACATAAGGACAGTAATCATATTTCTGCCCAGATACAAAGGTTTCTTAGATCAGAAGAGACGGCCACCATCCTGCATTGGGATGTGTTAGTGCAAACCCCTTGCTTGTTCTCACTCCTGGTTAGACTTGGTCATTTTTGTATTCATTTAAGTATTTCCATTCATGTCAGGAAAAGGTGCTCACAGAAAATGCTTTAAAAACACCTGAAGCATTTTTGGCATTAGAAATCAATTTTTACTTTTAACTGAGAAAGAGCAACAATAAACTCCTCTTGTGAGAAGATGTCGTTTTGAAATGAAAGTAGAAAAACTGTTTCGATTTTTGTGATTCTTATAAAGAAGAACAGTGGGAGGAGAAAAGACAGGTATCATAGTTACTCACATCCTAAAAAACGCACACCCGAATTTGGAAGAACACAGCATCCTGTCTTTTCTTCCATGCAGGCTGGGGTTACCCATCGCCCCTGTGCTGTGCTTGCTTCATTGAATCCAGAGTCAGGTTCAAGGCTTCTTTCCTGATACTTAAACCTCGTGGGTGTCTGAGAGATCATGATGGTATGACCTTTCATGACAGATATGTTGTAACACAACAGCAGAATTCCTTGAGTGGTATTAAAGGGCTTGCGGCTTTGGTTAGAAACATTTACTGACGTTGAGAATGGCGTTTTCGCAGATCAGGGTACTTTTTCAAGATAGTCTATGTTGTTCACTTACATAAAATTAAAGGAACGGTCAAGTCTTCAAGCATACCTGTAATGAAAACAAGATTTTGAAAAACGTAAAGGCAATATAACACTTGGGGAAAAGTTTTCATTGTAAATAATTAACAAGCAATACCAGGAAATCAAACCAAAGCAAACCTTAGCTGTTACAGAAACAAATACACTGAGAACCTGAAAATGAGTGTGCCAAAAATGTGCATGCATAAATGACTGTGACTTGTTTTTCATTTTAGTGTTCAGCCTAATGGGGGTGAGGACAGGGAGAGTAACAATAGCAAAACCATTGTGTCGTTTTACTTAGATCTTATGGTGGTCTCAGATTTAATGACTGAAGGTGTTGGAAAAGATGAGAGTATTTTCAGCAGTATTTTAATCAGCAGCTTCTCTGTGCCTGAAAATCCTGCTGGGTGTGGGACTGAGCCCTTTGAACAGGATGTGCTGGCGGTGGCTCTCAGCTGAAGTGGTCAGGTCAGGACGGGAAGGACTTCTCTGAGAAGATCCTGGGAGCTGCAGAAAGAGCTGCAGAATAAATGAAGAGATACCTTATTTAAATACAAACAGGTTGTGGTTTAGTTCTTGAATGCCACTTGGGACTCACCTCAGCCCAGATGAAACCTCCAAGTTTTTAACCTCTCCCTTCCTCCTTTCACCTAAGGGAGAGGCTCTGGAGCCTGAACCCTGCTCTCTCCGCTGCTAACGGCAGAGCAGCCTTCGAAAGCTTTCTTAAAACTGGTTGGAGCAAGCCACTAGCGGACAAGTTTTCATCCGGTGGATGGGGGCCTGGTAAGTGCGTTTCTACCAGAAGGATCTTTACATGTAACCCAATATGTACAACAGCGTATCTGCCACCTGTCTGCATCCCTAAGTGGTGAGCAGATATTGGCTGTCCTCTGTGAAAGGAAACCCAATACAGTAGTTGCTCCCAAATGCGTAGGTACAACAGCAAACATCTGGATTTTTATATCTAGGCTGTGGATAGAGGGGCAATCTCAAAAGTTGTATTATTCTTCATTGCCTTGTAGTCACATTTTGATAAGTCTGGTATTTGGTACTGCGTGCCAGCTTGCACAAATCACACGCTTGCAGTGTATGAAAAGTGCTCAGACATACAGAAAGGCATAAGCCAGGATACTCTGTTATCTTCATCAGACTTGCCCTAAATTGCAACAGAGAATTTTGCATGATGTTTTCAGGATGCCCATCTGATGCGGACAAGTCAAAGGGCACAAACAGCGAAGCACCAAAGAGTGAAATACAAGGTTAGATTATCTTTAGAATTAAGAAGAGAATCGGTTAGTCAAATCTGTAAAAGGTGCCATGGAGGTAAGGAGGTTAAAGTGGTTATATGCTAAGATAGTGTCCTGAGTCTTGCAGGTACTGCCAATTTTCCTTTCTCAATGTCCTTACTCTGATCTTTTTCACATACCCTTTCATCAGTCAACAGAAATGTTTCTATTTGTTCTTTGGAAAACCAATTCAGCAGCTTCCTTTGTTGTTTTGTAATGTGTCAGGCAGAATGTGAGATCTAAGCCTACTGCAAGTGAAAGTTTAGGTGTGACTTAGTTTCCACACACCTACACAGGAGAAAATCTCTAAAAGATTTTTTTTTTCTTTCTTTCAAAATAAAGTTCGTTGAGCACAGCAAGGTCCAATATTTGCATGTATAAAATAGATAAATTTAAGCCAAAGAAAAGATGCACATTTTTAGTAGTGAAGCTAAATCACCAGTGGAAAAACTTCCCCAGAGGTGTGATGGATTGAATATTTAAATGAAGACTTTCTGAATGAAAGGAATCCCTGAGGTTGATTCTTTCGATTAGAGAGAAGGTCAAATGATTATCTAGATGATAGGTAGAAGACAAATGGTCCTGTCTGGCCTTAAAATCCATGTATTTATTAAAAATAAACAAAACCCAAACAGACTGACAGCCTTATTTTCTCTGGCACTTTAGCAAAGAGAAAGAAATCCAGCACCATGATGCATATATTCTCTCTTGGCATAGGAAAGCGACAGGGCTGTCCTTGCCTCTCAAAGACAGTACGATGTGTGTGTGTGCGCACACGTGTGCAAACACCTGGCCAAAGGTGGAGCCTTGTCTAGATGTGTACTTAATAAATATAAAAATATTGCTTAGTGGTTTTGAGGGTCAGTTTTAGAGGTGAAATGACCTGGGTTACTTTACCAATGGCATATTGGCACTGTAGGTCATAAAAATATTTGTGATGGTTTTGGTCACTACAAACTGTAGGTTGTTCACTGGGTGTTCCTTAAATAAGATCAGTTACATGATATTTAATGAAATTCAGGTATCTTTAAGATATCCCAAGCTGAATACCCAGTAAGCAGACACCTGATATTACTAGCTATGCTTAAAAATATGGGCACCACTTTTTAAGTGAAATCACAGCATCAAGCAGATGCTGTTATGTCACCCTCATGGTGATAGCATCCTAGGGATCTGGTCCATGGTTTGTTTGATGTAGGGAGAATACAAGGCCCGCCGAGGCTGCTGAAAACCTGTAAATAGCATTGGGATCTGAAACATATTTCCAGACAAGACTTGTTCTGCCTTCCAGTAAGTAGTAATTTTCTGTCTCCATATTTGCGTTAGATCAATCTGTATGAGATCCAGGTGGAGACAAATTCAAAGTTAAATGGTCCTCCCTGTTGCTTGGTTTTAAATGAAGTGAAGAATAATGCAATAGCTCATCCAAATGACGTACCTTGTAAATTGAAAACATTGCTGAGAGAAACTTTTAGGACAAGTTTTTTTAGCTCTCCAGCACTTAATTTTGTGAAAGTGTCAGGTAGCTGCAAACCTTTCAGGTTTTGATGGTTTCAAAGTGAACCCTGGTTTTGGTTGCCTAATTTGTTGCGTTACGATATCCACGTGCTGGTCGGTCTTACTTTCATACAGTTTCAGTGAGGGCTGCTGCATTGAAATAATATACAATACGATATTGTGGTACTTTTTATCACATATTCTCTTTCCCTTGGAAAGGAAACTCATGGTGCAGGTGTTTGTCTTCTTTCTTACTGTCTTTTGAAAATACCATTAAGCTATGACAGAATATATTATGTCTTCCGGTTTAATTTGGGGAAATAATTT
Organism: Dromaius novaehollandiae; assembly: GCF_036370855.1. Taxonomy (NCBI): domain Eukaryota; kingdom Metazoa; phylum Chordata; class Aves; order Casuariiformes; family Dromaiidae; genus Dromaius; species Dromaius novaehollandiae. The sequence continues at coordinate 130,341,137 of NC_088100.1, forward strand.
TTATATGCATTAATTATCGTTCTGATCTGAGAACTAGCTATGTGAAGACCTGATCCAACATCCATATCATAAATGGAAAGTCTTCTATAACTGTAAATGTAGTTGGATCACAGTTTGACTGCATTTGACAAGATTTTCTAATCAGAGGAGTGAATCCAGAGGTTGGCTTAGAGTCATTCTCAACATGGTTTTCTCCTTCTTTTCTTGCTCTTACTGTGTCAATTCTAACTCTCTTTGTCTCTTTAAAAGGAAGTCTGAGATTGTAGGTTATTTAGAGAATAAATGTCAGACTCGTATCAAGTTCTTCTCTTATGTATTTATGAGAAGTGAAGATCTATCAGAAGTAGTAACAAAGCCACCTGAAGCATCCATTTGTATCTTTAGAAATGGTTTATAGGAACACTGAAAGACACTGATGTTATCTTTTTAATATTGTGAGGAATAATCCTATTAAAGAAGAAACAAGGAAAACTGTTATGCCCACAAGGCAGAATTATCCAAAGTTGATTGGAGCAGCTCAGGTTACTCTACAAAGCCCGATCTGTGTGCCGGCCTATCTGTACATCAGGGCTTGGTGAATGAGCAATAATTTGTGGATTCTGCTCATCTCTCTTTGCTAACTTTGTTCTGTGGAATTAGATACAACTTTGACAAATTAGAGGTGCCCCTTCGCCCCGCCGTTCCCGCCACAACACAGTCTTCCAATTGTGCTTGTTTTTCTGAAGTTCAACTGTGTCGGAGCCGTCAATGGCAGGCCTTCCATAAGGCTACACTTTTTAATAAGCAAATCTGTCAACACTGGATTCTCCTGGCCTTGCAGCCTTCTCTTAATCCTCCATGCAAACTGCCCTTCCCTTTGCGTTCCTTGTGTTGCAATGTACTGGGGCTCTGAAATAAATATCCCCTTCGTTTACAATGTGCCCGCAACAAAATTAACCTTTGGGATTAATTGCAACACAGAATGGGCTGTGTTTCATTCTTCCTTATGGCACAGGTTTGGGATTAAATAGAACTCAGGCACCTGCCTAGCCAGTGTCGGTTGCTTTTGTCACTGAGTCCCTAGTTTTTTATTGTGTTTTCTTTGAAGATAGTGCTAGCTACCGAGCTCTTTCTTTTGCAGAGAAGTTAATGGAAATCTCAAGCAGTGGACATCAGGACCGATACGTCTGCAGATGACTTGGGGAGTGAGGTGTGTGGGGGGGGAGAGCGGCACTGAGCAGCATGTTTCTCTGGCTGCAGATAAAACCCATGAGCACAATAGGACTGGGAGGTTTGTGATTCAGCTCAGGAAAAGCAGCCTTGCTGGACTGGGTTCTACCACTGATTTCTACTACTCAGCAACGCTGGGGGAATCAGCCTGGCCCAGGGTTTTCCATACTGTACTTTACCTTGTCTTTTTTTCTTCTTTCTCCTCTTTTCCTCCTTGGAAAGAGGATTTGATAAAGGTACCAGGCTGGTGGGACTGGAAATTAGAAGTGAGTTCTTAGTCACAGAACTGAAAAATACATGTTTTTCACTCTGCCCTGCATTCCTTGTGCTCTGTCCTGATCTGGAGGAGCAATTGGCATTGCCGGGAGGGGCTGGGAAGTTCATTTATGGTCCTTTTCCAAGCCTGTCTGCTAAGATGGGTTATTACAACCAAATGAATTAATGGAATGCTACAATCTACTCATAAGCTCCCCGGAGACTAGACTAAGACAGTGCTTTCAATCCGTATGGGCAACTGGAACTGCCGCTTGGTCATTGTAACAGGTCTTTATTCATTGCCTTTGGCTCATGATAGTTCCATAAATTATCATCTATCTTCAGGTCTAGTAACCCCTAGTCACTTGCTAGAGGTTAAAAGATGAGCTGCTTGTTCTCCTCAGAAAGCCTCAACAGTGGCTCCCCTTGCTGCCATTGAGAACAAATAATCCCCGCATAGCCAAATTGTCATCTTAGCCTGGTTTTGAAGGAAAATGAAGATTATCTGCACTCTCTGTATGGGCCCCCCATCTTATCTTACATATAATTTTAATCTTGTTCATTCTTAATGCAATGTGAAGGAAGAATTTTAAGCTCAAAGGTAACTAAGTGCTCACAACTTTGGGGAAAATAGGAAGCTGGATAGGGAAGAGAGACCCCATCAGAGCCCTTATTGGAAAAAGTGGTTTCAGTGTGAGTTCACATGTTATTTAATACCAAAGAATCCACACAGGAAGGAATCTCATAATATGCCTGCTCCCAGACAACCTTCAGCTAGACTTCTGTGCCGTCTTAGACGCAGAAGTCGATCAACCACAAGAAGCAAATAAGAGAGAAACTAGACTTCATTAGTCCCAGTCCTCATGGTACCATTTCTTTCATTTGTGGTTGCTCTGGAAGCGGAGATGGCTTCCTGGTGATGCATGTGCTCCATGCCTTCATCACCTTGGGGTTAGTGTTCAGTGCTTGGGGCCGCTCTTGCAAAGGACTTCAGCGAGTACAGCCCATAGCAACCTTCCTCTTGAAGGTCACCTACTATTAGCCCATAAATCTCCGGCTTTGTGCTCTGTTCTGGCTACCTGTTTATTTCAGGTTATAATTCAAGGTGTTGGTCATGATCTTATTAAGCCCTTAAAGGCCTGGCACAAGGTTAGCTGAGAAAATTGCTTCTCCCCCCCATCCCCACTCCATGTCCTATCATGGGAGTTATGATCTGTTGGGTTCCTGTGATTATTCTCCCTGCAGCTGACAACTTGGCATCCTCAGTGAAGCAGAGTATGCGCTCTCAACCATGTGTCTCCAGTGGCCTGAAGAAGTCTACTGAATGCAATATGAGGCAAAGAACTTCAGTTAACATTTTGAAATTTCCTTGGCTTTTTTTCACAGAAGGACCTGTGGGTCTTGTTCTTTGGGGGTGTACATCATCAAATCTTGTGTTTGCTGCTTTTTGCCTTGTTGGTGCAGAGTGTCCCACTGTTGCAGTGTTTTTGCAAAAGCATAACTAATAAAAGCTTGTGCAAGTGTTAATACTTGTTTTGCAATAAAACATGGCAGCTGAGATCGTGCTCTATTACTGCCCATAGTTTAGCTTGGGAAACCTGGAGCAGTGAAGGCTGCAGTGAACTCCAGAGACAGCCGGGGCAATACTTTGAAGGTCATTAGAGAGTGCTGGAGGATGGAAGAGCTCCTCAGTGAGGTGGGAGAGGCTGAGAAAGGCAGGATAGGAAATTAAAGCAGTAAGGCAGGGGAAGGCGGTAGGAAATGGGTGCTGTCTCCACAATTGCTTTGGAAGTTCCCTTGAGGACCTTGTTAAGAGAAAGTTCACTGCAATTCTAGCAACCAAAAATTTTTTTTTTTTTAGATTGTGCAAATATTTCATCCTATGTTAAGGTTCATCCTATGTTCAAGTTCCTTTTTTCCTACTCTTGTACACTTAAGAAGTTGCTTAAAATACCAGTACAAAGAAAACTAAGTGATACGCCACATGTTAGATCTTGATTTTCTTTTACATATTTTTACCACCTCATAGCTGATCTCCTTACTTGCCGCAGCAGAGCTGTCTTCTGTGGCTGTTCCTCCCGCTGTTAAGCTCTTCGCACCACACCTGTTTGATTTGCTTATGTTGGGCTGCTTTTAGAAAGGAAATTAATAGCAATATTTTAAGATTTAAAAAGAAATTGTTATCCCTACAACTCCCTTTGTGCACACTATGATATTAAAGCTCTTACTGAAGCTGGTATTGTGGATGCGGATTTCACATCATTGGGTGGTCTTAACGTTTGTACCACAAGTTTTGTAATACCTCTCGCTAGCAGACAGAGTCAGCAATAGCTTTTCAGTGTGAGGCCAGCCAGAGAATGACAGTGTTTGCAACAGCTCTTGAGGTTTTAAAATATTTGTTTTTCTTCATCCTTAGAACAGAAGCAGGGGCTCCAGAGCACTTCACAGGAGGAAATTTTGTGAAAGAGGTCGGGTTTAGGATTTCTTTCTTTCCCAGTGATAGAGCAGTCCAGCCCAGGCCTCAGAGATCTTCCTTTTGAAAACTTTGCTGAAATAGATATCTCTGTGAAATGTTCCTGCTTTGATCAAAACAGCATATTTTGATCAAAAAAATATTTTGCTAAAAATCGTTCCAGCCAGCTCCCCTCTGAATGACGTTGATCACTCTAGTTAACTCTCTTAATTCAAGTCAGTGTTTCCGTGCTGGCATGCTGTCTGGGGAGCAGGTTCTGCTTCTGCTGGCAGAGCAGTCTTTTGCTTCTTTACAGCAACCTCAAGCGCTGTCCCATATTACATCTACCAGGTGAAGAATTTACTGTTCCATTGTTCCATCAAATTACATAAATGAAATAGTGGTGATAATTGCAGCTCATCAACAGCAATACGTTTACTCATTATCTGTGCCAGACTGAAGGTATATAATTAAACTATCGGAAGGACCTTGAAGTAATGGTAGCATTTCAATAAACAGAAGCAGAAAAATTCATGGAGGGCTGAACTTCCATCCCTAATTTTACTGAGGCCGCTGTAGAGCTCATGACCATGTGTGATGTTAACTGCACTTATGGATGTAATAATGAGCCACATCAAGGTAAATTTCAGCTAAAATGGTGTGTGAGTTGCTGGCAGTCAAACTTGCAAGCACTTGCAATGAGGCTATTAATAGCTCAAAAATGATCCAATGCCTAAGCAAAAACTGCAGCGTTACTCCTGCTTTTCTAAGTGCCCTTCTACTTAAGGAGCTTTGACCCACTTTTGATGTATGTGAGGTCAGTTTAAAATAAGCATGAGCATTAAAGTCGCACCAAGTTAGAAGTTCTGTGTGGTATTTAATGAGAAACTGGTGTGAAACTTGACTGTTTTGACTGAAGATTGCTTGGAGAGTTGGGGCTTGTTCTGACGAGAAATGCAAAGTAGAAATTCAAAGGCTGCAAATCCTTGTGGATGGAAGAAAGTGTTCACACTGAGTTCAGATCAGGTTTCACATGACAGTCGTGTTGGGTCCAGAGCCTGGCTCTGCCATGAGATTTCTGGCTGCGGGGTTTTTCAAATCTGGAACTTGACTGTCTACTGATAAGTGACTGACTGTTCAGCCTAGGGACCTGAAAGTGCATGTGGGGGAAGGCTCGAACTTGGCTTTGAACAACCCAGCAGGCAGAATGGTTCCGGCAATAGGTTAATGCACAATGTAAGCCTGTTTTGAGGGCTTATGAAGTACTTTAGTGACCAGCATGCTCTGTGCTGGTTGCAGCTCAGCTGCGAGGCATATGCCATTGAAGCAAGTGGGTCCTAGGTCACTGACAACATAGAAGTAGTGTTGGGTTCTTTTGTATATCATCTTTTATTAGCCTAAATTTGTATACAGGTTATTTGAAGAAATGAGGATTAGTATTTTGTATTGTAGAGGTACCGTGTGTGAGTGTGTTAAGCCTTCTCAGTACACATGGTATGAAGGAAAGCAAATGTTTCTTCAGTGACTTGCAGGATGAGGCCTTCATATCGTGCTTGGCTGGGAACTTCTGATGGATTTTGGCTCAGGTGCTGTCCCTGAGAGTGAGAACCTACGTAGCATTTTCCTGCTGCCAATAGCAGCTTAAATTATATTTAACCCAAATACTGGAGATGGGGATGTTGCTGTGATTTTTGTTTGCATGGTTATTTTTAACTTGCTAAACTCCCTTGCCAGCTCTGTAATTGCAGTGTGGGAAGAAGTGTCTCAGTCTAGTGCTGCTGCAAAAGATCGCCTCATGTGCAGTCACTGCCTTCCTACCAAAAGAGATGTAACGTGTACTCAACCAAGTGAAGCCTACGGTTGCATATTCAGAGTTACTGCTGTTGCGGCTGGCCAGGGTGTTCCCAAACCCGACAGCTCGTTTCTGCTCTGTGCTGGCCCTTTCCACCCACTGGTGCTTCGCACTGAGTTGTCTCATGGAACTGAGACAGCTGCAGGAGGGGGAAGACCTTTAAACAACATTATTGTGTAAACTGGAGAATTTCTCATGAAACCACAGCTTGGGGGAGAGTGGATTATACCTGCAGGAGCTTTGAGGTGGGGAGGGAAAGCAGTATGGCTCTAGCTATCAGGCTGTGACCTTTATATCTGCCCTTGTCAGGGAATCTATGAATGCTTTTGCTCTGATTTCCTTCCCTTTTGCATTTTGGAAGTTCAGAAAAAGTACTTCTAAAAAAGAAAATGAATGTCCTGTCCCCAGAATACCAGCCAGCTCATCACTAAGCAACCTGCAGGGACTGGGCAAGACTGGGAGCTTAGCTTCTGCACAGGGAAGGAGATCTGTCCTTCCACCTGCGGCTTCTGCTGGACACAGCCCCCATCTCACCATCACATCCCTGTGCTGGGACTGGCTCGTGTGTTCAGTTCTTGCCTTGCTGATGTGGGTTTCTCTGGTGCGGGGCTTCCTCATGCCGAAAACCAGCCCGCGTGCAAGAGCGGGGCCCTGAGCCCTGCCCCACGCAAAGGATGGGCAATTCGTTGCTTAGAGGGAAGCCAGGAAAATTCTCAGTGCAGATCTCTCAGCTTTGAACTCTTGATAACTCTTCAGCTAGGAAATAACTTAGTCCTGCTGCTCCATGTGTTTTTTGTAGCTGGTGTTTACAATTTACTAAATATGCTGAGCTGGACATTATGAGAGTTGTGACAATTTAGACTACCCAAGGATGTAGTGTGCTCTCCCATTTTATTTTCCGTGTTTTGGTCTGTGCTTCTGAGGTTTCTGATTCCCCAGCTTTGGAATACAACAAATGAGACATGAGACCTACTCAGTCTCATCTGTACAGTTTTCTCTCTTTTTCTATGCCACTGAGTAGGTGCCTAATCTGTAAACAGAGGTTTACAGGCAGGAGAAGTTGTAGCATTTGGAAAGAATAATAATGACAAAAACCCAGAGTTTTTGATACATAGTCGCTTGCAGATTACCAATTGCTTTTGAATTTCTTTATGATTTGCATCTTGAATTTTTGAAAATGGCTGATCATATGGGCAATATAAGTTGATCATGTCAAAAAAAAAAAAAAAAAAACACCCTACAAACTGTCAATTTGCAGGGAAAATGTGTTTTGGTTACCTTGGATCTATTAATTTACTTAGGTGGCAAATGTACCTGCACCAAAAAAATGTACCTGCACCTCACTAAAAAGTGAGACCTTTCACCATTCCTCCTTCCTCACGTTTTGTAGAAAGCATTGGTGAAGCATACTGGGGAAAACAGAAGTATTTGGTTTTTGAAGATTCATTTTTCTGTGCAAGTTTCATCTGTATCTACTGTAACTACTATTTTTCTTTGCCACGCGTAATTTTGCAAGCTCAGAACGAGCACAGGATATTGCATTTCTGGCCAGGCATCGCTGTTGATACATGATCTGAAATGGCAAATCTGCAAATACCTGCACTTCTGACTCCCATGTAGCCACTTGTCAGGTTAGGATACACCATATGACATGGTAGAATCAATCTCACTTCTGTGCTGGAGAGATTAAATCAATTGTATAGTTTTTGCTGCAATTTTTGACGGAAGACAGAACTTTCTTGGACAGAACATACCATTCCTGGTACCCGAGTTAGCTTATTCAGGGTAAGTTTCAATATCTCTATGAAGCACTGCTGTGTGCCACAGAAAAGAACTTAAAATACTAGTATAAATGGGGAGTATGGGCAACCTCAACACAGGAATACAGGAACAAGAACTCAAATTCCAGTGCCCAGTCAAGGGCTTCTGTATCGGACCAGGCCACTTCATGCTGTCCAGAGTTCTTACGGAAAATCCACCTTTCTCCAAGTTGCATTAAGAAGCCATGTTTCTATATTAGGGATTAAAGTTCTTCAGTTTCTGAAGCTTTCCTTACAGTCACGTTTGTGTGCGCTCACAAACTTCTGCAGAACTTTGCTCAGGATTTCCCGTCTTCCCAGAGCTCCTGGAAGGAGCATCCTTTGCGCAGATGGATTACAAGTGATCGCAGATACAGTAGCTCATCCTTCTTAATCGCCTCGGTGACAGTGTGAACTAGTGATGACAGCCTGATTTAAAGTTGTCTGTAATATAATGAGCATAACCATAAGTAGAGGAGAATTATCCAATTACTGTTGCTTAGGGATTGCTTTGTGAGGTTACTCTAAATTAATTGTTTGGGAGCTGAATTAGCGTCTGATGCCACCAAGGGACAAGCGGTTAATTGTAATGAGTTTTTGTATCATGCCACTCCCTAACAATAAGGCTATTCTTTATATGTCACAGTAAGGTGTATATTATAAATAGAGACTGGAATAAATTCAAGCTGTGGTAGTTTATTATTAGAGGCAGCCTAGAGAGAGAACTGAGGACATTTCGATATATTTAGCAGATGTTTATCAATCACTCTAAGGGGAAGTGTTGTGAAAACTTTTAAAAGAGGGAGACTGTCCTCCTCCCACTCCCCAGCACTTGAAGGCTGTGTGTGTGTGTACACAAACCCCAAACATACAGATGTCCCAGTTGATGTGTTGTGTTGTGACAAGTCATCTCAGATTGTGTCAATCACATTGCCTTATGCTATATTAAGTGACATACTGTAATGTGATTGATACAACATGAAATGACACGTCGTCGTACAAAATATCATCTGGCAAATTTGGAAACTGTGGAGGAGCAGAAGCTGGTCTTACTGTGGCTTTTGAAGTTTTGAAGCTGGAAAACTAGAGAAGTAGAAGAAACTGAAATCAAACCTGCAGCTGCCATTGAGATTCAGGTCAAGTGTGCTCTACTACCTGAATCTTTTCATGGGTAATTAGTGGGTCAGTTTTAAAAATGCCGTCATTCCTTGGGGACTGACAAGTATCTGTGGGTCTGAATTGAATTTCTCTGAACCACTTGGCACATCATTAATCATTAGTGTATCTGCACCATACGAACAGGACTGCAAGCTAAATGCAACCAGTTTCAGTCCAGGAAAAAAAAAAGCCTTTTCAAAACAAAACTAAAACAGACTGTGTTCCCTTTCTCCATCTGGATTCCTCTTTCCTGCCACCCCTCTTTTTTGTTATACAGGAAGTGAAATCTAGAATACTTAAATAATAATACCAAAATACTAGTGTGTGAATGAATGCTGGGTGACTGCTTTCTCCCCTGGTCTGATCCATTGCTCTTACCGGCTGAAGCAACCTAAACAACCTAAGTTTGGGAACATGGGCTAGTAATATTGTAACATAGTGATTGTTGGAGAAGTTACAGAGGGAAAAATCTCCCTGAAATAAAATGGGAGCATAAAACGAATGGCAACTTTTGAATTCAGCCTGTCTCACCAGTGAACTCCTGCTGTTGTTATGTGCGGAGACGGCTGTCCTGCTCTTGCTGGGGAGGATCCGGGGAAAAAAGTGTGAACTTACCTTGACTCTGCCACTGGATAATAACAGCTGGAAGAAAACTGAGAGTTTTAGGTACCAAGACCTTGATCTACTTAAACTTTTGGCAAAAAAAAAAAAAAAAAAAAAAAAAAAATTGTATTGCCTTACAAAGCATAACAAAAACGAAGGGACAATAGTTAAACATTTATAAAGTGAGTTATTTAGTAACATTTTTAATTTAACAGCATTCTTTCTTCCCTTTCCTTTTAGTCATGAGGACTAATGTTTTTACCTGAGGGGGAGATAATAGTGATACGTAGTGATAAGGCTGTTGTCTGATTCCTCCTTTGTCTTGAGGATAAAACAGGAAAAATGTACACAAAGACAAAGAAGAACAGTGAAATAGGGGAGAGCTACCTCTGTTTTTGATACTGACCCTTGCCTACAATTCCATGCTATGTCAAGAGACAGACAGTGGTCTTATTCCTGGCCAATTTTTATCTGCTTTGGGCTGCTCAACCCTGCTATGCAATACCTTTCAGGAGAGGCGGCCTTAGCCAGCACAGCTAGGTCCTCTTAAACGAAAGGGAAAAGGGCAGAAATTAAAATAGTAATAATAACAAAATCATGAGGGAAGAAAAGGAGGCATAAGGAAGGCTATTTCAGGAGGTACTTTCATTTTCCATTACAGATATTCAGGATTTAGCCAGTGCCGGGGGAAGCACTTATACCTCCTGGGATGAAGAGGGCCCAGCAATGTCAAGGTGAAATCCCCAAGTTCAGCGTAATTCTTCCACTTGTAAAAATACTTATTTTGACTTTGGTTTGTGTTGACTTTTTTAAGCAAGTTCAGTAAACAAGTTCAAATGGGTCTTGTTAGTTCAAGCGGTGTAGGCCCTATCTGGCCGGCCCAGGCCGGATTCATTCTGCGTCCCTGCCGTCCGGGTATGGGAGCCTACACCCGCGCTGCGGAGAAGCGAGGTGTTTAAGCTCAGCACTGCTTCAGATGGTCATCTGTACAGCTTCCGCATGTCTCTAGCCAATTCTGAGCATAGGCAGAGTAAATCAGGTTTTTCTGTACCATCTTTATAGCCATGTCGCAGAGGAGCGTGGTCTTTGGACACAGGTCTATGCACAAAACTAAATGTTAGTTGAATCAGGTTGTATGCTCGCAGGTTTCTGAGGTGTGCCGCCAACCTGACTCGTATCCTTTTGGCTCTTCAGGTCATCTACTGCTTGTGTCTGCTCAGCCTTCGTAGCTGTGCGTATGCGGTTTTGTACTGTCAAACACACCCTGTGTGAGTGTGCGTGCCCTGGGTGAGGAGCGTTGGAAGGACACAAGCCAGAGGTGCGGGTGTTGCAGAGCCACACCACTGCGGGAATAACACTGTGAGGCTCTGCGAAGTGCCAGGTGCTGATCTGGAGCTTATCAAAAAGCTAGCTTGTAGTCAGCCTGGAAGCATTTACCAGGACAACTCTGCTGCTTGCTGGTTCAAACTAGGTCAGAGCCGTGGCCTTTCCTAAGGTATATCACTACTTTCGCTTTTCCTCCGAGGCAGAAAACGTTTGTAAGGATAATGCATTATGAAGGGTTACAATGATAATTGAAAATAAGATTTGCAAACGGGTTTGTAAATGGATAGATTCACTTCACTGCTGCTGCTTAGCTTTGTCCAATACCAGGTAGGTGTACCTGGATACACTGTGAAAAGGAGAGAAAAAAAAAAAAAAAAAAAAAAGACTCAGTCATCCAGCAAAGGAGTGGGAAATACGCTATGCAAGGAGTCCTGTGCCTAGAATTGTTACCAGCAAATAGGCAGAATGGAGCCCGTGAAGACTGTGCAGGTGATTTGTGAACTTAAAGACTTAAATATATGGCTAGTTTAGTTAAATAAATTCAATTTGGCCAGAGATTATAAAAATAAACAAAGAAATTCCCAAAGCAAGCTAATTTTTTCTTTAACACACATCTAAAAGAAAAAGGAGGGACAGGGATAAAGAGGTGCCACATCTATCTGAATTTGGAAGTAAGTGCAGTCTTTCTTACTTTCTCTTCCCGGTTACTGGTTGCTATTCTGTAAATGGTAATACCCTCATGGTCAAAGCAGTGTTTGCATGTTTGCATTGATGTGTCGTGTGGTAATCCTGAATGTAGAAATTCGTTAGTCATTCATAAGAAAAGGCAAATGAGTGAGAAGGGATACAGGGCACCTGACAGAGTTTGAACTGTTGAGTGCTGCAGGCAATTTCTCAGCTCCTCTACGCTGGCAAAACTCAACTAGCTGTAATGGAGTATTTTAGGAATTTGGCCTTGGTTTCATTTTGTTTTACTCATGCAGGATGTCTAGTGTTTAGCAGTAGCTGTTCCTATTTGCTCAGTAGTCAGATGTCCACATGACCTGGTTTAATAAATTGGTACCGTCTTTTGTGACTTTTCCTTCTCTGCATGCCAGTGCTCTTTTTCTGAATGGAGTTCAATTATTATTATGGCATATATTACTTTGGATCATTTTCCTGTACAGTCAATACACATATATCTGTAATAAATATTGATGTTATTTAATGTTCAACAACGTCCAGTGTGTCAAAACTATTTCCCTCAGAGGCTGCCCGTTACTGCTGGTTTCTAACATTTCCTATGCATTCAATGTGGAAAAAATTTGCTGTTCAAGCTTGTCTTGTGCTTTGGTTTCAAAAGATAAATGGAGACAAGCCCTGTGCTCTCAGGTTAATGCACTGGTTAATGCAACTGTGGATGCTGGAGGTGGTAGTGGGCTTAGCATGTTTGGTGTGGCACTCATGGCCACTTGTTCAAGTTTCAAAACACTGGATCATGCCTGTGTTTGATATGTTGTGAAAGGCATGGCAAGAGGACTTGATGACTGTATTCGAGTTGAAAAAATTGCCACTTTTGGTGTTTCCCATCTGGGAGAATGCCGCTGCCTTTGCCACCACGTCGTGTATCTGTCTTGGCATGTGTGTTATGTTAACACAAACATAGATATATCTGTATTTGTATGACAGAGTATCTACATATACAGCATGGAAGTAACAACTACGAAAAATCAGAGTGTGTGTGTGCAAAGACACATACATTTCACATTTTAGTCCATGAAAGAAAAAAGTGATTCAAATTGCCGGATCTCGGAGGCTACTGCTGCTGGCTCTGTCTACAGGCTGCAGATAGAAGTAGCTGTAGGTCAGGCATCCGCAGTAAGAGTCTAAACACAGCCGAAAATGGCGAGGTCAGAGAAGGGGTGAGTAAGGCCATCATCTGCATCCTGCTTTCCTGGGATTTCAGAATAATGCTTTACCCCAAAGTTATGACTCATCTTTGCACCCCTTCTCAAAGTTTGGGGAGGCCAAAGAGTCAAAGAAATGGAGGTGAAAAACAAGTGCATTTAAAATTGCGAGCGTGTCACTGGCACCTTAGAAATCACTGTTCCCAGATGGATGCTAGAGGAAATGCTGTGGTGTTTGCACTGGAAGCCGAAGGGAGATTTCTTGCTGAGCTGAGCCCTTTTTGTGCTAGCAGTCCTCCTGGCCTGGCTTCTCGAGCCTTCACACCGTGTGCCAAGGCTTAAGCTGCAGTGTAGCCCTAGACAGTTGTTGTTCTGCCATTGTTATAGCTGCCGGGTTTTCATTGCTCACAGTTTTCAATATCAAAACAGCTTTTATGCAGGCCATGTATAACTGTAAAGCTAATTTCTGTATAAGAATGAGTACCATTTTGTACGATCATCATTCATTCTCCATGCATTTCTCAGATGCAAATAACTAGTAAACTACTAATTACTTGCTGTTACTGATGGAAAATATTGTCGTTAAAAGGTTTTGTGGGGGGAAGAATGGAGTCATTAGTGATGTCTAAGCAGTAAGACACTTCGCACTGAATGCATAAAGCTAAAGACAAGAAACCAAGTGTGATGCCAGTTTTTCTGTCTCTGGCCTCAGCTCTTGTGCTTAGTTAACTTTATTTGGCATTTTGTCTGCCCCCAGCGTTTGTGGTACCTAGTTCAAAGAGTCTGAAATATTATTAGAGCATTTGGTGCTAGTCCAGCGTTACCTTTTGCACAAGTGACAAGCTGACATGGACCCTATCAAAGGCAATGTCAGGAAGTGCATTTATTCAGTGTGCTGCCGAGAAACCCCAGGTCCCTTTTTTCTCCTTTTAACTTTATGACACTCCACTCCAAGGATGATCAGGTTATTCTGTGCTCCCAGAGAGACATTTTGAACTTACTCCTATTGAGTTGTGGCGTTTTCTGCTTTTTCCAAGCAATGCTGATCCAATACTTCCTTTTCATTGAACTTTGCCAACATTGGTGCTCGTCATCTGGGAAGATGTCTCTGTTTTCCCAGGGCAAATGAAATTCCATGGACTATTTCTTCTTTTCTGAAAGTGAAGGCCAGCAGAGTTAATGTCTCTTCTCAGCAGCAGAAAAAGTGCTGACCCAGCAAGGGGCACTGGGATTCAGAGCCGGGTCCTCAAGAGCAGATGGTTTAACGGGCTAGCCCATTAATCAGCTCCGCTTCCTCAAGCAGTGTGTTGTACTTTTTTTTTTTCTTCAGTCGAGTACTGGGTAAGAGAAAGGTAACTCTGTTTTTCCTTTCCAAGATATGGCATCCCACATGCCATTATATTTCTGTTATTTACACTTACTGAGCTAAAATGCAACAGATAAGCGATTACGACTAAATTCTTCAGCAAATGTGCTGAATGAATCCCATACATCTTCAAATGCTTTGAATGCTTCTCAGTGTGGAAAGGGCATTTGTTTCAGGTGGACAGAATAATCTAGCACTGGGATTTACTAGTGGTTACCGGAGGTAAAAAAGAGTTAGCTAACAAAATCTTTAGCACAGTCAGGCAGGTAGACGAATCCCAGAGCCTCTTAATACACATAACCTAAAATGAATTTCTTTCATTTCTACTTAAGCCCCTGAATACTTGTATAAATGCTTGAAAAGGAATGAAAAGATATTGAAGGAACAGAACATTTCTATTGCTCCCTGTGAAGGATCTTTAGCTGAATGGGAATGCGTTCCTGCCAGGCTGCCTGCAGAAGTGAGCTTGTGCGTGATAATTCCTTTGCATTCACAGCCAATAGCTCCTGGAGCCAAGGGATGAACTGATATTCTGATCTGACTGTTCTCTGTAGCCTCTCTGCATACTAACAGTGCTTCTGAATGCCTAGAAGCATACTATTCCCAGACAAAGTGGGATAGTGCTGTGGAAACTAGTGTGGGAATCCCACGTGAAACAGTATTAAACAGTACTTTTATTATATTGCATTTTTTTCATAAGGGTTTGGGGTCTGGGAAAGGCAGTGAATCAGCACTCTTGGAGGCAGTGGCCCCTCCAGTTTCTCTGCTTGTGCTGTTTCTGTAGTCCACCCCACCCCTTGCAGCAGCCATACCTATCAAGGAAGAGAAAAAGTCTCAAGGATGGCCACATCCTTGCCCCATCTGCAAGGACGGTACGTGATCATTGCACATGAATTGAGGCTTTCCTATTAGTGCTATCTAGCATTAGCTTTTCTTGCTCAGAAGGGGCTAGTTAAGATTACCCAGCAAGAATTAGTTAGCAAAGTTTTGGAGTCGCTGATAATGTAGGCTGGACTGGACTGGGTGACCTAACAACCCGGTGCCACATTTTTAGTTTTCTGAATCCACCGCTAGCGAAGCATCTTCTTACTCAAAGTAGCCTGCATTATAGGGACCTGCATAGCGCTGTTCATATACTCCATCAAGATGCAAGCCCACATGTGTTAGATGATACAAATAAACATCATCGGCATCTTCCCATGTTCCAGAGAGCTGCAAGGTGGGCAAGGGAAAGAGCTGGGCCGCAGAGGGGCTGTTAGATGGTACCCGTTTGAGCATAAATCACATACAAAGGCCTTGTTAGAGACAGGTGTTAGAGACACTCCTGTCTCCTGAGTCCCAGCCTAGTGCGCTAATACCCGACCACTCTTCTTTTGTAACTAAACTTAGACTGAAGCAACTCACTATCTGAATGAATAGCTGGAGCTGATGTTTCAGAGGTAGCTGTGCTAGGGGATGTAAATTCTGTCCAATATTTTCAGTCTGTTGGAGAGACTGAAAGTGCCCAAGGCTTTATATATTTTTTGGCCTGTTCATGACTCAGTGACTGCCTGGGTCACTCGGATATTCCAGGTGCATGAGAAGTAACTGCAGCTGCACATAGCTGCCTCTCCACTGCAAGGCAGAGCTAAGGTACTCCGGACTTCAGGCAGTAAGTTGTTATCTCAGGCCCGATCATTAAACAGATTTGCCTTGAAAAGCACAAGCAGTGAAAACCTAACTGACTTCAGTGGAGGTGTAGCCCCTGTATCAGATGTCAGTTTGGCCCAGAATGTGTTTGGGGTGGTTTTGATCTCTCCTGTTTAATTTTGTTTCCATTTCTTCCAGTCTCTCTCCGTGGTTTTACAGAGCAGAGACAAACTGTAAAAAGCCACTAAACCGAAGGCCTTCCAGGCACTCAGCAAAAAAGAGATTAAAGAGATGGGGATTTGGGGAGGGTAGTGTGGTTAGTATGGGGGAGAAGCAGGAGAAAGTCTTTGTCAGGGAACTGAATGCCTCTTGATGTACTCAACGAACGCATTGTAGTTGTGACCCTACCAAACAGATGCTCTGTGCAATCGGTGGATTTGCGTGGGCCCTCTACCTTTCAGATCCTTCTAAGAGATTTCTTCTGTTGCCATGAAAATGGGTGCAAGCCTACATAAAATAATCATCTCAACTAACCAGCCAAACACCAGGCATTGCTGGCATGTGCAAGTTCCTCCTTGGAGACTCCTTAGTAAGGGATCTCATGTGAAAGTCAGGAAACTACTCCAGTTGACAGCAGGTGAACCTGTGTGTCAAAACAAACACTATGAGACTTTTCACATGTGGCCTTTTTTAAAACAATGCTCAGTCTTGTAGTGTTGAAGTCAAAGGGGGGATATCCATTGACTCAGATGGCAGCAGAACCTTGCCCTAAATCTCTGGGCAGCTTGAAGCCTTTGCCAAGAATATCCTGAAATACCGTTTCTATTTCATAATGGAGGGGGCTTTTTAGCACTCTGATGCCATGGTGGAGACGGTTTCCTCTTACCGTCCCCTGAAAGCCAAGACTGTGAAGAAACTAGGCAGAAATCTCAATTTGGGTCAAATGACCTGTGTAATTTTAGTATTTACAATAGATTGTAGAAAACCATATACTAATGACTTTATATTTCCTTAACTCAGAGACAGCCAAAGAGTATTTGTATTTGAAATATGGCATGAAATATTCCCAATCGCTGTCCTAAATAAACACAAGAGTGTTTGCATTACCTTTTAACCTGTAGCAGATTAAAGTGCTCCTTAGCCATTGGCCATGAGTGAAAACAAGATCAATCTCTATAATTCTACAAGCCATCGTTTAAATATGTTCTGACTGTGTTTTTATACATTAATCACAGAAGATTATGAGGCACATGCCATATTGTGCGTATTTCTTGCAAGCAAAATAGAACTGTCTGCAGTTCTCATTGTGAAATTATGGAATGGACTGAATCATAAAAAAAAACATACAAGAAAATCTGCTATTTCAGGACAGCTGTTCAGTATTTTTGGACAGCTGACTTTTTTTACAAAAATAACATGGATTTTTTTTTGACTAGAAGTAGTGAGCCAAATTCATTAGGGGGATAATTTCAATTCACAAAATAGATCATTTCCTTTCTTCCCAAATCTTGCTGAGCAAACAACATTCCTTATTGCTATTCCCCAGACTTCTTTTTGAGTTTCCACATCCAGGCCCAGCAATAATATCCCATTTTCAGACATAAATGGCAAGAAAGAAGAAAACAGCTTGCTGCAGTCGTAGCACCGCGTGCGGTGGCTCTCCGTGCTCTCTCAATCTATCACTTCGGACACTTTCACTGGGGGTGGAAGGTGACCAGTGTACTGAAGGGAACCATGCTGGTAATACAAACATGTTGTACATTGTCGTACAACGTGTGGAGAACATTGGTAGTAGATATCCTGATGAATACAAATGGTTCCGGTAAGAGTCTAACGTCTAGCAATTGAAACGTTTTAATAAATAAGTTAATCTGTAAGACTGCATACCCGTTAGCACAGTTTCTTGCAGAAGTTAATTTTGTTCCTAGTCAAGCATGATCTTGAGGGGCTTAGGTGCTCTGATCCACTTTGACAGTTCCTATCACTTCTTTAGTGACGATATTGGGCATGCTGATATATCTCACCCATTTTCCTCCCATGCTCTGCCGTGTTTAGAGTTTTATTGGTTCAGGCAAGGCAGGGACTCCCTCTTAACTCCGTGCAGAAGAGGGGGCAGGAAGGCCATGTTCCTAAAGACAGGTACGCTTAGAAACAGATTTTTCCCTCAGTCTGGGAAGGCACATCAGTTAAGAGGTCTGAAAAGTGCTTGCACAGATGCAACGTCTCCTTAGAGCTGTAAGAAAGTCACTGCCAGCTTTCCATCATCTAATAGTATCTAATGCCGTGGAGGAGTAAACTCTCAGCTGGGATGCTACGCCCTGTGGGGATGCAAGACATTTAGTGGGAGGGAAGGCAAGGGAAGAGAAGGATAACATCTAAACTACAGGAGTGAAAGGCCTGAAAACAAAATCTCTGCCAGGAGAGCAATGGGTACAGCAGTTTTGCCCCACTGGCCAGTAGTCTGTTCTCTCTCTCTGTCACATGCCGCCTGATCGGTACCTTAACCATCAGACAGTTATGCTACACTACACTACTGTACTGTCAGCACTGTCTGGGATGTTAAGATTACCACAGTGCTTTCATGGACTAAATCTTGGAAAGTGCAGTACATCTCCATTACTGGAACGCGCCTCACACAGCTTCTAACAAAATGCTTTCAGAATCAGATAATTAAGCAATATGGAAATGCATGTTTAAAGAGCAAACCATATACAAGGTTGCTGAATAGCGTGGTTTACCCAGTGCCCAGTTCTGCAAGATACTAAATGCATCCAAGTACCCCCTGCTTCTGGTGGGATCATGGGAAGTTCAGGGTACTCAGCACCTTCCAGTATCTGGCTTTAGCAGTCTGAATAGCACATTGCATGATTTCCTCTCACTGTGGTTCATGATAACGTTGCTGTGGGACTTGAATGGGGATGTTTTTGTGCAAAAATGGTTCATTACAGTTTTTTTATTCTTGGAAAAGGACACCAAAGGTTCATGGTTCAAGTCTTAGCTCGCAGGCTGCCTTGAAGGCAAAAGAGCTTCTCGAAATGGTTGAATGGTGACTCCTACAAAGTACCTCAAATTATTGGTTTTTGCATTAAATTTTATCAAGAAACCCCCTCAGAAAACTGATTCCGCTTTTGGTCAGTGCTCCATTCCCTCCCATCAAAGACATCCCTGGTCTTTGAAGGTTTCAGATACAAAGCAGGAAAAAGATAAAAGGCTGCAGGACAGATCCTATTATTAAATTACTACTGATGGAGAACTAGTGCCCAGAATGTTTGAGTAATAATACCATAACAGAATAGAAAGTCTGTGACAAAGCCATCATCCTGAGTTGTAATTTCATGAGTTCCAGGCAAATAATATTCCCTTTGCCTTATAAAATTTTCTCTCCTCATTAGTTAAAGGATGGAAAATCTTTTGGACCGCTGGAAGGTAGGCATTGGAGGAAAAAGCAGACTGAAAGAAAGAAAGTTAGGAAAGAAGTTAGGCACAGCAGAAGAAAGCTGTTTGGGGAGTGTGATAAGATTTGAGGAAGTCAGGAGATAAAAAAACAGGTGAGTTTGTCTCTGTAGATCCTGCTCAACAGAAGAGCAGAAAGGAGAATGATAGAGGAACTATAATAACCCGTAGCAGCTAAGCCGTTGCAGTGCACTATTCAAGGCCTGGAAAAGAAAGAAAGAAAAAAAGATTAATCTTTGCTGCAAAGCAGTCTTTCTGGGTAGATATGGTGGGTCCTGAAGCCTCCCTTCACCCACTTGTTCTGCCATTCATTGCTGTCTTCAGAGCAGAGCCACAATATGCTGAAGTTGAATGTGGCTTTGCAGACGTCGCAGGAAGGTTTTCCTCACTCCTGAGACTATATCAAGCCCCGACACAAACTAGAGCTCCAGGAGCAAGAAATCGCATGAATAGAACTGAAGACTGGTGAGATTCATAGGCTTGCCCAGGGGGGATTTTGTAGCATTGGCATCAGTCCTGGCAGTAACACTGTATGCTACTGCAGTTTCCTTGCCTTTGTACTAAGGTCCTGTTTATATGTGGCTGAGAAGAGGTCATAGGCATGTTGTAAATATGATGGAAAGGTACTGTAAAGGTGTTCAAGCATATCTGCAGAAGGTGTTGAAGATAAGCCACAGTGACAGGCAATTCATTGACAATCTGTTACAATGAATTCACCATCTAACACAACACCTGTGAATCACAGTCCTAAATCCTTATAAGCTATTTGGGTATGAATTCTTATTACTACCATGGCCAAAATGTAGCCTCTGAGATTTGTTTTCAAAATTGTTGTTTTTAAAATAATGTTAGCTTTTTAACAAGCTCTAGTTTCCATCCGTAGACTGCCTTTTGGTTTGTCGAAGGTACTTTGCTGGAGCATACCAAGATGTTTTGCCTTCATTTTATTAGAGGATGATGTCTTTATGCCCTGGATTAGGTTGAGCATCACTTTAATGTCTGCCACATTCCCATCCCAGAAGGGTAGGAGGAGTTGAAGGAGCCTATTAATCCATCTAAACCAGTAATGCCTTTTTGGCCTTACAGCCTATGAATGATCTAATGCAATGCTTTGTCCTTGTGATCTGACTTTAGTAGAGAGATTTTTCTCTTGTGAAACCATTTTGCCCACCTGGATGTCCTCAGGAAAGACTTTAAAGCCCAGGGCAGCCACGTCAGACAAGAGCTGCTAATTGCATCATTGCCCTGTCCGGGATGCTTCCCGTGTCCCGCTCCGACACGTCCTGAGCAGGACATCCATCATGCTGCAGAGGATTCTTGGCTTCAGCGTGTCACGAGAGTGCCGGTTATAATTATAGCCAGTAAGGTCCACACCAAAGGGGTTAAAAGGAGATGCAGTAAACTTGGACAACCTTGCTACTGTTTCTGAGGGCTAGATTTATTCTCTGGACTGCTTCAGTATTCCTCCGGAGAGTTCATTGTGTGAGTCAGTATGACAGATTTATCCATGCTCACAGAGACGGTGGCTGTTTTCTCGCTAGGCAGGTGGAAGGAGAAAGCAGCATAAAGACAGCTGCCAGCTGAGAGGTCACAGTTGAACTTGTGCCATGGAGTGATCATAAATTATAAATCTTCCAAAGAGTTACAGCTTCTGCTCTTATTTCTGTCTTGTCCTAAATTTCTCAGCTGCACTTCTATTTATTTTAGGCGTGTCATTATCATCTGCAAAGGTCGCTGAGTGATTGCTGGGCAGAGTTTCACCCAAAGAGTACGGAGCACAGCCCCTGGCCGCTTATCACACAGGAGCCGTGCCACGTATCTGAATTCTCCCTCTTCTCCTCCCCGCACCTGCACTGTGTGTATCTGATACATCCAGTCGTGCTTGGCATCAGTGCATTTTACTTTCATGGTCTTAGTTTATGCACTGATCTGGAGAGTTAACAAAGCTATCCCCAGCAGAGTAAAGCCAGTCAGTGGTAGCTGGAGGAGCTGGCATAGATGATAGGACTGGATGTGCTTATTGGAAGTCGTTTCCAAACCCTCAGAGTTGTTCAAAGGTCTGCTCTTGGTGTCTGCGGGATTAGGCCCTGTGAAGGTAGTCCTGCGTGGTGAAGAAGCAATGCTCCCAAGCAACGCAGAGCTCTGAAATCTCATTACTAGGAGTGGAAGGCAGCGTGTTCTGGAAGCGTGTAAGGGCCAGGTTTCAGCTGGCGTAGGTCAGTGTAGCTCCTCTGAGGAACCAGCACTCAGCACCTTCACTGATCATCGGCCATTTTTTCCTGGTAGCATCTGCGCATATCCTTCAGTATTTGCCACCTTTGAATACTTGTGCACTAAGTTTAGAATAATCATTCTAAACTTCTGCCAAGAGCAGCTGCCCCGTTACTGCTCCAAGTACTGTCTATTCTTAGTGTAATGAAATTCTTGTGGGGCCTGACTCTGCCTTTGCTTAAGTGCATGTCATTGACACCATCTCCCTCAAACAGTAGTCCTTCTATTGCTGTTTGATATTTCCATCTACATGATATATATATGCTGTAGGCCCAGTTTAGGCACTACTTCTTCACTGGATCAGTAACATGCATACTCAAATGTATGTACATGAGTAATTCCATAGGAGTCAAAGGAATATTCAAGCCAAGCTTGTGCATGCAGGCCAAGTCCTTTAGGGTCTATAGCTTTTGAGGACTAACTGAGGTCACTAATTTTGCAGTTTAATGTGCATATCCTATACCTTTGGCACAGACTCTGTTTTCTAGAACTGTTGAAAGACCACAGTTTAAAGGCAGAAATGTGCACAGAGACTGGTATAAAGTACCACAGCTGCAGCGGGGCATTCGAGATGCACTGTGGGGAAGCACCGTGGCCACCCGGCTCCTTCAGAATATTCTCTCACCCTTCACAGGTGGTGAAAAGGAAACTGGGCAAGCAAGAGGGAAGCAAAGACTGGCCTTTTTATTGCTAGTAAAGTTTCCTTTACTGTCAAAAGGTCTTTGAAGCAAAAATACCAGCTTGCTGGGCGGCATCCACAGCCTGAATTTAGCTTTAACCATATGGTAGCACAGATTTCTGCCAGCACATAAGGCTTCCCGCCAAGTGCTTTCCAGGTTCTAAGTGTCTCTGCAGTATTTCTTCCCCTCTCCTTTAGATTTTGGGATACATCACATTTCTTCCTGCAGTTTTTTCAGTCTTCTGACATTCCACTTTCTTGATCACCAGCACTGGTATGATCTTGATTTCCTTAAGCATTTTTTTTTCTCCTCTGGGAAATTTATGTCTCTTTCTGGCATCTGTCCCCTCTCTTCTCTGCACACTCAGCCGAAGAATTCATTTCATTTTTTTCCTTAGACAATGCCCTTACTACTTGTGTCGATAAATTACCCCTGCCGTTTTTAAGAAGTCCTTCTGTCTCCTTCACTGCCCTCTCCTTCCGTATGTACTTTAAAAATGTCTTATTTATCTTAACCCCTGCTGTGATCTTGTTCTGTTCAATTCTCCATCTTTGCCTTCCTTATCGTATTTTACACCAACTTTGCCCTCTGATCTTTACACTCCACCTTTGGACCCTGTATTTTATATAGAATTACGCCTGTTTCTTAATTATAATTAATCCCATCTAATCATGTGATTCACTGTAAGCACCTTTTTAGCACTGCCGTACTTATTTGAGATTAACAGTAGACACTTGTCTTTTTCTGCCTACCATTCTTTCCTCCTACTTCTGTTTTATTTTGTCAAACAAAAGTTAAGATCATCAATCATCAGAGATAGATATTATTTTCTTAGAAGTCTGCAGGCATATTTTTTTTTCTTAGTCATTTATTGTAAATCTGATTACATTATAGATACTGTTGTTTTGCAGTCTTTCCAGTTTCTTGGCCTGAATACAGAAGTCATTTGAACAGTGCTTTTACATGCAGCGAAGGGTGTGTGACAATAGAGTATCTTCATCAGGACCTCAGATACTGAGAAAACTTCTTCAAGACTAAAAACATCCCTTTTCTTGTATGAGTGTACGGTACCTAGGACAGAAGGACTCTGATCTCTCATAGAAGACTGGAGATGCCACTAGAGTGCAAAAAGTTATCAAGGATATCGTACTAAGTTGACTATCCTATGTGGGAGATAAGACTGGCTTTAAAGCTCAGTGCATATGACAATTTGTCCTTATGAATTTATGCCTAAAAAGGATAGGGTATGCAAGGAAGCAGAGAGAAAGAAGTTATCTGCCCAAGGTTGCTCAGCTCTGGCACTAAACTGTGAGTCTCCTGAGCGTTGGCTCAGTGACCCAGCTGCACAAGCAGGGTGGTGATGGAGCAGTTTCACTGTCAGCTTTCCGATTCACTCCTCGATTACGCTTGCCATTTCTACCCGCATGCTAACCCGACATCTTGGTCTAACTTTTGTCCGTGCGCCTGTACAGTCCCGGCCTGGATGATTTGTGTTCGCAACATGTCACACGTGTGATATTCCACAAAGCCGATGGCACCTTTCTGCTGTGTCTTCACAGAAGGTCTGTTGGGCTGTCCCGTATGAGAGCCTGGTGGCACAGCTTTGCAGACGTTGTTTTGACTTTTGAGCTTTGCCTCGGAAGTTTGAACCGGCACACACAGTAGCTTTTTGGGCTTCAGATGGATCTCTTTCATAGAGCTGGAGGCTACTGTGGTAGGTAAAGTACTGGCATCTCTAAAGACCTAGATTCAATACCCAGTTCATCTTTTATCTATTGTATCTTCTACTCCCTGATTCACTTACACAACTGGGGTAATGTTTCCCTTCCTTAGACAGGGATACACACTGCTAATGATTATGAGAGGCTCAGATCCTGAAATTATAAGGCAAAACTGGGTTACAATGCTATTCTCAAGTTTCCTATAACTTTACAAATCTGCGTGAAATAATATTGTGGTGCACAACAGACCCAACCTGTGGGCCTGATGTCAGGGGAATCCATGGAAGCTTTATCAGGCTTTAAAGTGCTACAGTTCTCTGGCAGAGAGATTTATATTTGTTCAGTCTCTGGATTGTTATCCACAGTCAGAAAAGAAAAGGCATCCAGAATGAACACACATGTTTTGCCCTTTACATTTGAAAAAACATGGCACTAGATTCTCTAGTCTAATTTTAACTAGACACTTGGTTTCAACATGGGTCTTGCCTGATGCCTTCCAGCTGTGAGGCCTTCCATGATGTAATATCTCTTATACTGCAGCCGCGGAGTCCAGATCCAGGGCTAGACATAGATCAACAGCTATACTAGGCAACTGGCAGCTGGTGGAGCTGTCAAAAGCTATACCAGGCAACTGAAAGCAATGTGGAACGGAAGAGAAAAAGAACAGTTTTTTCCTGCAAATTTTTCTTCAAGCACATCAAACTCTACCTCGTATCTAAGTGAGACTTTTCATGGGTATCTGATCAGGTGTAAATGATTTCAAAGTAAGATTGGGTTATTGTTGCTCTTCTACTGAAGATTAGTCACACACCGTGATCTGACAGGTGTTCTACCATCTCATACATAAAAAACTTTTTCTTTTTTTTCCTCCTGACAGTAATAACAAGGGAAACTTCCCACCCTTGTCCTGTGCATCCTGTCTTAGAATTTTTTTAACATGCCTTCAATTTCCATATGGTTGGAGGGAGGCCAAAAGTGAATTCAGTCTCTCACAAATCTTTTTTATCCTCTTTTTTTCATCTGCTTTACGTTTTTCCCCACTCCTCCACATTAGGTAATTATAGAACAGACTCCATGGTGGGCATCCAGAGCACTATTTTAGATTAAATAAATTTTTTTTTCCACACGAGAGTTTTAGAAATGCCAAACAGATAAAAATCTACAAAGGCTTTGCTCCTGTTCTCTAAAACATAATTATTTACCTATTCAATTCACAATCAACAGACTGAAGTGGTTTTGCAGCTAAGCTGGAAGTAGCTGTAGTTGCTGTTTTGTTGGAATAATATCAAATTTCCTTCTACGCTTTGCATAGCTGTCACCCAGTGATATGATAGGTCCATGATTTATTGAACTACTAAAAGCACTTTCACTGGCTTGTCATAATAAACTTTACTTAAAACAAAATATAAAACATCAACCAGCAGCTCAAACAGAGATGCCATACAAATACTTTCTAATTTAGTTAAGCTTTGGTGCAGATACTGAGAACGAAGACCCCAGCATAACAGTTTTTTAGGATTTGTCATGCTAGGATCTGTTGTGTTAAGTAACAAGAATTATAAATACAAATGCCTTGAAGTATGAAGCGCTGACAAGGACCTTGGCGCAGTCTCAACCCCTCATCATTTCTGAAAGCCTTGTGGAGACCATGAAGCAGAACCCAGCTGTAGCAATCACCATAGATTTGAATTGCCCAAAGTTACTGGGACTTTTGCTTATACAAGTTGGTCTAGGAAGACCTGGCTACTAAGTATGTTACTATGACTGTTTTGGTTTATGGTCTAGTTTTGTAAGGTCATGCTGGTTCAAAGGCAGCCTACGGCTGTGGTGTAGACCATGGCCCAAGTCTTAAATCAGTGGGAATGATACCTGCTTGGAGATGAGTATCTTCAGCTTCTTCTGATGCAGCTGATGGCACTTAGATTCATTTATGGGTCTAGTCACCTAGGTTCTCTAGTAATTAGTGGACAATTAATTCAATCTGAAGTAGCATCTGTGACAGCCAAGAGGAACTGCCCTTTGGAGACACCCGTCTCTACTGAGGTCACTGCAGAGAACCTGGGTGACTACCTTGGACTAGATGCAGTGACTCTGATGCACTTGAATGTGATGAACTGCACATATTGGTGCTTCTTCCAGGACCCACTGAGATCAGATGGGAAGACGCATACTGATTTCAGTTCTTTTCAGGGTCAGGCTCCCCCGCGGCTCGGCAATAGGGATGATGCACTGCATCACGCTGTAGTGGTGCAGGTGGTGCGTCGAGGCTAGTCGGTGGCATAGCCTGTTCCCCATCTTGCGACACAGAGTACATACATCACGCTTTGCTGCTCAGCTTTCTCATCCACTCCCCAGGAAGTCCAGCCAAGCATCACCTTGGAAGCTGAAGGAATTAGACATTCTTGTCCAATAATAATTTTTTGCTCCTAATTGGCGAGCAGTCTCACTCATTTGGAAATTTATTAGTGTGTGCCAGTTTCAGGAAGATAGCCCCTCTCTAAGAACTACTTTCTTTAATTCCAGTGTAATTTTTGAAAATATTAAAGAATGGGAGGAGAAGATATAATCCATCTTTGTTTCCCTCTCGCTAATCTTTATAATTGCTTTGTTTCATTTCTTAATAAATTAAATTAGATCATGGCATAACTGTCTCCAAGATGGAGTATGCAGCTTTATGGACGATACAGAAGACGCCTAGGGATGACTATTTTGTGTGTGGTAGTTTGCAATTCAACATATGTCGGGCTTACAAACCCTTTCATGTTATCTGATCTGTGGAATCCCAAGGAGATTTCCTGTGCTCATTTTAAAACTGGTGAGAAAAGGCTACAAGAAAAGTACGCAGGTAACAAATCAGGGATCCCTCTCCGCAGGGATCCCGTGCAGGGGTATGTATCCTGCATATCCTGTATGCAGGATACAAATCAGTATCTACAGATACTTTTGTCATCATGTGACAACTTGAGTCTGGTCACATACATGTAAAAATCTGGCGATGAAAAAGCTACAGAGGGGTACATAGCTGGAAATATAAGGCAATAATAATTGCAGCTTTCTCTTCCAGGAGAAAGAGGTGTTAAAACTGGGTGTTTTCCCTAAAAAGAAAAATAAAAATGCAACAAAACTATGTCTTGTCTCTCCCACACACAAGTGCATAATATAATAGCAATAATTGTTTATATCTGCAATTCTTCTGCACTTGTTGCATAAAAAGTAGATTATTTACTTGAAGCACATTTGCAGCATTGTTGCTTATGAGAAGACTGACTTTTACAAGACTATTGTTCTCTCTCATAGTTTACAGGCAAGGATGAAAAACCACCTCACGTGTAAGGATGCTATGGCCAAAACTAGATTACAAACTTTCATGGAGGTAACGACATCTCCGTTGTGGACAGATTGCCAAACGGGCTGGGGAGAAGCTGCCAGGGGTTGGTGTATGCAGAGCCTGATGGCCCAGAATGCTACCCAGGACCTGCCAAAGAGGTTGCTTGCCTAGTCAGTGACCTGCACAGATTCAAACATTTATCACAAGATCGTCAAGTACTCTCCAGCCTATAACTAGCTTCTCAATCAAGGAGTGCTGTTAGAAAGACTCCTTTGCTTGCTCTCAGCTCTGTCTCTCTTCTGTCTTTTCCACAGGGTGAGGTCATCACTAGTGTTTTGGTAAGAAAGGCATCAGTTTAGCCAGAGCAGGAAGCCTAATTAATGTAACATCTAAAATTCCTACCTGGGAATTGACAATACTGAGAGTCTCTTCCTTCAGCTGTTCCCTGGGCAGGACTTATGCTGGCTTCCGCAGGGGTTTCTCACATGGAAGAGAGCATGGGAGACTGGATGTGTTAAAGAGCCTTAATACCAAACAGCTGGAGGCCCTGGATTTGCTTAAACTGCTTAAATTAGCTTTTGGTCAACTGAAAAGAATATCAAAATGGGCAAATTACCCAGGCAAGTTTTCCATCTGGGTTTTTGTGCCCTAAACTAACGAGGAAAGTTAAGAGACACCTCACAACTTTCCTGGTCAGTCATTATTGTGCAGTTTGATCTAAGCTGTGAGTGTCATGCCTCACATTCGTAATTATGTCACAGGGGAAGAAAAAACAAAGTCGAGCAGCTTAGTTTATGAAACTTCCACTTTAGTGGAAGGATTGCATTTTCAGATCAGTAGGTGAAAATGGATTTACATGTAGAGGCCCAGAAGAGCAGCTAAGCAAAATCTTGCCCTCTTGATTGGGGACTTTACGTGGTGCTGGCTCTTTCGTCGAGGTTTCAGAATCTTACATTTGTTCTGCTCCTTCTTTAGCTGTGTTTGGTGAAACTGTAGTTGTCGCATGCTGATAGAGAGGGGGATGCTGGTTCATCTCCTTCCTTGCCTGCTTTTCATAGTAGGAGGATGCATTGATTTTATAAAATGTAATTGCATTGACTGCTCTTGTTATCAGGATTGATTGTATTGATTCGAGTTGCGTGTTATGTTTTCACACTCTTGCTTTGAAATACAGTTTTTTTATTTTTTTCCCTTCCGCTTTGAGATTCTTTATAATACATTTTGAGTTAAGACTCTTCTGCATTTGATTTGTCAGCTGCTAGGATTGCTCCGAAATGCCATCAGAAGTATTCACAGTATCTACGTGACAGTAACCACTAAAACCAATTGCTGTTGACCTCAGTCATGTCAACCATCATAACCTTCCCTCAGGTTAGGAAGCTGAAGCCAGGAAATACATTTCAGCTTCTTATTCCTGTGTTTCACATCCTTATTGCAATCCATTTCAGTTGTTCATTAGGGAATTGGGATAGCTGAGAATACCAGAGTGAATAAATAATAGCAACTAGATGTCTGTAGAGAATGACACTAGGAACAAAATGCAGGGTCTGTGCCTGAGCTCCTGAGGTGAAAGAAATTAAGAGGATTTCATTTTCAGAGGTGGTGGTGATGCGGAAGTTATTTGTGGAAGTGTAAATTTACTTAGATAAGCATTAGAAGGGTGTGTGGGAGTAAAGGCTGACATTTTTCAAACTTGGGCACTTAGAATTAGGTACTTTACCCTATATATAGGTACTTCAAAGCAAGAGGTCTGGTTACAGGAGCTGAGAATACTGAAATTATTGAAGTCTGCGAGTACTCAGTATCTGAAAATCAGGCCACTTTAGCCGCCCAAACACTGTTTTGGGGTATGATTTTCAAAGGCATTTTAGAGAGTGTGACAAAATGCCATAGCTTCTTTTGAAAACCTCTACTTGAAGTGTCTGATCTTAGATACTTAGATTGAATTTCAAAAACCATCTACACTGTTCAAACTTTACTCACATTCAAATCAGTGGGAAAATTACCACTCATTTCTGTGGGAGCTGGATTAAGCTGATAAACGTGTAAAAAAAGACTCCTATATTTGGCTTAAATCTTAAAAGCTATATCCTCTCTTGCTTCGTGAACCCAACTGACAGTGATTTAAGGAACGTTTACTCAGGTTCTCTGCAGTGGGAATATATAAAAGCCACTCAAATATAATATGGTAATATAATTTCCCAGCAAATATTGCTTTAGCGCCAATAATTAAGTGAAAAGTTTGCTTTTATATGGTTTCTGGTTTTTCTTTCTTTGCAAAATTTTTCACTCTTCCTCCCACTTTGTGTTTTGTAACATTTTGAATTCCTTCTTTAAGTTGACATATTTGCAAAGACTTTGAGAAGAGATTTGAAACGCCTTGGTAGGAGCTGCTAATAGCCTCAAAGACCAGATTAGAGGACATATACATACCGCCTGTGTCATACTAGGTCTCAAGTAAAGTCTTGTTTAAAGTAAAATACCAACTGTCTTTTGAAATGCCATCATTCCCCAAAGTCCTGTTACAGAGTCCTAAATCCCGAATACAATATCTCTACATCTACAGGCAAAGGACAAAGGGTCAAAGGCATAGTTTCTCCTTATTTAAGATTCCTCTTTCATTTTATTACAGGACCCTGGGGTAGACTCTCTCCAAGTCCAGTCTTCACCAATCACATGCTAATAACTTCAGCTGAAAGAGGGCTCTACCCTAATGTCATTATACTCCCAAGCAATGATTGATTGTATTATAGTATGTTTTCGAAACCTAATTACTGTCTCAGTTTGTATTTGAACTCATTAATCTTCCAGCCTGTAAATAAGTAAAATTGACTAAATAACTGAATTTCTTTAATGATGGGTTCAAGTTATCTGTATACCTACTGTTTTCTGTTAACCTTTTTGTTGCCAGAAAATGATTTTTTGTTAGTGTTTTCTTCAGTTCCCCTAAGCTCGCGTGGCTGACGATGCACCTGTTTTAAACGGTTGCCTTATCAAATGCATATGTGGTAGTGAACAGACAGACCCAGCCGGGCTTGCAGCCTCCCAGTCCTCCTCAAGCCAGAGCCATGCTGTGTCCCATGAGAAACGGTCCTCCCTACAACCCCCAACAACTCCCAGCAGCTGGGAAAGCTGGTAAGAGAAGGTACAGACTGTTTAGGTTAAAGACACAACTCTCCGTTTTGCTTGAGAACCGGATAAAAGAGTACCACGTCCACATCCCATGTTCTTTCTGTGCTCCTGGCTCAAGCCTGAAGCCAGGCGAGGCTGAGGAGATACCGACAGGAGGGGAGGAATCCTTGAGAAAACATGTTTATTCTGTTAAGTCCAGCTCTTTTGGGCATGCTAGTAATGCTGGATGTCCCTATCTGTGACTAGTAGCGAGATTACAGTCTGTCCTAGGAGTTAGCAGGAAGACCACAGCAGTGCCTTGCCTGACTGGTAGGGACTGGTGCCTAAGTCACCTAAGCCAGGTATTCTCCAGAAGAGCATCCCCATGCCGTCTGGACAGGCTCCTCAGGGAGCAGAGTCCAGCTGAACGCCTCTGCTCAAGCCTTCAGTAGTGTTGACCATAGCTACTTGCAAGGTCAGTGCTCTCTGCAGTCGTTTTTCCTTACAAGAGCCTCGTTCTGCTGGAGCTTTGCCCCCGCTGACAAATAAATGAAGACTCTGGCAGCAGCCAGCCTAAAGTTATGGAGCAAATCTCCAGGAAGAACAAGCATGGCCACTAGTTTCAGCACAAGCAGAGCCATGTGGCATATTCCTCTCCTTGGTTTGGTTTCCTCGACTGATTTCAGCTGCAGATACAGCTACCTATTCAAAACCTTTTTCTACATGCCGGTCAGTAAGTGAGGAAACTGTGATTGATCATTTATTGGGAAATGCTTAGGCACTCTGACGATGGGGATTTTACAAGAGCCTGGGTGGACAGGACATCTCAGATGCTGTCACGTTCGCCGGGTGTGTTAGCTGTGACTTCAAGCCCTGACGAGAGGCTTCAGTTTGATCTGTATCTTGCTGGAGCACTTAAGCATGTGCTTATCTCTAGGTATATGAATAGTCCCATGAGAATGCCCACGTGCTTAAAGTTCGGCATGCATTTAAGTGCTTTGCTGGAGCAGGATCCTAAGTCTTTCTGGGGATAATTAAGTCATGCCGAAAGCTATTTTACTGCCACATTTTGTTTCTGGTTCACAGGATGAGAAAATCCATTCTCATCAAAATACCAAGTGGATCATTTTTAACCTGATTATTTGTTAAAGGATTCATGTCATTAAAGTAAACTTCTCTTTGCTCCTTCCTTCCATCCCATTCCACTGAGAGGATGCTTGTATTTTTAATATATTCTCTTCTGTTGCGCAGCAATGAGGTGTGCTGTAATTGAGCCAAATTCTGCCCATGTACCCAGGCAGTGCTAATGAACGGTGGTGACCTTTGGCCACTGCCCCAGTAATGCTCTGTCCTACGGTGGGACCAGATGGTGCTTCCACTTCCAAGGGTGCAACATGACCGAGGTTGTGCAGGTGCAAGTGCGTTTCAGGAAAGGTTTGCTGCTCGGGAGAGTGACGCAGTGCGACTGGTAGCCAGAGGCAGAAAATAGCCTTTGGGGGACAAATATAAAAGAAATGTGTAGAAAGTTAAAAATAGTATTTATGCAATTGGCGTTATGGAGCGAGCACAGTCTGGATGGTTGCTGATATAACACTTTCCTTCCTTATGTAGTGTAGATAGGAACTTGTATACCTTTATAGCTCACTGGCAAATGGATTTGTTCGTTCACTGCTTTGAAAGGTGATGTTGAAGAAACCTCACTATGCCAGTATGGGCCCTCACATACCACTCGTAACGCTTCAGGATTTCCTGTGCAACCCCGGTTAAAGGAAGGACTAGGGAAAACTCTGGGTTAGGATTTGATGAGGAACTTTGGTCCAGTCCTGGACTTAATGATACACTTTCCACAGATGCAGCCAAAGGCATTTGAGTCAATGCACAAAGCATGAAACGGGTGAAGGGAGGAGGGCAGCTGCATGTCTCGTTCCATCCTCGCTCCGCTCCTGGATCGGGGTGTTTCAGACTTCAGCCTGGCGATAAAAACAAGTATGTTCCGCTTCATTCCCTGTTTCGGAAAATGGGGGTAGAATGCTAAAAGGCTAATTGCACATTGTTTTTAAAAATTAGTTTGATAATTCATCATATAGTAATTAAACTAATTAGAACACTATTCATTTCCAACCACCTTAATTAGGCCTCAACTTGGCAGGCAGCCCGTGAGACCAAAATGTTGCAATTTGTTAAACAATTGAAAGACTTTGATAACAAATGACTGTATTCAGCTACATTTTAGTTAATAAGATTTATATATTAATCTAGTTATACTTTGTTCCCTCAGAATTTGGCAGAGCTTACAGGTCTTCTGATCCCCCTACAAAATTCCTAAAGTCTGAGTTCAAATAGCTGGAAAATTTTCTGAATCTGATTGAGACTCCTAATTATTGCACTGTAGCAGGCGTTCGTAAGGCTGTAATGCTTCCCCCCCCCCCCCTTAGTTGGGTAAACAGCTTTGCTTCTGGGGGCACTGTTGGATCGGGCTGTGCTTGTTCGCCTGAGCTGCGCAGGGGACTCTGCTTGTGCTGGTTCTGGACCCTCGGCGCTTGTCACATCACTGTGACAAATGCTCGGCGGGGGCCTGGGCCGGTACCCCTGACCTCACACCAGAAGTGCAGAACTTGCCTGGTGTTTGGTTCATCAGTGGTGAATTTCCTGCCTGCTCTCTTTGACGGCGTAATGAAGTGATAATAACCTAAATGAATAAATGTTGATGCTGAAATAAATATCTGCATTCCCTTAATCTATTTTGCTCTGAAATTGCTAAAGGAAATTTGG
The DNA here is from genome assembly GCF_036370855.1 of Dromaius novaehollandiae. Taxonomy (NCBI): domain Eukaryota; kingdom Metazoa; phylum Chordata; class Aves; order Casuariiformes; family Dromaiidae; genus Dromaius; species Dromaius novaehollandiae. Next base: position 130,374,008 of record NC_088100.1, read on the forward strand.
CTTTAATGGGGAGTATATGTCAATTTTTTACAAATGATTGTAAATCTGTTTAGAGAGAACTTAGATGAGTCGGTCTCTGTTTCAGCAGTAAAAGTTACTGATGTATGAAGGCATAAGACAGACCAAAAAATTGAACAAGATATTGTAATAATTATGTTTCTTAGTGTCACTACCTTTTGCAACATCTGGTTTGTTTCTGTTCTTTCCACATCCTGCAGATGTTGCTGAACACATGAAAATCACTGACAGGAGAATATTTTAGCCAAGAAGCAATGCCAGTGAATAATATAAAATGCTATCCTCTTAACTCTCCAGAAGTCTAGTAAGCAAAGACTTCTAGTTTCATCACTAGTAAAGATCAGACCAATAAGCAAATGGGCCAGGGGCCCTCTAAAAGTGTCAGAAATAATCTGTGCTGGACGAAATAGAAAAGGATCTGGAAACAGTATGAAATAATAAATTCAGATTGAGTCTTATTCTGATACCTTTCCTGGGCCTTTCTTCTTAAATACTCCCACCGATATCAGAAGTTCAGATTCAAGCTGCACATCTGGGATTTCCTTTCTTGTCCATCTCTGGTTCATGTGGCAGAGGAAAAGAAAGATTAGTGCAATGCAAGAAGCCCGTGTACATACCACTTTTATATGCTGTTTCAAAGCTGTGTAGCGTAGCATGCTGGTAGATCGTATTCTGAATTCTGTCTGTCCACCTTTGTCACCAAAGTATGTGCAAATCTGACTGACAGGGGTTTGTCCCGAGAGCGCGGTGCAGCGCAGTGCGGGTGCCAGCTGCGTGATGCACTGACTCTTGGTGCCCTAGGGAGCTGGACAGCAACTGGCAGGTACTTCTCCTTCGCCCCAGCAAAGCTGTTTGCAGAAGCTAGCGCTCTGGCTGAAGACCTGCTCAGCGCTTCCCTCTGCCTGGAGTGCTCCGGGCGCGGGAGAGGGCTGCCGGTGCGCAGGAGCGCGGAGGGACGGACGTGCTCCTCCGAGCAGCCCAGCGGTGCCAGCAGGGCCCCGGTGGGAGCCTGCTCCTGGGTTTGCAGCCGCGCGGCATTGCCCTGCTGCGGAGCATCCGAGTCCAGAGCTTCCCGTTGTGGAGCTAGGACTCCTGTGGCAATTCCTTGCTCAGCCCCGAGAAGCTGCAGAAATAGACCCCATGCAGGAGGAAACTGTAACGCAGAGGGAGAAAAGGACTCAGGTAGAATTACCAGGGAGAGAGTATACAAAACCCTGTCTGCTCCTGCCTCTTCTTTGCTGCCTGCTCTTGTGCTAGCATTTCTGCTTTCCTAATGCCAGTGTAGCTTTCCACTTCACAGCTTTGCAGAACCAACTGTATATAAAAGTGTCACTTTGACATTTCCAGGGCAGCACGTGATGGACTCTGAAACGTACCAGAATTGCATGGAAATGACTATGAAAAACAAGAGGGCGCGGATGTAGCTTTAATACAAATTTTCATTGGATCTGGATTTTTTTCTCTCTTTATTTGGTAAAATACAATTACAAATTAAAAAAAAAAAGCCAGATAACTTTCACATTCTTTCCTACAGAAAACCCAGACATCTCTTTTGTGACTGAGTTGCCTTTGAGCTGCCACAGGCATGCTGCCGTCTGCCACAGAAACGGAGGGCCTTGTCCCCGAATACCTGGCACACCTTGCTCTGCCAGCACAGGCAGCTTTTTTAGAAATCACCGCTACTTAGCTAGTGGTTACCCCACTTTGCAGTCTGAGGCTCCATCTCTGTGTACTCAGAAAGGAAACACTGACATTATTTCAGATACTCTTGTGTGATACCGTGGGGAAACAGCGACTTTCACTGACTTTCACTTTTCAGAGAAGGCCTATTGCTGAGAGACGGAGGAAGGGTGATGCAGGGCAGAAAGGGCCTGGACGGCTGGTTCGGACTGCTGTGGGACATGAGCGTGCGGTGGCCACTCCATTTCTCTCACTTTGGATGCTTTTCGTTATCAGGGTGCCCCACTTCACCATAATGTGAGGAAATGCAGTTATCTACTTTTGGAACTTGACTATCCAGAGCTCAGGCGAATCAGATTTTGTTTACATGGGTTTATACAGAACAGGAATGGTAACGGGAGGGTGGATTTGCATCAGCTGGCTTCCAGTTTGCCACCCTCTCAGTTACATCCCTCAGAAGCAACGGTGTCTGCAAGGTCCCCCAGCTTTGTGCTATGCACTTCTCCAAATGGAAGAGCTCGATCTGTACGTTGGGTCTCTTTGTGCCTCTGCAATCCATTTCTGCTGCGCAAAAGGAACTCGCAGACCTGTGCAGGGTCCAACAGAAAAGCAATAAACTGTGGTCACTGAAACTGTGACCTTGTGCACTTTCTGAAATAAGAGCTAAAAAGGCTGGGCATCAATGGTCTGGAGAGATACAGCTGATGGAGAGGCATCTAAAAAGGCAGAGTGCACTGTCGTACGTTACGGAGTCCTGACGTGTGGTAGACAAGACGCCTGTACAATAAAATGGAGAAATAGAACAGCAGAGCAGAGTCCGCGTAGACAGCATCCCCAGCGGCAGGTATTGACCTGGCTTTAGGTGGCCTCGTCGTGACAGCAACTGGCCTGGCACAGGCCAGGCTTACTAACGTACTGCAAAACACAGATCTGAGAAAGGCTGAGGAAGAAAAGGAATACTGTATGTGATGGCTCTTTGGAGAAAACAGGATATTAAGAATTATCAGAGAAGTTGTGCTGCGACTTAGCGATTGACAGGACGAGAGTGAACAGGCTGCAGAAGGTGCGTCCGCTGTGCCCCTGCCATCGGCGTAGTAACTCGGACTGGCCGCAGAGTACCGCAAAGGTGCATTTCGAAAGGCGTACCTGGGAGATGGCTGGTGACTGCTGCGGGCACTCAGCCTGCCCTTGCCACGATGGAAAAACCTTCCAAGTCTTTACGCGGGTGAGCATAAATCAACGGTTGTTTTTCAGCGAAGAAGCAGTGGTAGATGGGAAGGTGCACAAACAGGTGCATCATTTCACCCCTCCCTGCTTGAGCACCTCATTTTCATATACACCAGTTATTGCTGTGCATAGTAATGCACATCTGTCAAACGCTTTCCAGAGCGCACAAAAATGCACCTACAGAGCTACAAACCAGATGAGTCACTTAGTAGCTGTACTGCACACCGTATCTCCAGTGAAACCTCTCCAAGTTGAAATCTCTCATTTCCCTCTGCTTCAGACCCAAGTTTCCTAGTGAAATAGGTTATTCATCTGCACTGAATGTAAGGAGACTCCGGTGGCCAAAATTGTCCCTGATGTCATTCTACAGAAATCCCTGATTCCCCCAAGTCTGAGGCCCTGAACTCCCTGGAGAGCCCAAGTTCCTGAGGTAGACAGGTTTCTGCCAGGAAAGAATGAGATCCGCTGGGTCAAATTCCGTTTCCAGATAGAGCCATTGCAACTCTAATAAAGGAAATGAGGCTGCCAGGGTGTGGCTGGAGACAGAGTCTGGCCCTGTTTGGAGTGTATGGAGTGGCTCCAGGATGAGATCAAGAGTTGGCCTCTTCCCCCTCCCCCAAAACCTTTAATATTGCTCCTTTATAAAGTGACGTATGTTGCTTCACACTTGCATTTCTGTAGCAGAGGCTGGATCCAAAGCCCACTGAAGAAGTTAAGAGTTTTTCTTGTGGAAGCTAGATCAGGTTACTAAAGAAGACACATTATCCAACTGCAATAAACTAGTTCCTTAGATGTACTTTGGTTCAGACAAATCTTAGTCATAACACTCAGCGGCTGAATTTGAAAAGTCCTTTTTGCTTTTACTTTGCTCCATTGATAAGTAAAGAGGAGATGCAAAGAATACCCCCAAAAGAAAGACCAACCCTTAGCTCTAAGAGCTTGCACTTGGCTGGTGATGCTTCGCAGAGGCCAAGGGCGTTAATGAAAAATGCAATTAGAACAGCATCGAGCTGGGGTCCCCCGTTTGTCGGTGAGGGATCCATTCGGGTATATCGTATTGCATTACGTGATGTAAGAGTCTGGGTTAGTGTAATCAAAATGTAACTGCAATCCTTACCAGAAACACCTGTCTAACCTCAGCTAACCTGGAGAAGAAAACTTTGTACTTTTTTGCTTCTGAACCTGAGGCATGCAGGGAAGTGCCGCAATAATGCGGCGTCTGTCCGCAAGTCCTGGAAATGGAAGCGGTCAGAGCTGACGTTCAGTCTCGTCTCAAAATCTAGCTTATGCTTTCTAGCTGTGTACTTACTTAACTTAGCTGTGTGCTTATGAAAACTGTCAAAGCAAGGAAAATGGAGACTGAAGATCAAAATATTTAATCCGTGGTTTGATAAACTGTGCCTAGTGGTGATGCAATGTTCTGTGGCCCAAGCGCAGAGGACTGAGGTACCAAATGCCTTGACTTGTGGAGGCAGTGAGGCTTTTGACATTTTTTGAGGCAAAGCTTGTCTGAAAACGGAAAGCAAGTGGCTGCTAATGACCAGACCTTCGAACCCAGACCTGAGTTCAGATTGCCGGTTTTATCCCTGCGTACTGAGCCCACGGAAACTTTTCCTTGGTGATGAATGTTGAATAGGTAAAGGCGGGGTGGCTCAGCAGCAAGGAAGGAACATCTTGATGGTTCAAATATCAGTGTGAAAATGGAAAAAAGAGGGTTTTTTTTGTTTCCATTATGCTGCATGCTCTTTAATTTTTTTTGTGAGATTAGGCAAATTGGTTAGGGTGTGATTAATTTCACCCAATTTTAGCTGTCTAGAATTTAGTTTAGTATCTAATTTAAGCCAGTCAGTGAAACTCCCTCTTTAGTCAGGGATTCTTCCCACTTAGTTATTTGAGGATAGGATCATTTACCTTCTGAAGGCACCTCTCTGCAACAGTTATAAGGTTAGCTGAGGTTGGATGCTGTGCTTTAAGTTAGCTGGGATGAGGTGAGATGAATCCCATCTTTACTCTTTGCACCCCAGGTGCTTGCTTCTGCAGAGCAGGGATACTAATTCTTCCCTGTTCCATCAGTGTAAGTATTTGTAAAAATAAATATGCTGAATTTTAAAAGGAGCACCTTTTGAAAGTGCTGACAAAGCATACCATTAGCTTAGCCAGTAACAGGCAAAGTGTCTTGGGGGCTAGTGGGAAGCATTCTCTGGTTCTCCTCTTTCACAGAGGGGACTGAAAACTCACCACAAACCCTGCAGAGATTTTTCACCCCCATGTGGACTGACATTTTCCTTGCAGTGAGAGCTTGGTGTTGAATTGCTGGTTGTACCTTGAGCATCCTTACCCCCTTTGGTCATATCGTGGGGACGAATTTAGGGTGCTCACTGCCTTATATAAGATCAAGAGTCCCAAAGGAGATTTCAGACGTCGGATTGTTGACCTAAATGCCCTACTGCAGGATTCGGCTGACTCGGTGAAGATGTGCAGACCTGCAGCTGAGACTACATCCTTAGCTGGTGATTAATCAGCAAGCCTTATTGATTCCAGCAGAGTTATTGCCTTTATTCCGGCCTCAGACATCTAGTCTGATGTGCTGTTTGGAACCTTCCAAGGAGAATCCTGAAAGAAGTGTCAAAGCTTTTGCAAGGTAAAAGTGTAGTTTTGGAAAAGTGGTCAGTGATGGCAAGCCAAAGTGGCTTTTCTGGGACAGCATCACATAAGTGGGAGACTTGGGTTATGTTCTTTAAGGATTCAGGGAAGTTTTTCCACATGTGAAAGGGTTCAGAGCTGATGAGCTGAAGAGCCACAGAAATCTCCAGTGCAGGGCAGTGAACTCGTGTGCCAAAACCCCAGCAAGTCATACCCCGATCCTGACACGTGACCTGCAGAGGCATTTTCTGCTTAAATACATAATGACATCGTGAGTCCTTGTACAGAGTAGGACAGGAATGAAAAGGAGCGTTAGGATAAAGTGAATGAACAAAACACTTAATGAAACCTCCACTCCTTGATACCTCCGTCACCAGACCCTACTGTAGGGTACATCATAGATGCAAGTTCTGGCTTTAGAGTAGTGGCAGAGTTACAGGGCCTGTAATTATTGCGTGGAACAAGTCTATCCAGTACCTATCAGTGCTGTGACTGATTTAATCAGCACTATATAAATCACTCTTTCCCATAGGTATTAAATTGCTAATATTTTTTTAAACAGCTTACCAGTTTGTTTTGGGTTTTTTTTGTTTTTTTTTTTTTTGGTGAAAAAAAGGTTAAATAATTTCCCATACTCTGCTGATGTCTTGTTTCAGAGACTGGTTTATCTGAGACAGACAAGAGCATATCATGTTCTCCATGGGCTTGTCAAGACAAATACTTGTCAATGCTCCGAATGCTTTTGTGAATATTGGGGAATAATCTTGCAACAGGGATAAGAGCACAAGTTCCAGCTGACCCCTTCCGCTCCTTGGCAAGCAGACACAACCTGGAGGAATTAGTTACATTTTGAAACAGATGCCCTTATAATTACATAGGAAGAAACGTGACTGGCTGGTTTGAAAAGACACCTTTGGGTAACGTCGTGGGATCCACAGATACCTTACAAAAGTAGAATCTGACCGAACAGCTTAAGGTCTCAACTTGCTGCTCCTCTTTCATGACAGCAATTCATATCAATGAAAATGCCTTATAGTCCTTCAGTCTAGGAAGGTTCAGACATGGGAGGGCCCATGAAAAAATTTACAACAGCCAAAAAGCCCAGTACTGAAATTTCTTTAATCTGATCAGACTTGTTCTTAACCCTGAGACATAAATATCCAGCACATTACACCTTTGATTTACTGTTATGCATGTATCAGAGCAACAGTGGTCCTTTTGAATTATGCATTCTCTTAACAGGACATTAAACCTTACGAGGAGATGGAATGGTCCAACACATAACTATCATCCTGACAGAAGGGAGGGCGAGATCAGGAGTAATGCTCCCAAGCTATAGAAACTCTTGAGTTTTTGTTGGATTGCTTGAATGAACATTACAAATAACACTTTGTTCCTCCTTGTTAATAAATAGTGTTTAGATTACTCATGAAAAACCTGATAGGTAGTTCTTCAAGAGAAAGAGAAGGAATTATTATTTGGCACAAAGGAATAACAACACCCCTAAGTAGTGAAACTTGCCCTGAAACTGTTATACCATGTAGCAGAATTGTTCCTGGGCATCTGAGGAGAAAACATACCTTTTAATAACTTGATAATCCATTTGCTATTGGTTCTTCGTATCAAGTTAGGACCAAAAGTTACTACAGTACTACAGGAAATCAGGTTTGATTTTGTAATATAGTCAAACAAGTACTTTGGAGTGCCATGTCTAGGATCAATAAGGAAGCAGTAACTACATTTGCTGTCATATGATGATATTGATGTAAAAACATAATGGTCAAAATTATAAAATCAATTTCATAATTTAATCAGAATGTTTATTGATACTATTAAGTTGAATTCAATAGCTCCTCGCATGCAGTTAATTTCTTACCTGTCAGAAAAATGTATTGAAATGCTCTTTCTTTTAAATGCTTGGAGTTAATTCAGTGAAAAAACAGCAGAGACCTGTAGCTGTAATGGATACAGGACAGTTGCTAGACTGGGAGACAGGTGGAACTTTTTTAGCATTTTATAGCAAACTGTTTTCTGCTTTGCATAGGGCTCCTGCTTTATATGTGTGTACACACACATACGATGTGATTTTTGGCAATAGCAAAGTGGTAGTATCTGCAGTATCGCAGTATGAAGTCATGGCCCCAGTGAAGGCAATGGAAGCTTTGTCCTTCGGTTCAGCAGAGCTAGGAGCGGCCTCTGGATAAAGGCTCAGAGATTTCTCTCCTATTCCGTGACCGCGCGTGTGCAGGAAGACCGAAATGAAGCGGGAGGTCTGGGCTGTATTATCCTCGTGTGTTATGAATCCCCTGCATTGCGTAGCTACTTCTCTGTAGTAGGAACTGAGGGGTGAAGCAGAATGCGGATTTAAGACCAAAAAGGAACAGTTGCTTTCCTTGGCCGCTGCTCATTAGACACAGTGCAGCCTACGTTCAGGCTGATTTCTGATGGAGACCTCAACTGTGTTCCTGAGCATCTCTACAAAGTCATGCAGCGTGCAAAGGCCGCTGAGCAGGCAGAGGTGGCTGCAGAGCATGCAGGCGGCATGTGGGGGCAAGAAGGGCCCAAGCAGGTGGAGGAAAGGAGAAGGCAGAAGGGAGGTTACTTTGTGGATGTCGTATCTGCTGTGTTCTTTCATTCCGGGCCCTTTTCTCCCCGATGCTCCTGGGAAGGAGTCTCTGAGCACACAGGTTAAAAATGCGGCAGTGGTTAAGAAAGTCGTGGCTGCACTGCAGAATGCAGGGTCACCATGGAGGTAGTTCTTTGAGAATAAGAAGAGACAAAGACCCTCTTCCAGAACCTAAAAAAAAAAACAAACAAACAAACAAAAAAAAAACGGTTGACGTTGCTGTGTGATAACAGTTGACTGACCTAAAGAGGATTTCATGGACCACAAGTGCCTAAGAGCTGGAGAAAGGATAGTTAAGACTGCCTATTTCTCCATATACTGTATGCATAATAAAATAAATTCATTAGTCTCAGGGAGTGATGCTAAATACATATTTCCTTACTGAATAAAAACTGAGCTGTCCCATGGATAGGTTATTTTTATGTATTTTTCCATATGTTGCTTTTGGTATTCAAATACTTCATTTTAAAGGAGGCTCTCTGGTGTGAAACATTCTCCGTTATCAGAGATTTTTGTCACTGTAAAGCAATGACTGTTTCTTAAAGCAGAGTATTTGTTGAGGGTCTTGTACGTGGGTTTATAGTTGAAACTGATCATTAGAAGTTGGTGATACAGTCGGTTACAATTTTTTACAGAGCTGGTGAAAGATTAGTACTTCTTTTAGGGCAGCGGAAAGATTTTTAAGATTTTCTTATTGTGATAAAGGTGTATTTCTCTTCCTTGAAGTGACCGTGAGTAATGTGTATATTTGTCGTGTACGGGATCAGATCTAGATATGTAGAGATTCATCTGTTCTGAGTTTTGTATTCCTCGTGACTTTAAATAGCAATATCAGATTTAAATCCTGTGGGAAACTACTTTTAAAAGGCCAATAGCCAACTCACTCCATGTCTCTGGGTTGTAGTTACCCTGATTGGAAAAGAAATGTCACTATCAATTATGCCTTGCTGTTCCCTTCTATTGATTTCAAGGCACGCTGCAAAGAGGAAGACCTGATTTTACAGCTGGCACAACCAAGTGTTGAGAGCCAAAACTTTGTAGGTGGTGATTTTTTGGTGCTATTCGTGTTAGCTAATCATAAGTCCAGGGTGAACGGTTAGCTCTGCTACGAGCTTCCTGCGATATATAACGTGCAGAAGGTCACTTAAACTCCTGTTCATCAGGTATGAATCCTACAACAGATTCTCTGCATAGCGTTTATGAAATAAAGAAGAGTTTGCCAGATGTAAAAGGTTTTTTTTCCCTTTTGCAAACTAGCCAAGACCATTTTGGAAGTCAACAGTGAAGCTGCTATCTACCGTCATGTTTTTTCCCATATACTTATCAGAGCAGAATCATATCTTCTTTTCTCCTTCCTAATCTAGACAATTATAGGAGCAGGCATAAGAAATCTACACAGTTCAAGGTTTGTGGAGTAAGGTGCCTTTAATAAGACAGGTGAGAAGACAGATGAGGCACTTTTCTAAGTGGAACCAAATTTAAGTTACTAAATTACATACGCAGAGAAAGAGTCACCTTTCTCAAACATCTCCAGAAATTCCTCAATGTCCTTGAAATCCTTGAAATGCAACCCCAAAATCTGAGATCATAAAAGAAAAGGATGTGCTAGAAATCATGTCTCCTAAACCAGAATTACTTGTCCGCAGCTAATGTTTTCCATTCTTGTTCAACGTGGCAAGGGATAACATTTCTTGAGAATGTAGGCTCATTCACTTTGGATTGCGTAGGTTCATATTACCTAACTTAAGCCTTTTTACACTGTGTGTCTAAGTCTGTTCTGCTGAAGTAACTGTTCTCAACCAAAGCTAATGCAGAAGAACTGCCAGAAGGTGCATTTTACCTCTGACATCCATCGTAGGATGGGATGGACCATCCTCTGAAAACTCTCTTTCTTTCCATTATGGAGGGAGTGTCGAGGACTGGATTAGACCCAGTTCGGATGTTCAGATGATTATAGGAATCCCATGCGACCATAGATTCTGAAGGTACACAAACTGAAACATGTTTTAAGCTGGCACTAAATGAACTATGAAGTTCAGAAGATTTTGATATCAAGATGGAACTGTCTCATTGTATAAGGCTTTTATATGAGATTTAACTGAGGAAGTACAACCAATTAGTTAAAGATTAGACTGTGGACAAAACAGGGCTAAGGTCTTTTCCCCACTCAGACATTGTTTTTCAGAGTGCTGATTGCTTGCGCATATTTTAATTTCCCTTCAGCATAAATAATAATAATATGTGCCTCATACTGCTGTTCCGTAAGTGAATTCAGGTATGATTATTAACTGTTTTACTGTCTTGGGTTGGACTGTAGTTCAGAAATAGGAATGACAGGATTTCTTTTCATAAAACACACAACTGAGAGAAAGCTCACACCATCTGATCTGGAATGTTTATCTATGTTATATGTTATATATCAGTAAAGCAATTTGTACCTAGTTTGCATCTGAGAAACTGGCATATTTTATGACCAGTATAATTGATTAAGAAACGGACTTAGCAGGTTGTCCTGTACACAGCACTGAAGAATGGAGCTGCTATGCTTTCCTGGGCTTGGGAACAATGGAGACTTTCTCTTGGCAATGTTCAGACATTTTGGAGGAGAATTTGGAGAAGCCACAGGAATGCCAGCATTAAGAGTCTGAATGCATAATGTAAGCTTAAGGAGATGGTGATGGATTGCTCAGTTCTTTTATTAAGACCCCATTCAAAATACTGTGCTATATTTGGGACAGGTCACCGTGGTTTCAAAAAGATGCAGTCATAGCTGAGGAGGGACAGAAAAGGGCAGTGAGATGAAATTAGGACTAAAATAATAAGCTGTGAAGATTTACTAAGAATCTATTTTCTGTGTGGCTCAACTAAGCTATGTAAAATTTTAAACCGTACAGTTAAATCTACACATATATCATGGAGTCATAAAGCCTTTAACAAACACTTGGTTCTTTGTCTACCATGAAAATACAGTGCTGATGCATTTTGCTGTGAAATGTGGTAGGCTGAAGTCATGGAGATATCAGATCTTGCATCGCCATGTGCCCGGGCAAATAAAATGTGAAAATCAGTTTTTAAAACCTAAACCTCTAAAATGGAACAACGGTTTCAGACTTTTAAACCGTGACCTTGCAGCCCCTACTCACCGAAATGCCTTGTGCTGCACTGTTAACATGTTAGATGGCAGCAAAAGGCCTATTCAGAGCAATCAGAATGACTTCATTTGTGTTTGTTTTCACCTTTTATTCGTCTATGGCAAACTGTGAAATTTGCCATTTTTACCATAACTGCTCCATCAGATGTCATCTCTTCCTGAAGTTTATGTGGAATTCTGAATTCAGAGCAGTGCCCCTCTGGATTGTGACTCTTGGCCTGAGCCAGGTGATAGAAACACACCAAAGGAAACTGCATACCTGACCAGAAAGCACAAACACATTCAGACTAGACGACGAGAAATTCGATTATGTCAAAACATCGTACTGAATGTGCTGTATGACCAGACAAGACAGACTGGTTGATATTCTTTCTGAGAACTATTCTTACTATGTTAAAAACAAACAAACGAACAAGACCCTAAGGAATTAAATAGCAAATTGATTAAAAAAAAAAAAAGAAAAGAAAAGATGGAAGAAGAAAAAGATGTCACTTCAGCAGAAGTGAAAGGCAGGATAGGTAAATAGACAAAATAATGTTTCGTGTCACAGTATCACTTGGGAGTGGTACTAAAGCCTAATTAGCCATATAGTTTGCAAACTTTCCCACAGCTAAACTGATGGCCAAGCCTGAAATAACTCAGGAGTTGAGCTGAGATACATTTGTGGATGCTTCTCTCTCTCCTCCTAAAGACAGGAAACCATCAAGATGAAAATTTCTCGGGAAAGTCCTGCAACTTTTTTGAAAGAGTTGAAAAACATTGCAAGAATGCTTTCGTAGGCTGTTCAGTTTCTGGACCTGTAACTTGAGAAGGTCTAGCGCAAGAAATGTTAACGCAAGATTAGTCTGGAAGTGTTGATTACAGAAGAAAAATACAGACGATTCATCTGTATTGCCTTTGACAGTTACTTTAGGATGGGCTGAAACATGAACGCGGAATACCTGTGCCTCTGTTGGCTATCGATGGAGCCCTGATGACGAGGCTTGGATACCTACATTTTTGATGGCTAAAGTGGAAGAGGTACCAAAAATAAATTGGTACTGAAGTTGCTAGGATGAACTCTGAAGTTCTCGTCTGCTCTCAGTACGGATCCTGCTGAAGTTCGTTCTGACACTCGATTCACACGAAAGAGAACAGGGTCACTGTGTGGACAGCAAGTGCATAACACACATGTCCTTTGTACTTTAAATACTGAAAATCTGCTTTACAGTTTGTAAACCTGTGGTAGTGGAGGGGTTTGGTGAAGTGCTTCCAGGAGATCATTGCAGTAAATCACTATAGTTTACAAACCAATTCACTGACTGGCAGAAAAAAAAAAAAAAAAGATTATGTATACTGCTTCTTCTGTGGTGTTTCCTGTGCCTGAATACCACAAATCATAGCACATTTTAGCAAGATAGACAAATTTTTTTGTTGAACTCAAAGTCTGCTGAGCCTTTCTAATTTGTGGGGGAGGTCCTTACGATGGCATTGGTTCTCTTGCTTGGCAATTTTTATAGTTTTTTGTTGCTTAACATGTAGTGCAGTCTTCTGGTAGTGCTGAACTCCTCTTGCTGTCAATCTAAATGATATCGATTACGCAGGAAAGTAATGTAATGCTAATTTTGCTTTAAAAATTAGCACAGAACTGATTCCCAGGAGGTGCAGGCAAAGCAAGTGCTTTGAGTTGAGGTGGAATTCAGGATCTTGTGGAGGAAAATGACCCAAAAGACTAGATCATCCAGTCCATTCCGCTGCCACAGAGCAGAACTGGCTACATCATTCTCCACGAATGCTTAACTTGTTTTTACATAATGTGCCATTTCTCCCAGGTGATCTAATACAAATCTCCACTCCTGCTGTTAGAAAATTGTTCCTAGAGTCCTACCTGAATGTCTTTCACTGTGGTACCCACTGCTTCTAGTTCATGCGGTCTGGACATAGACAACAAATTATTCTTTCATTTTCCTACAAACTCTTTGACTAACAAAGTGATCTTATCTCTTTTTTTTTTGCTTGTGACTATTTGACTCCTCTTTGTTCAAAGTCAGAATTGTCCCAAGTTAGATATTCAGTTTCATGTGCATCAAACTTTGTTCATCCTTGGCTCTCACAAAATCGAAGGCTGCCCTCTCTTCTTGCTTGTTTGTGCAAATTTAGTATTCTCCAGGCGCAAAGCAATATGCAGAGCTGATTCTGCTTTTTGCTGGTAAAAAATAGAAGTACATTTATAGAGGTCCAAAGAGAGATCTGCAAAGGTTTCTTTTTCTTTTTTTTTTTTCCTGCTAAAAGACCGCCTGGGCTAGTTTCTGAGTATGGGTGAATCTTTGCCCAGCAGACTGACGTGTGAGGTTTCTACTCATGCAAATTTGGTCCTCTATGAAAAAGAGAAAAATGTGATCTGGTGTTCTGGTTTTGTGCTTTTTTCAGTTCCTTTTGATTGGCAAGAAACAGTTACACACTTTAACCTGATGATGTGCATAGGGATCGAAGCTTATAGGCCACACTCCGGCAGAAGTCCTTAAGGAGGACTAGGAGATGGATACCATCAGGCCAAATTTGGAGGACTGGAAATAATTTACCCATAACTCTTGATTTAATCTGTCTGTCTGTTCAAATTCATCTCTCATCTAATCAGTCTGAACAAGAGGACTGAAATTCTGGAAATAGTGTGTTTATTAGTTTTAAAAAAATAAATAATGAAAACAGTTCTGGAAATACGTGTTTTAGCAAGTTGTTGAGTTAGCAGTTCTTTCGTGCTCTACAACCCTTCTCTGCCACACATACTGTAACTTTCATCTCCAGCCAGAAAACTTCAAAGTCCTTCTGAGGTCAAGGGCAGTGTGGCAACATGTATTAAATCAAGAGTTCCCAGATCAGTGTACATTCTTGGATGTGGACATGGACTGCAATGTGCGATGACATTGTAGAAACTAGACTAAGCTAGCCACTTTGGGAGATTAATGATTCAGTGCTGTACCAGCCTGGAGAGCTGAGAGATTTTTTTTTTTGGTTTTAACTACTGTGATTTAAAGGGCAGAAGGCATGTACGTGACTTCAGTAGATTGTACTGCAGCTTTCTTTATTAGATCTGCTGATTGGTGGAATTCACATAATACTGCTGCACAATCCAACTGTTAAGCAAAATCTTCTCAAAGGAGGGAAAGAAAACATCCCTTTTCCCAAGTGTAATGCTATCAGTAGCACACTGAAAACCTCATTTATGGTGTGAAATAGTCACCCATAATAATACTAAGCTTGCAGTATTGTTCTGAACTGGTTGGTTTTGCTCCCACTTGCAGTTTTTGTTCCACTCAGTGTAATCTTATTTTCTTTTCATAGCCATCATGTAGGGGCTGTCCTGAGAATGAAATGCAAGCTCGTCCTGGCCTGATGCATTTCTGCTCACGCTAGCGCAACACATGGGACTAACCTATGTTAGGCAGTAAAAATGGATGTCGCTTCTCCTCCTAACGGGTCAGAAAGGAATGTAATAAAAAGATTGCCTATCTTGCCACAACAAACAAAACCAAAGCCTTACAGTAGCTGGTAAGTGTTTACATATTATCAGATGAACGAATATTCTGAGACAATTTTCTTTCTTGGAATTATCAAAAGTCATATAAAAAAGAAATAAAAAAAAATGGTGCTGCCTTTGCATCCACATAGCACCTGCATCTATCCCTCCAAAATATATGCACTTAAAAAAGATTTTAGTTACAGTAGGCACCCTCTATGTTCACTGTAGATTAATAGTCAGAGGGCAGCTCGGCTTTTGGGTGCATCGACTTATTCTTTGGAATTGCCCATCTAGATTAAGCGCTTCACTGAAGTGCATAAAATTCAGAGGGGTGTGTCAGAGGGGCTAAAAAACCCACACAACCCCATATGCACAGAGTATGTGAAAACACCTGACTATCTGCTTTGTGTGTACAACTACAAATTTTTAATGATTTCACATAAAATTGCAGAAAGGATAAGGAAAAAAGTCTTCACAGTATTTATGTTAATTTGCATGCATTATGCTTCCAGTCTTTCTACAAATATTGTAAAGTGATATATCCATATAATATGCATATTTAATATTCACTTTGGAAAGCTCTCTTTAAATTCCACTTCCAAATGCACTTAGAAAACTTGATTATCAGGGTATGTTTAGCTAACTAAAGAGAGAATAATAAAGTTAACTCATGTGACAGATAATTCAGCTTCAGTTTCAAATACGTGATATAATTGCAACACACTGTCAAGTAACTAAGCTGAAATGTTGATTACTTAGAAAATACTCTTCCAAATGAATCACCACCTTCACTTTAGGCAGAACTTCACTGTTCTTTAAGTATCTGTCCAACTCTTGGCTAGTCCTAATTTGGTATGGGTACCAATCCGTCATAATTATAGTGGGAATATGAAAACACAATTATAATGAATTTAACTAATATTTAGGAACGTCAGTAAAATCATCATTTATATTTTCAGCCAAGATTCAGGTGGTTTCTATTTTTGCCAAACAAATAACCTCATTGCTGAATAAAATGGCTATCTTGCTTCATCAGCATTGCTCTGTGAAAAAAAAGAAATTAATCAGATTTCCTGCCATTCCATTAGCTATTTTTTGTTTCATTTAATATTTCAGCTGCCTCCAGAATGATTTTTCTAATACCAAAAGGGCTTAGTCAATTTTCAGGACTAACTACTTGCAAAATGTCAGTTTAATAAAGCAGGTTTATTGCTGGAACTTAGCACAAAAAGAAAAGCTGAAGCAATGTAAAAATGTATTTTGATTAACTTAAAAAAAAAAAAAAAAAAAAACCTTGGGTGTCAATCCTGGCTGTTTCTGAATGTTTCTGTTAAAAAAAAGAGTGATTTGTGGCTACTCAGCATTTTTGGTGTATACACGCTTCACATACAGGAATCAGAAGGAAGCGATAGACTGTACACCCTGTCCTCATCCGGCACATCAAAATATTCAGGTCTCCAAAGTGGATTTTAATCACAGAATGCTAAAAGGCCCGTACCACCACTGTCAGCAGAAATATTTGCGGTTGGCATCTTTACAGTATTCCACAGCTCCTCTTTTAACTTGCATAGTTCAGATTCTGTTTGTTGATCAAAGGTTTCAATATAAGGTTTGACATGGAGTTTTCCTACATGTTGCGTGTGGACAGAGGGCAACGTTTGTTGTTCAATCGGTTTATTCACAGGGATGAAAAAGTGCAGTTTCAAAACAACTAACATTATTTATACAGAAAATTACTGAAAAATTCATAATGTTTTAAACTTCTCATTCTGAAATAATATTTAAAGTCCCATTTCATTTAAATCGAGTGTTACAAATATTAGAAAAGTGAAACTGAAACAGAATCAAAACAAGAAATACCCCTGATAATGAGACATGGAAAGAAATGTTAATGTTTTAATTATCCCTTTCACAGATTTTTTTAAATTTTATTTTATGGAGAAAGCCCATTTCACTTTGGGTCAGCTCCAAATCATTTTTCTTGGGTTTGTGGACTATGACCCTGATATACCTATGTGGCCTGTATTGGCCACTGGTGCCCTGCTCGAGCCGCTGTTAGGTAGGAGCATGGAGATGCCAAACCCAAAGACAGGCAGTTGCCCCTTGGAGCTTTCTCTCTCTGCAGGTTTGCACCTCTGCAGCCAATCCACATGTGTACGAGTGAATGTTTTGACTTTCCGAAACCGCCTAAGAAGTCATGAGCCCTAACCCCTTTGCCTTGGGCTTCTCTACAAGCACTCAACGAAGGAAACGGGGACGGAGAATTCAGTTTTGCGTGCGTGTTGCTTTGGCGTGAAAGACTCTCTCACCTGCCATTCATCAGAAACAGTCACCAGCTGCTCCCAGGCTAGGGTTACAGTGCCAGTGGGGGGTCTTTAGCATGAGAAGGCGAAAAAAGTCTTTGCCAAGATGTTAAGAAATGGAGTACGGTGAAACTGGAAACTTCCCCTGATAGTGAGCACATTATCTAAGCATCTTATTACAAATTACTGAGAGCACTTTTAGCTTTTTTTTTTTTTTTTATGTCTTAGGGGGATTTAACTAATTAGGCACAAAGTCTTATGCTCAGGATTTATTCAGTCATATTTTTTCACTTAAGGTATAGCAAGTCATCTGATTTTTTTCATGTTCTGGTGGTCATTTGTGGACAAGGCAGATTTGGCTGGGAGAAACCCAGCTCCAATTCATTAGCAATGTTCGGTGGTGCTGACTGTCCACGCTTGCTTTGCACAAGCGTCTGTTGGAGTCAGCTGAAGACCTGTGGTCTTGCTAATGCTCAGTTTTGGTCTTGTTGCTTGGATTGATGCTATCACATGGCATCAGTAGGGCGAGAGGATAAATTTAAGCCCATGCTGAGTGCTTTTGAAAATGCTGTGCTTTGAGCGTACAAGGGTAGCAAGCTCGGGCTGTAAATGCTCACTTTGTTTCCCCCATTTAGAACAGAGGAACCACCACCTGCCTGATAGCACGGATTAATAGTCCTAAAAAGCTCTGACATAGAGCGAAGTGGAGAAAAAGCAACAGCTCAAGGCCTTTGATACTTTAATCTGACTGTTCCTGCTGTTTTTATTGAAACTTTGTGATCTCACAACCATTTCCACAGCAACCCATAGTAAAGTCACTGAGATCTGTGTATTCAGCATAGGGTCTTACGTGATAGGATAAAGGATATACTACAAAATGCTGTGTGCTTGTAGTCTCTTAAACTTGAGGCAGGGTGCGAGAAGGAACTTCGCAGAATCATGTCCGAAGTCACAAAGACTAAATCTTCCTTGCTCATGTGTCTGTAGACATCAACACTGTGATTTGGGTTGCGGAAATGCAGAAATATATTTGATATATGGAATTGTTTCCCATTAGAATTCTTTGCCATCAAATATTACTTAGTTTATAAAGACTTCTTAAGTAGTATTTGTTCTTAAAAAGTCAAAAAAGTGTTGCCAAACTTCCATTTCAGGGCGAGTTAATTCAGTAGTTTTAAATCATTCTGAGAACTGTCATTAGTTAAATCCTTGAGTTACTCTAAATCCATGGCAATTGGTTTCCAGTGTAACATGGATGCTTGCATTACATACGGTCTTTGGAAAGTCTTCCCCGGTTCCTCGCTTAGTGGTGAAGTGAGAACTGCACCACGTTCATCCAAACGTCGTCTCGTGCTTGTGCAGCAGAACTGTATCCTGTCGAACTCTGCAGTCTTGGGGGCAACAAGCAGGTTTCAGCAGAGCTTCCCATGGTGTGGGGTGGGGGAGACGCATTCATTTAACCCCGAGTTTTGGTTACCTCAATTCAGAAAAGCAGGCTGCAAAAGTGCTAAAATCTCACTACTCTGGACTTTTACTCAGCATGTTATGTGATACCTCAAACGACCAGAATCATCTGGCAGCAGCTATGTTTGACTTACTGTCGTACTAAAAGGTGTATAGGAAAAATCAATATCTGTTTTGTTTCACGGTAGAAGATCTCAGCATTTTGCAGCCTAACATATATTTTAGTGGTTTCATTGCACCACTAAAGGTCAAGTACCATAGCTGTGCCTGTGATTTCCTGTACTGCTTTAAAGGACATTCAGGGCCTGTAACTCTTTAGGCTCTTTAAGGGCACGGTCCTGTTACACTGAAAACAGTTGGAGATACTTCTTAATGGCCAAAACAAAAAGGAAGAACTTAGTATTTGCTCAGTGTATTTGTAGCTTTTCTTCAACTTTTTTCTCAGTTTCACACTTAATATGTAGCTTTGATTATACGAAGTATATGCTTAATATTAAACTCCTGGGTAATCCCATAGTATAGTTTACTGGGCCAGGACTCAGCTATCGGGGATGAGATCTGAAAGTTTCTTCGTTATAAATGTTAGTGTCTTTTATGGAGTTTTAGATTATGAGTATTTTTTTACTGTTGTTCCCTGACTTGATTTATATTCCATTGTGCAAGTTGCATTATATCTCTAGTTTGTATTATTTATGTTCTCCAGGTCTTTTATTTATCTTTTTATTTTTATGTTGTATTTTCTTATCAGGAACTTACCTGGTAAATATTTGACACCACAATATCCCTAAAGCTAATTCCATTCCTTTAAAAATCAGGTGAAAACCACACTTGTTTTCAAACCACTTTTGCGTTTTATTGACATTTCTGGTTCTGCCTGCTTTCTATCTTTATTTGCTGTGACTTAGGTTTTATGCTCCCTGATTTATTTGGTGTAGAGTAACATTATACTTACAAAAGGCACAATATAAATCAATAAATAATAATAAATAAAGTGAAGTTTACATTTCACTTTATGATTTTCTAAGCATCAAAACATGAAGTCTCTGTTGGCTGTCAGACGTTAAATAAAGCCCTGTGCAAGCATAACATCACACACCTCATGTTACTTACTTGGTGCAATTAAAGTCCAGGCTTAAGGGTGGCCTCACGGGATTTTATGATATGTCTTTTGTTGGCCCATCTTTTACTTTTAAACTCTATCTTGTAAATCAATTTCTGTTGTAATTCGTGTAAAACAGTGTTTTGTTCAATAACGCTTATGCTATGGAGACATCAGATAACACTACCCGGCTCCCCTTATCTTGTTTGTCTGAGCTGTGTAGGACGTGTGTAACTCATAAATTGTTCTCCCTGTTTGATGATGCATCTATCGTTGTTTGTAGGAAAGTTTATATTTTTGTTAAGTCGAGAAGTCTGTAATTCTTAGAGTGATCCCTGAACCTTATTTAATGCTGCAAAACACTACAGGAAAGGGGGTTGAACTTTAATGTCTGCAAGGGGGAAAGTAATAACTTTCCCCATCTCTTCTGTAAGTGACTTCGGCTATGTGATGAATGCAGAACCTTCACTCACAAGGTTTTCCTGATATTATACCCTTGTAGCAAATAAGGTTAGAACCTTTAAAGTATAGCATTTAGTAATGTGCTGGAAATAGCTTCTTCTCGATTCCTTTAAAGGTCACTGCATTTGCTTTTCAGTCGTAATTTTAGTTCAGGCCTCTACAGAGTAGAACTGAGAACCGCTTGCTAGTGTTCTCTCAATTTCCCCAAGAATGAAAATGAAATGGCATGGGACATTCATATACAGTGAACAAGTACGTATTGTTGTGTGGGGGTTTATATGTATGCATATAGAAAAATGCTTGTCAAGTTTGGGAGTAGATTACTAGACGGAATAATCAAGCATGGACACAAAGAGCAAGGAAATAATCACGTTAATACCCACTGAGTGCTTCACTCATATCCTTCTCAGCATGATGTTACTCTCTTCTGTCACTTCGAGCTCACATATCTCCACCCTCCACAACCAAAACCAGGCTTATTACTGACCTCATAACCATGTCTTGCTTAATAATACTGCCTTGATATTAAAAAAAGACACGTCCATTTCTTTAATTATTTGGTTAGTGCATCTAAAATGAGGAATGACATTGAATTGTAATGAGTGGCTGCAAGATATATTTTCTGTTCACACCCTAGAAATACATGGGTTATATGTGGATTATGTAGTTAGCCAAAATTTGCCAGTAATGCTTATATTCATTTAAAATTGAAGTTTCCTTGTTAAGGACAGAAGTGTGGAATATTCTGTTAATGTGTTATATGTTAGAGGAGGATTAGAAGTTGCATTTTACTTCTCCTGTAGGGGCATCTACAAGGTATGGGGTGGGAGAGGCAGCGTTTCATCTGGAGTGACATAGAAGAGAAGCAGCAAAGAAAAGGTCGAGCTGAAGGCTGTGGATTCTTTTCTCTGGCTCTGGAGAAGTCACCTGGGCTCAGATCCAAGTGAATATTTAGGCTCCAGACTCTTAATTTTGGTGCAAAGTTTGGGTTCTAAGTACGGGAGCCATAGTAGCTGACTGGAAATGGGCCCTGACGCTAGGTTGAAGATCCATGCTGCAATACCCAAATTTAACAGATTCCTCCTAGCAGATGCCATGACCCTGAGTTCATGTGCTTTCACTCCCTGCCTGGGGAATGGTTGGCAGCTAAGGAGAGGACGTGCGTCCTTTGCTGAAATAGGTCCTGAGCCATAATTTTTTTCACACATGAACTTCTATTTTAAGGCTCACCCTAGGCTTATAAAACAAATGCTTTTTTTTTTTTTTTTTTTTTTTTTTAAGCACATAAATCAAAGTTGATGTAGGCTGGATTTTCCCAGGAGAATATTCGTATTCAGTGAATGAAAGGATTTATTTTCTGTTTACATTTATGAGATTTGGCAACAGTTAGTGGGAAGTAGAAAAGTCAGCTATCTTCATTTATAGCAGGTAAGTATATCTCTTTGGCTGATCAAGATTTACAAACATCTTCCCAGTTGATTTATTCATGTTAACATTACTACTGTTCTATTTTAAAACTCAGAAAAATTATGCCAATTTAATTTTTGTAAATGAAGGGGAAAAACTGTTTTTGTCAGCTACCAGCTCATAACTTTCCAAACAGTACGTTTGGAGGGTTTCACTGGTCCATTTGAAAGATGCTTGGAAGATGGCCTGTTGTGTATTAATTGAGGGACTCAGCTGTGTTTTCTGAAGTGACCACGGAGGATGCCTCAGGTGTTCAGCCGGGACGTCTGGTTTTCAGCACCCAGGTGCTCAGTATGTGGAAATCTACCCGCATTCAGGTGTCTCTGCTTGAGCTCCCAATTGAAATGCTTTGATCAGTAGTTGTTCTTCCTACCAAGTCCCCTCTCTCTTCAGATGTCCTCCCTGCTCTGAGAGAGCATCTGTGCTTGTAAGCCGTGCTGGACCACCTGAAACAAGGTGCTTACCATAGGTGAGATTTCTAATTCGGTTGTTTTGCTCTTACGGCTGGTACTAAGCTGGGTCAGGCTGCATGTTTCAAAGCCACTTTATCCCAGCAGCACAACAAATTACTGTCTGCGTGAAGTAGTTCAGAAGAAGTTGTGTTCTGAAAGTTGTGGCACCTGATAAAAGGCTTTTATTTTTCCTGTGCTTGTGGCAGTCCGGGAAGACAGAGGTTCCCAACCGTTCTGGATCAATGTCGGCTCTTGCTCTTTCTTGTGGAATGACGTGCGCTCTCATCTACGTGACAGCGCTGTACATCTCACTGTCTAATGTGCTTCTGCTGACCAGCTGCAGGGTGTTTTAGGAGGCCTTGTAGACCACGAGCAGTCCAAGACCACATTGTAAGAGACTGCTGATTAAGCCTCGTTAGGCTTTCCTGACTGATTTATTCTTTTAAGCTCTGCCTTGGCCTATGTGCTCTGCATTCAGACCTGGCTAAGGATATACCTGATTAACTGCCTCAGCGTACGTGCTGGGTGAGGCACTTCACAAGTACGCTGAAGCCACAGCTGCTCCTTTAGGACAGCCCTAAACAATTGATCCTGTCCTTCTTAAAAACACTCTGTGCTGCAACAGGAGCACAAGCCACTTTGGAGACTGAAATACTGTCATATATTCTCCTTTGCATCTATAAGGGACTTCCAAGCCCAAGACAAATTTCTTAGGCAGCTTCTAGATCTGCCGAGCTAACCTCGCTTACCATCCCTCGCAGTGCAGAGAGCCGCCTGCCTCCCAGCACAGGGGGGCCATAGAATATATTATTCCATTAACACTTGTCTGTGTTTTGTACTCTGCACATTAAAGCAACTGAGGAGATCGGTTATCTTCAGCTGGGGATACTGAGCCTTATTACGTCTTTTTTTAATGTTTATCCAGAGCACTATGAACTTTCATTCTCCAAAGGTAGCAATCAACAAAGATAAATTGAGTGGCAGAAAGCAGCTCCTTAAATAACCACTTTCTCAGCTCAGGGTGGGGGTCTGAATTCAGCTGGGGTGAAGCTCTAAAATGAAAGCTAAAGGAGGGGCTGGGCAGCAAGAACCACCAGCCAATGGAGATCACAGGGAAAGAGATGTTAATGACAAAGATCACACGCAACAAAAGCAAACAAAATGAAGCAGTTAAAGACAGTGATTATATAGATCTGAACAGACTGTTGACTATGTGGAATTGCAATTATCTCTCAGGCTCTTGGGACTTTGCTCAGGGAATCATTACTACAAAACTAAGATTGTTCTCAGGTGCAGAACATATTGATTTTGCCGTTCTCCAGCATCCTGCAAAGCAACTGACCATGTCATTTAAGTGATCGTTAACTAAACACATCAATAAACATAAAACTTTCAAAAAAACCCTAAAAATCACCTCATAAATAATTATAAGGGAGTGAATTATTACCTAGGAGCAAGTGTAATTGATGTCATTATAAATAAACCACAAAATATATCCTGTCCCAAGCTTAAAAATGTATGAAGGCATCCGTCTACCTTGTTATAAAATGATAGTTTATCTTGCCAAGAGGACAGCTTTCATAGCTGCCTGATTGGAAGAGGTGTGTGCAGAGAAGAGATTACACTGTAAATATTTTTTATTTGCTTTATTTCCCCCCCCCCCCTTTTTTTTAATTTGAATTCAAGGCTTATGAAAGAAAGAGGGACAGATAACATTTGTTATAGCCAAGCAGCAGGGAGGGCAAGAAGAGTTTCCCCGCGCGGTTCGCATCGGCCCTGACCTGCAGTGCTCCAGCTATTGTAATCCTTGACCTCCGAAGAGCAGCT
This sequence comes from Dromaius novaehollandiae, assembly GCF_036370855.1. Classification (NCBI taxonomy): domain Eukaryota; kingdom Metazoa; phylum Chordata; class Aves; order Casuariiformes; family Dromaiidae; genus Dromaius; species Dromaius novaehollandiae. Next base: position 130,397,926 of record NC_088100.1, read on the forward strand.
GTCAGTAACAACAGGCTTTTTTTTCCTGCTTTCTTTTTTTAATCTGACCGAAGGACGGCAGGGACAAGCAAATTTGCTCTTGACATCTGACGTGAGGTAATCAGTAATGGCAAAGCACTCGCATCCGCTCTTCTCCGAGATTGCCTGTTCAGCCATGACTGCAATTAAGACCAGGGAGATACTAACGCAGGAGGGAAGGAGACCCTTCGTTCTCTGCTGACCACTGTCCCCACGTAGCTCCTAATCAGGGGCCGCTTCTTCTCCGGAGAGTGAGATAGAGACAAACCCACAGCCCAGGTCAAAGGGGTGAAGACGAAGGCTTTAGGCTGGCACTAATAAGCGAAAGGGACAGATGAACTCGTTTGGTCATGGTGGTCTGCGTATTATTTTGTACATGCAAGAAAACAGCTGAATGCTTTCTTTGTGCGCACGCTCATTTAAATAAGAGCAAATCCAGGGCTGACCAACTCCTAGAGAAGGCAGTCGGAAGATGGTTGCGTGGCCCTGAGATAGGGGTGATGTTTTGGAAAACGAAACATTCTCTGTTTTAAAAGTCTCAGGGAAGAACCCGAAGGGAAACTTTTTTTGTTTTAATTTTTTGCTATATCTGGTGACATCTTTCTTTTCAGGTCAGATTTATATTAGCCTGTGGCTCTGCTTGAACGAGTGTACATCCTTACAGACTTCAGAGTCCAAGGGGGCTGTTGCTGGCTTTGACGTCCTGGCTGTTGTGGCTTTGGGTTGCTCATGTTTCTCCTCTCTGCTGCGTTGACTTCCCCCAACCTTCTCTCTTTGCGGCTATATTTTCCCAGAGAATCTCAAGCCTTCTGATTTTTTTTCTCCCTGATTCAGGAATAAAGCCAGTATCAAAATAGCAGATGCACTCGTGGGGCTTTAGGCAGCCTTTTCCTTCCCCAAATCTGGAATCCCATTTTGTCAGTCGTGGGCAAGCGGAGGGGATAGAGGTGCTGCTGCGGGGAGACCGCAGCGTGCAGAGGCTCCCCTGGCAACTGCACGGGACCTCTCGTACATCAGCCTGGGCACAGGGCTTTACCCAGAGGGAGTCACAGCAATGACCGTCATAGAGCTTATTAATTTTATTTCCTTTTCTTACTCATACTCTTTGTTTATTCATTTACTTTATTCATGTAAGAATATCTTTAAATATTTTTCAGAGCATCCAGGTTTGAAGAAAGGTTTTGGTTTTGGCAAGTAAGTTCTGGGATGCTATTTGTGCAGGAGAATTATTGGTGAAGGAAGTGAGGACGCTATGAGCACAGGAAGGAGATGGAGGGAGGCAGAAAGGCAATGCGGAAAGGAGAAGTAAATACAGACGAGATGGGGAGCAAGGCTGGGGAAAGCTGACAAGTCGCTTCTTAAAAATGAGACTCACTTTTCTGTTATGAAAAGAGGAAAATCACAAGTATGTATCACCAAGTTTATCCTCCTGATGTGCTTGAGCCTTGGTTGCCTCTGTGTCCGGCACTTCCCAACTAATGCTGAGCAATCAGTCTAGCAGCACTTCCAGAGGAGCTCCTAGGCTCAAAAAGAGGAGCGGGGGAAGTCCTGGAGATGCATCTGACCTGGTGGTTCACCCACTTACCTTATATATTTAATTTTTCCTCTGGAAGTGCCTTTCCATTTTCTTAGACTCTTCTGGGAGTCTAGATTACCAGTGCAGCTTGCCTTATTTTTAGACAGCTAATTTTAAGTGGCTAAAGTCAAACCTATTCTAAAAGCCATATTCTTTTAACAGGGGTCACAACCATGACAAGCTTTAAGTTTTCACTTCATGGCACTGTATAGCTTAATTAATAGAGCTAGCTGATGCAAGGTTTCAGGCATCTCACTCCTACTGGATTTGTATTATTGTAACTAATAATTTAAGTGCATTTGAAATCTACAGAGGAGGAGGAGGGTACGGAGCACAGCTGTCAAAAAGTGTACTCAGTTCATTAAAAGAACTGTGATCTGATCAGCTGACTGATTTATCCGTTGACTTGAAATGAGAGAGAGTGTTAGATTGCAGCTAACTTCGAGCAGAAAAAGGGTGAGTTCTGAAATAAGCATTGCTGTAGTCAAGTGATGCAACTTAATACTTTCGTATTGCAAGTCTGAAGTTAAGCATCAGATTATGCCATTGAAAAAATAGGGAGTTGACTTGGATCTGTAAAGTTTCAATTTTGAATTTGGAGCTTTTTCCTCTGCTTTTCTAGACTGTCCAACACTCCCTCCAACTCCCACATTTCCTGGCGCTGTCTCCGTAACCCTGGTTGGAGCAGCTTATCTAAAGCTCTCCGTTGGGGACTGGAAATAGAACATATAGTGCAAGTTCCTCGGATCATCGTTGACTCTGACAACAACAAGAAGCTGGACTTATTTTTACAACTTGGCAGTGGAACAGCTTTGTGAAGAAAACATTTCTGAAATTACATTTTCATTAAAATTTGAAAAAACATTCAAGGGGGAACACAAAGAGATATATTTTATGGTAAATTAAGAGACCTATTTTCAGCTAAGCAGAGGCATGCTTGGGAATAAAATGTACCCTTGGACAAATCCGCAGTGCAACAAACTCAAATTGAACCTGCAACTGAACTCCATATCCGTAGTGGCTGTTAGCAAATCATGCCAACAAAGAGGGGAGGCCAGCCCTTGAAAAATGAACCAGAATAAATCTCCATTTTTGTTATAACATCTCAGTAAATAAGTCATCATCTTTTATATTCTGGTTGTTCAGAAATCTTTTATATCTTTTTGTTCTTTTATATGGTAATGGGAAGTTCTGTATTAAGGAGTGATACCATTCTGACTCACAAGTTAGAAATTTTTGACTGACTAATTTTCTAGATGATAAGAATAGTTTCCACACTTTGAATAAGAAGAAGAAAAAGGAGCAAATTAACATTTATTAAGTGCATTTCAAAAATAATTGTCATTCAGTACTTTTTGTGCTTAGCACTATATTAATTGACTCTGCCTGGTTCATTTGCTCAGTCACACCTAATGAAGACGACTGCTTCTTGAAACAAAAACTATGTCTGTTGAGAAGATTAAAAGTATTAGAGGAAGTCTAAAATTCATTCATTCAATTCTGCTGCCTGAACTTGTTCTAAAAAGAGTTTGTTAATCTATAGGATAAAATTCTCTTTTATTCCAGATTTACAGTGCTTTTAAATGAGAGCAGATTCTGATGCATAAGTTTTGGGGATTTCTTTTATGTGGTGGGACAACAACAAAACAAAAAGTTGGCTGGTTCTCGCATTCCTAATGATGACGTGTACGAAGGAGTTTAGCACATTGACTGTTGATTTGTCAATAGCTTAATTCTCCATGACAACCTCCCCAGAAGAGTGAGAAAAGTCAATAGCACGAAGTTCACATCACCTTGGACAGCTGATGGGAGGCAAAACACAATAAAGAGGATAAAGGCCATAAACCGTGATAGGCAATGATTAACCCATCAAGCAGGAAAAATATAAAGAATCATTAAAATGACAAAATACAATGAGTCATTCTGTGCTGATCTAATTAAATAATATTCCAATGTAAATCAGTGACTTATAATCTGAGAGCCAGGGGGAAAAGGCATTTGGCCTAACTAACGATTTCTGAAAAGTCCCTGTATTACATTCCTCTGCTTGGCGTCATTGTCATCTGCCCGTAGCTCATTTCTGTGAATTCGGTTTTGGTCAGGAACAGCTTGATCCAAAGCCGGTCGAAGGCAATGGGAAGCCTCTGATGGATTCCAGTATGCTTCCTGGCGTGGTGTGACACGGACATGATCGGTTTGGCAGAAGGGATGTCTTTTCCAGTTGGGGAGGAGAGCTATTTTTTACCCTGAGCGTGTGGTTGAGTTTCATTATCATTTTAGAGTGGACACGTTCTTTATTTTAACAGTAGTGATGGAGGCTGTTGTAAAACATGGATGTTTAGATTTTGAGAGAAATTGAAATCAGGCAGGTGATACGGTTTTCAGAGCTATTTTACCCAAGCCCTGGAACTCTGGATTTCCTTTCTTTAGCAGGAAAAACAGGGAAATTTTGTTTTTGCCGTTTTGCCATATTTCGATTTTGTAAGAGCAAAACTGACTGGGATGGATCAGGGTTAGGTCCCATTTTATCTGCATGTTCCAGGTCTGAGGGTGAAAATTCTCAATCCTTTTCTCAGTCTTTTGTTGATTTTAATAAAAACCAATGTGTGAGCTTATTTCTTTGGATGAAGCTGAAAAAACACCTTGATGTAGATGTTTTCTTTCCAGCTTCTTCCTTGAACGCTGTAACTCTTGCAGTTCTGTGTCTTCCTTCACTATTACTCCCTTACGTAGCTTGTAGCAAATCTGTTGCACGGGGCTGCCGTACTACGTTTATCATTTGACTACCACAGTATGGAAATAGATTCTCCTGGTTTGATTTCATGCAGAGCGCCAGCACTTCTAATTTTACTCGTTTCATTGTTTGCATCCAGGCCAGATATTGTTAGGTAGCCTTGAAACAGGATCAGGAAGACTGATGGCCAGCTCTTAAGGGTGTTTTTTAAAATGTCCTGGTTTAATGCAGTTGGCCATATTGCTCACAGCCTGTGGTATAGTTTCACATGAGTTCATGTCACTGTGTTGTTCTTACCAATTTATTATTCATCTGTCATGGCTAAAATATTTATAGCCCGTAAGGTCTGTTTCTTCCCAAGCACCTGTAGTGCTTATGCACAACAGTAAGTTTGGCATCTGTCACAGCAGGCACATTTGGTGGTTTGGGCTGCTGTTCCACCATCAATGACCCAAATGGCTCCCTCGATGACCTGATTATGAAATGATGCTGACCATGGCACATTTACATCACTCTGTTCCTGGCGTTGTTTTTAGCCTAACTCTTTCGCTTACAATCCTTCTGATCAATTAACCATGCCAGTGGCTGCTGTAATAAACGTCAGGTCCCCATCAAATAAACCTCTCTTATCCATTAGCAATTGTTGGCCATGGCCTTCATCAAAAAGAGTGAGCTGAAAGTAAATGTTCAGATGGTATTATTTGATTATTATGTACCACTTGAATCTGACCTCTTCTTCATTGTGCAGTATGGGCTGATAAGGAGTCTTTGAGAGACTTTGCTGCTTTCTGCTGAAACATAATCTCTTTCATTAAAGTCTGAGTTATTTAATCACATCCTTTTCAATGAGGCTGGTTTTTGCTGAAGTCCAGGAAAAGACTGCTATTGTCAGATGCTGGTTCAATCCTGCTGAATCCTCTTTTTCTTTCTTGTTGTTTTGTTTGCCATACAAACTCCTTGCAGTTTTAGTTTTGCTCTTTTCAAGCAAGTTTTTAGTTCAGTGAAGCTTTTCCTCATTTCACCTTCCTTACATCTTTCAGCTATTGTTCTTCAGTAAGGCAGAAGTCTTATGATGATGCTGAATTTCAGCGCTGATAAGATAGGAGATCTTTTGCAGGCAGCTGCAGGAAACCACTAAAGTTATGTTGCTCCAAAGATGAATATGGCTTAAAGTCATCTATCTTCACAGGCAGGGAATCTCTCCAAACTTCTCTCTTCATGTAATAGTTTTTACTTTAGAGATAGAATCACAAGTATTTGCTAGGAGAATATTTGTTTGCTTTTACATTGCATGGAATGGAACAAGCTTTCGATTACAAAATAAAGTTCAAAGAGCTGCAAGTGGCCCTAAACTTTGCTTACTATTACACCTATTTTTAATTTCTAAATTACTCTCTTTTTCTTCAGAATGGTTCATTTCCTCTGAAAACATCTCACTTTCAGCTGCCAGTTTTCTGAATTCTTCCTCCACATTTTTCAGGGATTTTCCTCTATGTATGGCTGTTTTTTACTTTTCAGTAGTGCTGGAAAACACATTCTGAATTTTTTCAGTATTTTGACCATTTTACTGTACCTTCTTGTCTTTCTATCCCTGATGCTGTTTCCTGATAGATAACTTTTCTGAATATCCAGTTGTGTGTTAGAAATCAAAGTCTGTCTGATCTGACACAAGGAAGTTAGTTATGTTATGATTTAGAAGTCTTATTTTAAAATGCGTTATCTGAGTGTGACTAGGTGTTTTCAAGAAACCTAAGACTGACATGGCCAGTTCCCATTCAGAACAGGCACGATCTTTGTTCAAGGGCAGTGTTTAGTAACCAGGTAATTTAGAGGCTATACTTAACTGTCTTCTAAAACATGCTTCCCAGAGCAGACAAACTTGATTGATTGGCTGGAAACTGGGTGAACTTATGGCAAGGGAGTTAATCTGTTTTATCTTGGGAGGCAGGACTTAACCGATCATGAGATAATCTCCACGAGCTGTGACTCCTATTGAGAATTTGGCCCCTCTTTTGAACCCTCTGATCCCTGTCACTACTTTTTACCCTCTAAAATATGCACTAAGAAAGAGTTCAGCCTCTTTGTTGAGTCTCCGCTCCTTGATAACACTGCTGATGGCTGCTTATTTGGAGACATATCCAGCTTAGCCTCCAGCATACTGGGAAAGGAGAAACTGGAATGCAGTTATGAGCTCAGGCTTACACAGCATTTCAGCCTTGGTTCAGCAAAACTCTCAAGGACTGGCTGACCTTTAGAATGACTACCAGTAGGGCAGTGTCATGTGCGTCACATTAGACATATGTGTTAGGGCTTTGTTAAATGAATGCCTAAAAACCTACGTCTTGGCTTACCTAGAGGCGAATGATTTTCTGAGCAGCATACCTCTTCTTCTGGTGCCAGTCAAGTCATCCTGGAAAGCAGCTCAGCAGAAGACAGCCTTACTGTGAGCCCAAAATTGACTCCTAACAGGAAAATTGCAGTGACTAGCATCAAAACTCTCAGTTTTACTCCTTTTTCGCCACTGGCCAGTCAGTGTTAAGACCAAAGGCTTGTTAGAGGCCTAAAACCTGTAAACATTTGTAGCAGTCATTTTGTGCAGCAGGGCTGCCTGTACTGTTGTGGTATCCAGTTCCAACCCAGACAATTTTTTCCTCTGTAATGGAGAGGATTTGAGAATCAGAGAGTGATTTAGGGCTAGTGGGAGGGACAGATGCAAGAGAGTAGCAGTTCTGGCTCTAACACTGCATAGCCTGTTGTGCAAGATTAATGACTGTGGACTACTCTCTATTTTTCTCTCTCTACAACTGTGAGCAATCGCCTCCAAAATCAGCCTGCTGCTGGCTAGCCAGCAAATAGATAATAAGATCCCTGTGTGTTAAATATGCACAGCTGCATGTCTGACATTGCTGATCCATCTGCATGCCGAGATACCACGTGCCAGCTGCCAAGCTTGGGGTGAACAAGGAAGAGATCCATTAAAGAAAGAAAGTCTGCAACATAATTACGGTGCTCTCCCCCTTTCCATCACTGCGCTCAGCCGCTCTGAATTCCTGGCGTTTCTCTTCCCTCCCTGTTTCTCTCTTGACTGCAGAGTTTGAAAGAACCAGACACTTCTACTTCACCGTTTAAAAAATGAGTTGGGTTTCCAGGTGGTTTTTCCCTGAGCTCCTGCAGTGCTAATCTTCACCTCACCAAGGTGGTGATTCAGGAGGAGGTTGGCCAGTAAAGTGAGTCACAGAGCTTTCCTGCACCCCTGTTTTACTGCCTGATGCTTGCCCTCAGTAACGAACTGAACAGCCTTTTCTGTGACTTCTTCCTGTCTTTCTCCTCCTCTCCATCCTCTACCACTTCAAGCAGTTTCTGGCACTCTCTTCTGTGGCTGGAAGAGCAGAAACCCAGCGTATTCCTGACGCGCTCTTTACTGATGCCTGCACCAGCCATAAGGGCCTAATAACAGCTGGATGAAGGAATGGGCATCGTCTTCAGCCAAGAGTTTCAAAACCAGGAGCCTTCAGCATTGCTCCTGTGTCCATGTTCAGGGACTGGAGTCAGTGTGGGCTGTTCTTGCTCTACGCTTTTTTGAGAATCAAGACATCTCCACCTCGGCACTGAAGTCAAGGTAGTTGCCCCTTTGCACAGCTCCTTTGCCTTCCTCTTACTCCCCAGGGCTGCAGATCTCAGCCACGGAGGGAGGGGAGAGGAGCACCGAAACCTGGGTGGAAGCTGCTGGCTTCCCCAAGGAGTGTGCAGAGGGGCTTACGGGCCTGGTGCTGCACCAAACACCACTCTGTGGTTTCTGCTGCTGCGTGGACTAGCTCACATCTGGCCGTGTTGCGTGGCAAGAGCACTTAAGTTACGTCTACATCCAGAAGGCCATGTCGTCTCGCCCCAAAACACATCCCCAGCAAAGCGTCCTTCTGGATCCTTGCTAGAAGAGGGAACGGGGGTAAAACACACAGTTATTTACAGGGGCTCTTATTTTGCCTTATCTTTAATCTTTTACTTCCAGCTGAAGCTGTGTGCCATGCTTACAAATGGGGAATGTCATCGCTGTTCTACTGACAGATGTACAAAGCCTTTAAACCATGGTTTTATTACGTAAACTTTCTTGCCACTGGCATCCCGTCAGGACTCCAGTGGGGGGGCTTTCCTCCCCAGGTGTAACTGTGCAAACATTATGGTTATGGCACAAAGTCCAGCTTGGTTAGATTCTATCACATAAATATACATTGAGTTAAATCAAACACAGCTTGCGTTCTGTTGGAAAAGCCCATTTATAAGCAGTTGCTTGAGATCTGTAAGAAAACCCACTGTGTAGAGATAGCTAGTTCCTCTGAAGTGTTGTTCTTGGGAAAATATACAAGTGAAGAGCAGGAATTAAGCTAAAGCTAATAGGTGGACAATGTCCTGGATTTGCATGACCCCCTTACCCCCTTTTCTTTCCTCTTTGTTTTTGTGGTGAGAAGCAGTTCTGTAACTGAAAGAATACCCAGAATCTGGGAGGGAGCTCTTCCAAAACAGCATGTTACAGACAGTCACTGTCTGGGAAAAAAGGAAATGGTAGTACTTTGGAACATAATGACATTTTGTATATAAAATAATGGAATTGGCAAAAGTATCATAAAAGTGCATATGCTTCAATTTATTGCTAAGTGAATGTGGGAATGAATCCCCTCCCCCTAGTCACGCCTATGTTTTAAAGTGCAATAGCATTAGCAATGTCTAAGCTCCAACTGTACAGAAAGGTTTAGCAGAATAAGCTAAAATGGATATAAATAATTGCTGGGGAAAATGAGTTTCTCACAGGCTTTTGGAGAATTGGGTTTGCTGTGACTACAATATGTAGGATACTGCCCAAAAATACAAAAAAACCCACCCCTAACAAAATACTCAATTTGTGCTTGAAATATTTTGGAATCTGTGGTGATTAAGACATTTGTGTTCCCCTGATAATAAAGAAGGCCAAATAATGTATCAGCTATACTTGCAAGGATGTATTATCATATTTAAATGTTTTCTTCATGCTTTTCAGTTTACTCTGTTACTTATGTGTACTGGGCCTGTTCCTGATCTCAGACAGTTTTTAAATGGGTGTGAGTACACTGCCTCCTGATTATCATCACTGTAAATGAGAATGGAGTCGAGCTAGTACCTAGAAGTGACTTTGAACCAAACTTTGGAATCCACATGATTTTTTAAGACCCCTTGGAAAAGCAGCACCCTCTTCAATGAGCAGACCAAGAGTCTGGGTGCAACAGATTTGAAAACATTTAGGACTGCATTTTCAGTGGAGACCTAACGAAGCGATAGGCACCTTGACTCAAATCCTTAGATGTATGTAGGCACCAGTATCCCACTAAATTACATTTGAGATTCCCTTTGGCATAGATTCATCCTGACTGACTTAGCACTTTCAAGGTGGGCCTAAATCCCAGTCGCTCCAGGCACAGGAGTAGAGAGGGCGTCTCAAGGAGATTAAATCACTCTCTGGAACAGAATGTGACTCTCCATTGATCACAGAGGCAGCTTAAGATGATTCAGGCTTCTGAAGTGGGTGCTACAATTAAGTGCCCAAACTTCAGTAGATCTATGGCCTTTTCTGAGGCATTTTGAACCCCTGGTCTCTATGGTTCCTAGCATATCTGCATGGAGCCTAGCAACTCAGCCAAATTAAAAAGCCTACCTTAGATAGGAACGTTTGGCCCCTGTTTGCACACAACAGCGAGAGACACTGCTTGGAGTGAAAAACATGGTTATTCTAATTTTATGTATCAAGTTTTGTCATCTGTATATACACACGGTACTGGAAAGTGCGTGCATAAATTAGGTTGTTGAATGCAAACGTGACTAAGTAGATAACTAAATGGTTATCTGACAGGCATAACTCCAGGCTGATTTATGCCTGCAGTCATTGTAAGGGAATGTACAATTGTTTGGAGGCTGGTAAAGTCAGAGAGTTTCCTTTTGATTTCAGTCAAATTTAGGCTAAACCCTCTGTAAGTAGTTGTACATTCACAATAGAAAAAGTCTGGCTTCTCTGTTCACTACAGGATTCCCATTAAGGTATAGATGAAGAGGATACAAGCTATCTCAGTACTCAGTGCTAAGGAAAATGGAAGCACTGGAAACAGGAGAACACCTTTCAGATATGAAACCATAAAATGTTTGCAAAAAGTTAGAAAACATATGAAAGTAGTCTGGTCTGGGGGGTTAACATTCATTGTTAAAAAAAATTGAGACCCAGCCAAGGTTCGTTTGCTAGGTGAATAAGGCAACTTGCAAAAGCAGAAGTCCATCTCTCTGCCAGGAATTTTTGCTTGTCTGTGGGACTTGTGCTCCTAAATCTGTTAGCTGTGTCCTAAAATCCAGATAGTGAATGTATCTGAGTCCCTCACAAACCAAGAAGCCAGATCACAATCCAGATTTCAGTGCAGCTCTAAATATCTCTTGTTTTGGCAGATCTGCTCTTCTTTTCTGGGCTCCATTACTAACTGAAATCAAGGACCAGACTATGTTCTTGCTTCAGTCTGTGTAAATTTAAAGTAATATCTTTTGACACAGTGAAATTATACTGGGATAGATGAAATTTGAATCTGGCCTTAGAAGCAGTGTGTTCTGAAAAGCCAAGAGAAAGGTTAAATCTAGATGCTGATGTGCCAGTATACCACAGGAAAATTGTTATTCTGGATATATTTCTGTACAGCCTGAAATTCTCATCAGAGTTCTTGTCCAGTTTTGTAGGCTTACGAAGGCAGATCATAAAATTTCAAATTAGTGGGACACCTCAGAGGTAGCTGGCTGGATATTTGAAACATATTTAAGAGGTGTGTCCCCTCATCGGTAATGACAAAATCAGCTCTGTGTATCTTGGTACATAAAGAAAAATAGGCACCCCAGTGAATACTGCTTTAGGCTTTTGTTTTATCTATGTGTTTATGCATTTATAAAAATCTTTCACACGTACCAAGATCATTCCTTCTACATGTTTACAGGATTTTTTAAAAAAGGCAGCCATTAAAATTAGCAAGTTGATGAAATAGTGTAAATCCTGCCTGATGTCTGCTTTTGGGAGAAACACTACTTTCAAGTTGTTTCTGATGAATGATGACATTTTGCATTGAAGGAATGAATGTGATTTTTCCTGCTGGCCAGCACTCACTCGCTTTCTCTTTCTCTGTCTGCTCTTTGGGTATGTATAAAGGAAGCTTGTTAAGGAGGAAATCAGTCTTAAATGAGTTGCAAAGCCTAGATCTTTCTTTTAGAAATGTTGTGACTGCATAACATTGTGGTAGTGTATTAAAAGGTGGAAAAATTGTAAGGACGTGGATGGTACAGTCAGCTCCCTCTCTGCAATGAGGAGCAACAGTTAGGGAGCCTCAGCTTCAGGGAGGAAACTGCAAAAACAGTAGTAACAGCAAGAGGCTTTTGTTAAACCTTCCAGATTATTCCTGGTAATCTTTCCGAAATAAAGAGCAGCAGGTGGAATGATTTGCATGAAACGGTGAAGGCCTGGCGGAGTCAGCCTGCAAAGTGGGGTTGGGGACGGCTACTGAACCTTCCAAATTCTTGCTGCTGAACTGATCCCCAGGCCGACGATCCACTTGTGTCCCCTGCAAATGCCTTCGACTTTGGTCGCAGAGCCAGCAAGGCAGGGCTCAGAGCAGAAGGCTCGGTTTGCTTTGCTGAGGCAGGCAGAGAAGAGAAATGATGTCTTTCTGCCTTTCCCTCCTCCAGTCTTGCTCTCCCCTAGGGATGTGTGCAGACTTGAAGCAGTGTCCTCACATACTGATGGGACATGCTTTTGCATATTCGTTTTGAATGGAAGACGGAGGCCCATGGATTCCACACCTTTTCTAAAATGCCAAACTTCTCGGTGCTTTTAAAGTGGGAATACAAACATGAGAAGTGCCATATTTTAATTATGAAGTGGGGTAGGAATGGGAAGGAAGGAATAAAGTGCAATCCAACAAAGCTAAGATTTAGGGTGACATCATTTTCTGTATAATTGCAATGCCAGCAGACACTCAATAAACATATCAGCATTGTTAAAATGATTTATGACCCGAATAGTTGAATATAAAATAGTATCAATAGATGTGTCATCATTGATCTTGCCTGGGCCTAGCAGCTGAAGGATGAACAGGGAGATGATTTTTAACAAACAAACCTTGACAGGAATCCAGAGGAAACAATGCAGAGGGACAGACAGCTGACAAATTCAGTATGGGGCCATTAAAACATGTGATGAATTTGCTGGGAAAGTATATATTTGTGGAAGAGGTGAGCTCATATCTACCATAAATTTGTCAGCCGTGACACAGTGTTCTCAGGCCTGGCATGAATAATGCCTAGCTATTTACGGGCTTTGTCTGGCAAAAGCTCCATCAGTCACTCCAGGGTTATTTACAAAGAAAAGTGTCCATCAGTTACAAGGACATGACTTTGCCACTAAAAAATAACAAAGGAGGGAATCAGCCAGTGGCCTTTTTGTGCAAGATGCATCTTCTCCAGAGAAGCTCTGGACTGAAATGAATCAGATGGACTGCAGTAGGACCTCCTGGCAGAGTGCCTGGCACAGTCTGCAATCATACATTTATCCACACTGATTAGATTAGAATTATTAATAGGGGTCTATGGAGTGGAGCAAAGGGTCATTTAGAGTTTAATTCTGTTCTCAGATAACTTCATTTCAGCTGATGGGATTGTTATTGTAGGGGTTTTATATGTTTATAGGAAACAATATACTCAATAATGAAGTCATGCATCCTTCTGCAAGATTAGGAGAGCTATTGTGTTGCTGGAGTGAAGTCTTCACAATTGTGTTAATTAAGTAATAGTGATTTGACTTTGTCTCCTCATAAAATGCATTTAAGAAGTGACTAAAAGCTGCTGAGAAAGTGTTCTCTCAATATAAATATATAGCCAAACAAGCAAGAAATGAAAGCAGCCTTGGATTAAGTAAACAGAATTGCTGACACAATGTTTTTGCTTAAGAAAGACAACAACTTGCCCTGGAGTTTCAGCTTCCTGCCACGTTAGTATAAATGCCATACCAATTTAGTACTCAGTGTAACAGGTTCTTTTTTCCTTGTCTTCAGTTCTGATGAAAGTGGAAGGCAAGATTATGCAACGTGGTATTTATGGCGTGTTTCCACGCATCCATCATTTGGTTCAGGCTTTGGACCAGAAGTAGTGAATTGATTTACAGTTTGAGATCTATGATCAGCTTTTTCAAAGTGGGCACCTGAAGTTAGACATTGAAATCTGCTTTTAAGACAATAGATTGAAATGGCCTGATATTCGAAGATAACTAATAGGGCTGGTGGAAATTTTCATGATATAGTCTTAGGGAAAGTGATCCTTTCTCCAGTCTTTTTAAGATCCATAACCCTTGAAAATTTTGGGGTTTTCATTAAAAAACCTGCTGAAAATCTGAACCATCCTTCTCTTTTATTAATCCCTAAGTTTTGACAACTGACTTAAGAAAACTGGTACTTCAAAATCAGATTTGTTTGTTTTATGCTTGGCTGCCTAAATAAGAAGTATTTTCTGTTTCAGTTTGTTTTGAAGATTTTTGATAAAATTGCCAACAATTTGGCAATAAATAGACTTTTAATGCCAAAATTCTAGTTTGTGACAGAACAGCTCCAGTTCCTGGCTTATTTGTTGCTTATTGCCAGTAGGATTTGCAAATGTTCACGAGTATTGAAAATTAAGCTACCTTCCGAAGGAAGTCAAGAAGTCAATCTAGTATCACACGTTATGCTCTGAAGCCTAAAATGTTGACCCACATTCTTCTTTGAGATGTTGTTGTCCTAATTTCACACAGTGTGTCATGCTGTTATTAATAACAGTTACAGTTTTGTCACTAGGTGCATTATCTTCAAGGGCTTCCAGTGTGGTGATAAAATTTTTCTGAGAAGTTTAATTTTGTCTGTTTTTCGGTGGCAGGGAGCCAGCTTCTTCCATGGCATGAATTGGACTCTCTCCATTCATTTCAGTAGAACTGTAGTAACATACACCATTTGAAATCAAATTAAGCAGTAAGCATGGAATGTGAAAATGCAGCATATTAATGCTTCAGGATAGGATTTCAACTGCAAGTGAAGGAAGCGTCTCGTTCATGACCCCAAGATGTGACCACAGAATAAATAATAAATACTGGCAACAGAAAACACTTTTTTATCCCTCAAAAGATAGCATTCTATGTTAAAAATAAAGGCAACTTCATCTTAGCTTCTCAGACAGAACGGTGCAGTTGGAAGTTTGTTAGACAGATACTTAACATGGTAATTGTGGTGGTGAAGAGGATGAACACAATTACAGCATTTTCAGCATAGCAACTGAGCTTGTACAGTAAAAGATTTCTAAAACATGAGTGTTTATCTCACGGGTTTTGCAAGCGCGTGAGACAACCGAATTGATGTGATAAACTGCAAGTGCTCCAAAGGAGCTATCATGGTCAGTTGTGCCATTGATATGTTGGCTCAGTATGATTTACTGTACATGATACAGAGCATAACTTAAAAGAGTTGCTATGGCCTGTTGATCAAATCTATACTTAAAGGACCCTAGAAAAGTAGCTAGATCAGTTGATCTAGAGCCAATCTAGATATGACAGTCTTTGCGTACAGTTACCCCCATGGTTAAAACTTTATGACATGAAGCAATGTATTTTCATATTTTGAAGTGGCCGTGAAAATTATTTGGGGTCACTCTATGCATTGATTCATTTTTCATCAAGTTTCTTGCATCTCTGAAAAAACAAAGATAGAATCTTAAGGCATTTAATTAATCTGCTTCTTATTCTTTTTTGCTTTGTGCTTAATCTACAGAAAAGTATGCTGGTTCAGAAAAGAAAGATGCAGGTATTAGAATAATTGTGTTTAAAGGGTATCCTGTTTTGCACAGGGCGGGTGTTCATTTTCACTGGGAGACGAGTGCTCCGAGAGTTTGAGAACTTTTGCTGTGAGGACTTGGACCATCCACTCTCGGAGAGAAGAGATGGGAGATCTAGCTCTGGCTCTGTCATGCGTCTGGTGGGAGTATTTTGACAGCTCTGGTATCCATTTGGATTTCATCCACTCTATCTGTGTGTCCAAAGATTTATACCTTTTTCCTGGCTGTGTCCCCTGTGACTTCAAGAATTTGCCAGCCAGTGCTGAGATTGCCTTAATGAAAATCTTGTTCAAAACTCAGTTTCCATTGCAGGGGCTCAACCTCAAACCCTTTCAGTTCCCATTGACTCTAGCAGGAGTCAAAGGAAAATAAGCACTTTGAAGGGACAGCCTTAGCAGTCAGTTCAAAGTCTGGTAAAGACAACAATTATCTTCCTTCAGTAAACTTTACATCACATTTTCAGAAAGGTGTAATCCTGGATATTGTCTCAGTAGGAAAATCTCTATATGTTGGCGTGGAAACTTTGCATACACTTCGTTTTTATTAGAGTTATATCCAGCCAGCTGTTCCACTGAGTTTCTTGTTTTCTTCTAAGGACCTAGTTGGATGTGTTTCATTTAATTTTATCTAAGCTTTGCATTTATGAAGGTAATGTTAAGGCAATGTCAGACTTGCAAACCTTGAGGTGGAATTTTAGGATGCTTCATCTGCTCTGGAAACGTCAGTGGCAGCTCACAGAACCCGGGTACTCGCATGCAGCCTGGTGTCTTCATTCCTGCTTCATGGGTGGGAAACTAAACTGCACGGGGCAAAATCGTTCCTTTAGGCAGCCGGACAGAACCTCACGCACCCAGCCTGGTGCTCCGGTCGCGGGGCTCTCTTGGCCCTGGAAGATACGCCAGCACCCGATACGCGCTTAGAGAGACAGCAGCCAGAGAGAAGTGAACTGGGGCTGGCCAGCTTTGCCCCTGACGCTTGCCAGCTGTGGGCCTGGGAGCTCTCAGCCTGCTTATGCAGCTCAGCTGGCAGGAGAGGGAGACAGAGCACTGCACTGGGTGCTGGGGTGGAACGGGCCTGCGGTCCCGTAGTCCCGCTCTGAAGCTGCTTGTGCTGCTGGGTCACCGGGCCAGCTTGCGTTTTGAAACCTGCTCGGGGTTGTGGTTTTTTGTTTTTTTGACTATATATAATTCGACTATAAAAAAGCAAACCCTTAAAAGCTCCGAAGTGGCCAAAAGGATTAATTCCCCTGACAAGTAACTTTAAAAACATGTCTGCAATTGAGTCCATGTGTCTGCTTTCAGACAATTTCTACTGGAAATACATTCACGAGTAGAGGCATTGCTGTAAATAATCAGATTTCAAACACTACAACTCCTAGTCATTTTGAATATAGTCCTGGAGCAGGAATAACAAACATAAAATTGGCTGCCCTAATACAGAAAAAAGAACTGTAAAGCCATCAGCAAAATCCAAACCAGGAAATGCTGCCAACTTAAGGCAAAGTAAACTGAGAGCAATAAATCAAACTGAAACACATATTTTACTGTGGACTGAACAATACAGGGCCTGATGTTTCCACAGGCAAGGCACAAATATCCTTTTACTATCAAAGCAAAAGCTTTTAAGCCTTCAAAAGGAGCTGCAGGCAAAGGAGCAAATAATAAATGACAGGCAGAGCTAGTCTGATGGGACTTTGGGTCGTGTTATGTAGGTCTTAGAAGATTCACAGATGTCAACTTAACCTCCAAGTGTCACTGCTGACCATGTCATCCCCTGCTGCTAACACTTGCAGCGATTTTGGGCAGGTGAATTAAAACAGCTTAACAAGTCACATCCCTGCAGCTGAGCTGCTGTGAGTGTCGGTGTATGTGCTTGGGGCCTGCCTCCCTTGCAAGACAAAATGCAGTAAGATTGTATTTCTTTTGCTAAAGATGCTAAAGATGAACCTCCTAATAAAGATTTAAGCTGACACATTTTGAACTTGCAATGGGGACTGCTGGCAGGGCCAGCTCAGCTAGGAGGAGGTGCCTCCTCCAGCTCTTCTGGCTTGGTTGCATTTGGTCGTGAGCGCGTAGCCAGGCTGTAGCCACGAGCTCTCGTTCTGCACTTCTGTACATGTAAAGGTGCAGTGGGGCCCAGCTGATAATGTTAGATTTTGCTTTCCATTTAATTTTGCTTTGTAGTTTAGTGTGTTAATTCATCTGAGAGTTTATGCACTGAGCAGATAATCCCTCAGCTGCTGCAGAGCCCAAGTCCTCCCAGCCGAAGGCAGGCAAGCAACTTTTCAGAATTTGGAAAGAAGATCCTAGCTGCTGTCATCTGAACGGAGAAAAAGCAGAGAAAGTAATAGAGTTCCTAGCCTGTTCTGGTCACACCTGAGCAGCCTGAGCACTTTATTATCCTTTGGAAACTTTATTATGGTAGTCGAACATTACTAGTTCCCTCTGCACCTTCGTTGGGGAAGCAGATGAAAGCTGGAGCGAGGAAAGCGATCCCAGGCTGCAGAGCGGCCTCCTCTCCATGGGACACGTACACAGGCTGCCGTGGGGGCTCTTGGCCCACACAGGAAGATAAGAATTAAGACTGAAAGGAACTTCCTAAGTCATCAGGTCCTGTCCCCTGCCGCGGAAGGCAACCACATCATACGATGTCTTTCAAATACTTATCTGGTTCCATCTTGAAACCATTTAGGTTTCTTGCCCTCACTGCTCCTACTGAGAGGCTGTCTTTCTGGTGGTTACAAACCTTCTTCCAATTTCCAGCCTAAATGTGTCCAGGACAGTTTATGCTGTGTTTAATAGATACGGAGAAAATAAATGAGTTGCAACCTGCTTTTGTTTATGTGTATCAAGCTTTAGATGCACATGTCTAAGCCCCCTCTGCTGCCTTATAGATGTTGTACTTAAGGGAATGAGCAAGTGAGGGGGAAAGGGGGGACCACACCTGTGGGGTGCTGGCTTCACGTCGCGATTTGGAGAAGAGAATCGGGCCCGCAGCGCGAAACAGGTAGTTGAGAGGAAACGGGGCGAGAGCGAGGGAGCAGAGAGGAGAAGGGACGAATGCAGAGGGAGAAGACAGCTGAGCCAGAGCGAGGGTCAGGAGCTGGGTGTTGGAGGAAATGAGGCTCATAGTGAGCACAGGAGAAATTTTCCCACTGTTTAAGTCATATGTGAGGGGAAAGTCACTTTTAAGAAAAATAGATACTGATACAAACAAAAAAATAATGTTTAGGTAAAAGGCAAGCAGATGGGAAAGGAAACAAGGTGAAAGGGAGAGGTTAGAGCAGGGAGAAGAGAAAGCAGTTCGGAGACCGATAACGAAACTGTTTGAAGTGTGGAGATAGTCCATTTGTTGGGCAAACTCGGACTGCTGCACAGGCTGGCTGGAAGCTGAGCTCTTGTCCCTGCTGCAGATCCCCAGAAAGAGAATTGCAACCAAAATAAACAAAGCAACCTTTAGAGAGGCAAAACTCTCTTTTCTGAGAAAATTTTAATGTTATTTCTGTAGATGATGGGAACCTGAAGAAGGAGCGAAGGGTATAACGTTGTTGCTGGTACTCAGAACGAAGCACCTTGCTTGACTGGTCTGTGAGAAATTGTCTCGATTAACACGGCAAATGTAACTATTAAAGAAGGCGTCATCCCTCTTCATCAAAACATGCTTTAAATAGAGACAATTTTTAACAAAGTAGATAATTTTAAAAAAGGTTGAGATTTCTACCCTACCCTACCTGCCCCCCCCCCCCAGTCTAATATCCTTTGCCAGCATTATATGCAAAAGATGCATGGGAGTAGAAAGATGAAGAAAGAAATACGTGGGTAGCCAGGCATATACACAGATGATAGCATAGACCTTTGTCCTGAGGTAGCTTTAGAAATTCGGCGAATAGCAGGATTTACTCACAGTTCATGCCAAGCAGTATAGTACAAGTTAGTGGAAAGCTCTGTCTGGCAGATGGGCAGTGGCAGTAAGGTAATACGGTGCTGCTTTGTAAAACTGAGTTAATAGCTATGAAAAATCTTGTCATGCTGCAATTCCCTTCGGCAGAGTGAGTGTGTGCACAGCAGCCCGCACACCCCTACGGCACGCGCTGGGCAGGGGCGGAGGAGCTCGGCAGGGGCAGGCATCAGCCCCGCCTGAGCCTCTAAAGGCTTAAGTGTGGGCCTAACTTTGAGATGTCCTAGAGACGAGAGAGGTGCTTATGCGAGGCGTATGTGTGTGGGACTTGGCGGAGTCCAGACCTTCGTGTGTATTCTGCAGGCAGTGCCAATACGACGTTAAATAGTGGGAATATAGCCAGTGGTCAGGGTGAGAATGGCTCTGGCTTTGGACTTGCTGGTATTTATTATAAACAATAAATGTAAATGAAATTTCAGTCTTCAGCTGGATATTGGGGTGGTGGTAATCTTGGCTCTCCTGCAAGTTCTCCTTTTTTCCTTAAAAGAGAATTTAGAAGCTTTATTTTCCTTATCTTATGCTGGAATTAAGTGAACAGAGACTTCTTCTGGTACCAATTCCTATACTTCAAAATCAAAACTTGAGACACATTCCTCTCTAGTTAAAGAGAAGCAAAGCCACAAAGCCTTTATGCCTTTTAGATGAGGATGGCGTTTGTGAATCCAATCCCAATCTGCAAATTAGCCAGAATTCGTTCAGGAGCATTCATCTTGCAGTACTCTGCATTTTTTAGAGGGCTGTAGGTTGTTCTTTTTTTCCCCTTTTCTTTCCCCGAATGCACACATATGAAATAGAAGTTTTCTGTCCTTACGGCAACAGAACTAGCTTCCATCAAGCCAATTAATGAAGGGGAGGCAATGATCAGTGTGTATACCAGGGGCTGCTGGCTGATCGGTGAGCTGGGGACATTGCCTGGATCTTAGTACATGTCATCAGGTGGCAAATTCACCAAGGAGTCTGCCAGCTGTTTAACTTCATTACAGTTTATCATTATGTCTGCCTCCTTTTTTATTTCTACGTTTAATCACCTAGTATCATTTTTATCGGCTTGTCAGGGCGTGGGAGAGAGCGGTGGGGAATTCGTTTCACTTCTTCATAGCATGTCTATTTTGGTAAAATATTATGGCAAGTTTATATCTGTCCTACTTTGAAAAATAAGATACAAGTGAACTAATTAAGCCTGCAAGTGAGTACCAAAACATCTAATAAGTATTAACTCTTTCATGTAAAACCATGATAGGAGCCTTCAGTGCCAAATACATTTTTGTATGGTTTAAAACGCATAATGAAACAGTAACTGGTAGAACAAAGGTTGCCTGTGGTCAAGCAATTGCTTAAAAAACTGCCCCTGCAGCTCAGAGCATTCACTTTGTTTTGACTGAAGCGTGTTTTTGTCAGTGTGACAGGATCTGTCACATACTATCAGGAAGCTGATCACCAGCTCCAAAAGCGTCTTCATCCCCTGTCAGATCACACACCAAGCCAAACTGCTCTTCAGGCTTACCACCTGGCCACCAAAAAGGGACAAATTTTTCCCGGGCACCGCACTTGTATTCTGAATATGGAAATCCACTGTGATGTTGTTGGAGAGCTGACAGTTGCTTAACTCTTAGAAGGTTTTCAGTGAGCAATTAGTAACAAGCTTCTTAACATTGTCTATATATGCCATGCAGTCCTAATTCAACACACTGTACTTGCAGTGGAAGTGCAGTCTTGCACATACCTCTCTCTAGAAGCAGCCTTTGTTTAAAAAAAGAAAAGAAAAGAAAAGAAAAAGCCCTATAGGCTTCAAAAATATCCTTACATCAAGGTATGCTGTACGGTTCTGAATTTATGGTGATGCCATGCATGCCGTTTTGCTCATCTCTGATTTCAGTGAATGGATAGTTTGGTCCCTATCAGGGTGATACCAAACAAGCATCACAGGGCACTGATCCAAGTTTCACTGAAGATTACCATTTGTGAATAGGCGACATTAATTACACTTTCTCCACCTTTTCCTCTGCCAGCTCTTCCTTCTAGCGGCTGCATTCGCAAAATTACCTCTATCCAAGAAGGTCAGCAAGAGTACTCTCAGCAATGAGATCCCTTTTCACGGCGTCTCCAGGACAGGTCCCTGAGGGCCTGGAGCTCCGTGGAGGGTTCTCCAAATCACTGCATCTCTCCAACAGGCTTCAGTGTCTCAAAATTTCGCTCTGTGCCTGACCTTCTCCAATCTCTCAGCTGGCTGTATTCCACTGTGCCATCAAACTGGATGCTGTAACCTTTTAAAAAATGTCGTTAACGTAGGTTAAAATCGCAGATGCATTTTAGGTTTGATTTCTCTTTCGGAAATTCCAAATTACGCCGCACTTTGGAAAGGCCTGGTTTGGCTTGGAGCCATTCTGATAGATGTCATATTGCTAAACAAGATGGGCTTAGAAATATGCCTAGATGTTTCCTTTTTTATTTCAAACAAATACAAGCAGTAGATTAACATTTGGCTGACCCTGGCGGCAATTGCTAAATGTAATGTTTAGAGCAATCTAACACTCTGATACTCTGCGGTCCTCCACAATGGAACATTGTTTTCAAACAGCTTTCCAACTTGTACAAATAGCGGGTATTTCTGCAACAGGAGCCTGACCTACTGACCAGTAGATTAATGGTATCCAAAACACGCAGCCAGCTGGCATCACGCGTTTTTCTTTCAACCAAGTTGTGTGGGCAATGGCAAGGTGTTCCTGTAGCTGGCTGTTTGCTTGCAAGTAGTTGATTAAAAATAATACTTTGGTATCATTTATAAAGTTTGTGTGATGCACTGCCCAGAAATGCTTTCAATGAACAGAGAAGTCAATGCCAAAAAATGTGTAAGCAAGCAATAGAGTCAAATCATGTGAGAGAAAATTAAATTTTCATGTATCATAAATGAAATATACATTAGGGACTCTCTCCAGCGACCTCCAGGTTCTGTAATTTTTGGATTGGAGCTAAAGACCTAAATCATGTAGCCACAATGGCCTGTAACACATATACAGAGGGTATTGCCTTGCTGTGGGCCTGCAACAGTAAACAAATGGAACTAGTTTTGGAGAACTGCTATTGACAGTAAAATTCTAATTTTGCTCCAGCTCCCAGAACAGATGTACCTCAGAGTCCATAGACTGCAATACTTAACTGCAGCTACTCAGCTGTGACCTTCAGCCTCAGGCTCACTGCAATAAAATTTTCATGCAACCATATGGAAGAATATTTTAATAGAGATTTACTGTCAGTAACTGTCCCAAAGGAGCAAATAAGGAAGCTGTAACATATTGCGTACAGTAAATCAAGGGGACTTCAATGGAAAAATGAAACCTCCCTGAGGCAAGCATCTTTAAAATTACAGGCAACACTTTGTACAAATATGTGTACAAAGGACTAGATATGCACTCAGTTAAGCAACTCAAAATGGTTTTGATTTGAAGATATATTTATTAGAATTTATTTATTGTATTTTGTAACTGGTAATGGGGAGGGGCATCATCTTGCTGGGCTCACCAGTATCTGCTGTGTAAGTTTGGATTCATTGTACGTGATGCAAAACAGGCAAAAGTGGAGGGGGGGAGACAGAGAGGTTGAGAGCACTGAGTAGATTAGTTCACGTGGCAAACTGCATCTCCCAACAAACACAACTGCAACCATGCTCCTCAGCCTCCCTGACCATATTGAAAGATTTTTGCTGAGAGCAATTACCTTTGCAATTGCCTGGCCACTTCCTGTAGCCTCGTGGAACTGGCAGGGAATGAAGGGGAAATTCCTGCTGGAGTTCTCAGTAGGAAGCCAGAAAAAAAAAAAAGCTTTGGAAGCATGTCAGAGCTGTTCCCTGTTGGCAGTCCTCTGGGGACGTCCTTGTGGGTGGACCCAAATCTGAGGAACAGCACAGAAATGGGCAGAGGTCTGTCCCTTTGGAGGTATTTAGAGGCTTGAGAGTTCACGCATTAGAGCTTCATTCGCTTACCTTTCCCTTTGACGGTGTTCTCGCAGGACTTTCTGCAGCTGGTAAAGGCAAACAGGAATCTGCATTCACCCTATACTTGCACATACTTACACGCTGCGCACACACACACTCATTTCATTCCTCTAATAAAGCTAATAACATGACAGGGCAATAAATCAGGAACAAATGGATTAAATGCTCATAGAGGTAACACTGAGTTATCCTTTACAGTATTCAATATTAAGCATAATGTAAGGAACAGCCTTTCTGAAAACATAGAGGTGTATGTTGAGCACGCTGGACCATGAAATATGTGATGGAAGAACGGTGTAGCAAAAACCAGAGAAAACAAAGCAGCCAAGTAGTGGGATACAAATGTACCTTTCTGAAGCAAAGATGGACTGCTGCGTATGAGGGACACTGGCACACCACAACAATGGCACGATTGTCAGACGTGATTAATGCATTGTGGGGGTTTCAGCTGGGAGGTGAAGCAGTGGAGGTTGCCATGATAACCAGGTAGCACACACAGACACGTGCAGATTCACATGGTGTTGTGTTACAAGCAGTCGAAATGCATCCTTTATATGGTTCCTTGGCTCAAAATCTGTGGTGACCTCTGGTTATGGGGAGGAGATCACCCTTGTCAAAGGCAAGAGTAGTGCAGGGTCCCACTTGGCTTCTGACCGCCATTTCCTACAGCCCCTAGTTCACCCTTTGAGTTTTCTGAATCTGGATGGATGGAGAAGACTGTAGTCAGCCTAAATTCTCACCTACTGATGGCTCCAGAACCTACTACACAAACCTCTCCTCTTCACACACCTTTGTTTTGGAGAGACATGGACCTAAATACCAGTTTGCACAGGACTTTCCCTATTCTAAAACAAAATACTGAGATATATTGTTTTGTGGTTTGGTGTAATAATCTGGTCTAGGGCAGGGGACTAAAGGAGTGTCCTTTGCGCAGGGCTGCTGTGGGGACGTGAAGGTCCTGACACACTGGTGCTCTTCAAATTCCGAGCGCGCGGTGCAGAGGAATGATAATGTCTACTGCTTCAGCAGGGTGAGCACGAGAAATAGTGGGGGCACATCTCAATGTAAAACCATGAAGATGGTTGTCTTAGACATGTGGTATATCGAGGCAAACGTTATGAAACAAAATGAGGAAAAGCAAAGCAAAATAAAGAGTTTGTCTATTTTTGCAAATAAACAAACAGCGTCGAAGAAAATAGACACCCTCTCCATGTTCTTTTAACTCAAGTGCTCTACAAGACCCTGGAGTGTAAAAGCACTTTGATTTGACACATAGTAGATTCTCCTTGTTGGAAGGAAATGATCATCTAAGTCCTAACTCTGAAAACATTGTGCCTCCAGGCCTTGCATCTTGAAGGCTGCTATGATATCAGCAACCTAAATCCAGAAGAAATTTATCAGTTCCTACAGCTATTTTGAATGAAGGACAGGTCTTAGCTTTAAAATACCTCGTGCCTACTCTGGATAGTGATTAGAGACGGCAACAAAAAAAAAATCATTTTTGACAAGAAACCTTTTTAAGTAGCAGTTCTTAACCAGGTCTTTCTCTGTGTTTTGAATGTCATTCGTTTCCTTTTTCTGGAATCAGATAGGAAGTAATAGGGAGCAGTCTATGACCCTTCCTTTGCTCCCTGCATGTTTTGTCTCCTCGTGTGTAAGCAGGAGACCTTACACATCATCCTTCCTTTCCCTGGGTGCGAGCCCTGTCGTTTCGCTCAGCTCCTGCCCTGCCGCGCTCGGAAAGCCGCACTCGCGCAGCTCCGGGCAGGTCTGAAGGGGCAGGCAGGCGGTCCCTGTTAACAAACAGCTCTCTCCGCACTGCTTTTGCTTTGCTTCTGTTTACAGCGTGATTTTTGTTCTGTTTTGTGTGCTAGCTCTAGGCTCCGATTTGGATTAACCTGCAGAATCTCTTTAGGGTTTTTTTTGCCCTGTGTGTCTGTGTTCGTGTTTCCATCTTGAAATGATCTGTTGAAACAGTGCCCAGATGAGGGGATTGTAAAAGTTTTGTTTTGCTAATCCACTGTTGACAGAGGCTTTTGGAGAGAGACAAATCACTGACAGTCTCTGAGCTTCACAAAGATCATCTCTTCTTAATTCAGTACCATTTAATCACCTGCAGGCATCCCAATTACCATAAGCAGAATTACTACCCCAATTAAGCAGCAGTCCTTGCTGCTTGGTGTCATTAGGCTTAATTTGGTTCCTTGGGAAGTGTCCTGATTAAGTTGATTACCTGATTAAGTGGGTGTACTCTATATGATGGGCCTGATGCATCAGTGCTTTATGCCAGTTCTGCTTGTTGATTAAAGTGCTATTACGGCAGCATAGAAATAGAGCAGAGCAATGCCAAGGTGAATCTGGCCCATTGCTCTTAGCAATCCTTGTCCAAGCTTGCAAAACACGCTGCGCTTTTTTAGCAGGAAGTCACTGGACAGCAATCGCCCCAGGGATTATTCGGCAGTCTTAGAGGAGCTGAAATTGGGGTGAAATTGGACAGCTGTTTTTGTGCTAGGAACAAAAAGGCAAAATAGGCTGTTTGCAGGAGGGGTTGCAGAGACGGTGAAAAGGGACTTTAGAAATACAGGATATAAATATTTAGAGTTTAAGGGAAAACAGTATCTAGCAGCCCAGGTGGCTATTATTTTGTCCTATTTTTTCATGCCTGGAAAATATTGGTGTAGCACATCAGCCCATTTCAATCATGAGCCAGAAAAATGCCCTCGGAGAATATAGTAACTCTTATGTTTTTAAAATCTTCTATGTGATTTTGCATTTCTTGGCTACCTCTGTGTCTAACATGAAATGTCAAGATCTTAGGGACCATATTCATTCTCTGGTTGACATCATCAAAAGCAGTGATGTCATAATAGATTAATTAGGCACCATGAGAAAAAAACTATTTTTAATGTTTTTTCTGGCCCAGCCAGAAGTAAGAGGGAAGAGAAGTGTAACTAGCAAAGAAAAGTCTGGGAAGATTTTCTTTTTGATTTCTATTCTGTAAATAAAAATTGGGGATAGGTTTTGGGTGCTCTGTTTTTCGATTTGATTGTGACAAATAGCAGTATTCAAAATTTGCAAGTGAATCTTTGAGCATTAACTCCATACCTAACCAGTACCTGCAGCAGGACCCATCTTGCCTGCCTTTAGACACGTTCCCTGTAGAAGTCTGCGCAGGATGCAGTTTCTAGACTTCTTTCATGGCCAAGGAAGAGAAACAGGAACTTCTAGGGTCGATCCAACTTTATATAGATGTCATGGATTAGGGTGAGGTATCCTGTCATTATGAAGTGAATCTCTCCAACTAGCTTAGCTGGAGGTTAATATCTACCTTGCAGACTGCCGGATTTAGCCGGGTGAATCAGACCCCTGCTCTTCACTGCGGTCGTGCTACTGGGCTGCAGACATGCCCATTACTTTCAACAGGCCATGTTGGGGGAAGGACCTATTCATCCGGCCTGGGATGAGGGGTAATATCTCTGCTCACTTTTATCTCTTGTCTCTTTCATCCAGAACATATTGCTGCAACTGAAGTTAATTCAGCTATTGGCAATGATAGGAACATATTCTGGTTTTTTCCTCCCATTAGATTTTCTTGGAGGACAGGAAGCAATTTTCCCTTCTGTCATGCCATTTATCTAAGGATAAAGGAGGAGGGATGCAAAGCTGCATTAAACTATTTTTGCTAACAGAAATCAGTTGTCCAGTGATATCTGTTTGATCTGTCCAGCTGATGGAAGAGATACAGAGCTAACTGAGCTGATGCCATATTTTCCAGGCTGTTCGCCAGCTTTTATCCATTTTTTGGTGCAATAGGCAGTCTATACAGTCAAAGGAGAGAGGGAAAAAGGCTTGTCCAAAGGCTGATCAGAGTGGGAGCCTAGTTTGGGTGCTTTGAAAGCCTAAACCTGATGGATGTGGTAGTAGTGGATGCTGTCTGCTGTAAATGATTCTTAAAATATCACACAGCCATCACAATACCTCCTGTGCCTTCCCTTCTCACCCATCCCTCTCTAAAATTGTCGCTCCCTAAATAGTCCTCCACAAGGATTCAGCAGTCCTCGCGGAGGGCTGTGTAGGGAACAGAGAGGTTCCTGTCTGTATTTTTCAGAGGGTTTCCAAGGCGTCTCCCTGTAGCCACCATAGTCTAGCCGAGTTTTCAGACTGATCTAATATGCACTGGGAGGCTGGCTGGATCCCACCAGATCAGCCTTTTCCTAGATATTTTCTTTTGTGTTTACTATGCTTGTTCAAAGCAGATATTCTAGCCCAGACCACAAGAAGTAAAAATACTTCATTGGACAGCAGTCTCCAGAAATGCCTTTTGATGCATATGAACCTGAGAGGTAGAGGTATATATCATGAGCTGAAGAATATTTAATTTTTCTTTTCCTCTTGATAAATCAACACTCCCTACCCCCCCCACTAACAGGAAGGTAAATAGTCTGAGCTGAGGCATCTATTCTGAGCCTTGCTTGTAAGCGCTAGTGGGCTAAATACAAACCTAGGGAAGCCCATTATGGCGTTAGGCTGATAGACAACAGCTGGCGATTCCGGCCTTTTGTATGGAAATCCCATAGGCAAGGACGTTCAGCTGTTGTGACCTGAGCATGTGCAGTACTTTATTTCCTCTGACTTTGCAGTCTGGCAAGAAGCTATAGCCACATCTGTAAACTTTCAGGGCACTGAAGTTTTCATGGATACTTGCGTAGGTGCATGTATCACAACTGCATGAGTTTGGCTCCTCCTTGGAGTCATGTAAAGGAGGGGCAGGACTTTTTATCAGTGAATGCACCTTTAAATTGGAAGTATAAAGAACCACCTCTGGCTAGAAATCCGTCTAGGCTAGCTAGAATCTGGGCTAATATGCCATGTTCTGTAACCAAGGATAGGTATGGGAGGGTTATCTGCTAGCGTATCCAGCTGGCTATGGCTGCGCAGCCGGAACGAACATGCGCTTGGTTTACAGTGGCCTCAGCATTCAGTGCAAGTCCACGACGAGGTTCAACCTACTGTGGCTTTGCCGCCTGTGCCACAGCTTGGCTTTAGTAAGTATTTGGCATAAGCCATCTCTTCATTTTGTCTCTTTGTTTCCTGCTCCCAAAGGTATGAGCGTTTTTCCACTGAAGTCAGCAGTGATATTCCCATCTCTGTCAGTATGGCAGGGGCAGGCAGAAGCTGCCCACAAGGCTCTTCTGGAGCAGTGCCCAGGCCATTCGTAGCTCCTTGCGCGTGCTGCATATTCCAGGTCTGTTGTTTCACTTTGAATGGACAGACAGGCTACGAAGCATCACTTCTCTTCTCTGACTGGATAAACGTAGCATTTAGGAGCAGGCTTCTAGTTTGAATATTCATATCAAATACTCATATTTTAGCACTTCCTAAGACCAATGCTTCCTCAGGGATCACTCATTCTGAAAACTGTTCTGCCAGCAGACTTGTTCACTAGGACACTGGCAGAAAGAAAACACAAAAGAGGTGAAAACATAATTGAATCCAATTCTTTTAAAACTGGAATGAGTGAATATTGCTGTAAAGTATGTGCAGTAACCTCCCAAATGTCTCTTATACTTTGGATGAACTTGGCTCGAAAGTACATAGGGTTTTTTTTAGATTTTGCTTTTTATTAAGTTTTTGAACAACATTTTACAACGAATAATAAAAAGGAATACTAAATCTGATGCAATCTTTTGTAGTTGATAAAGAAAAAAAGTATGCCATACCCTACTAATATATCATGATCTCTAGGAAAGTTTTGGTACCTTAGAGCTGGAAATGGGCCTGACCCCCAAAATCCAGTACTTCCCCGCATTTTATGGAGTAGGAGTTTCAGGCTGGTAGATGTGCATTCATAGAGCTTTCAGTGAGAGAACCAGAATCATCAGTGCTCTATCACACGTTTATAACATCGCATAAAATGTCAGGCTGTGTCTTAGGAGATTTCCACCATTCCAGACTTTGGAAACCTACATCACGAGAGGAACTCATCTCCCAGAGTGCTTATCTTGCTGAGGTTAAAATCTTGCAAGAACGTCTGTTCAAAAAAATTCAGTGAACTCTGTGTTAGCACTGATTTAATTTTGCTCATAAACTTCAAACCCTAGCCCAAATCTCTCTGCATGCGGAGAGCAGGAATGACAGCTTGATGGATCTGAAACTTTAACATTGTGTACAACTGGGACTGGTAAGCAGGACAATAGGTATGTAGAATTGCGGATGATCCTTTAAGGATATATAAGCCCTTCATAGGCTTTTCAAGTGAAAAGCAAATATGGATTTATGTGTTAGGATGAAGGAAACAGGAGTATTCCTACCACAGAAGCAAAGAACGTGAGGAAACCTCTTACATTTTCTGCAATGAATTCCATGGCCACTTAAGTCAAAGGGATTCAAAATCAATGTTCTGCGTGCCAGAAGACATAGTCTTCAGAGTGTGAAAGTAGTTCTGGAAGATCCCCGAAAAAAAAGTTGAAACCTTCAGGTAACAAAATGTATTATCAGAGTTTTTTTCTGTTTGGCTAGGACTGGGGATTTTTACATTTAAAGGGAATTGAACCAAAGCCCTAGCTAGATTTATCATCATGGATTAGTCCGTACTAATTCTTGCTATTAATAGAACTGTGAGCATTCAAGGTCCCAAACATGCAAAGACTTGTGCAGGTATTTAAAATGCCTATTGAGTCCAAAGCTGACAAATGGCTGCCTATAAAGTTAAAGGTACGTGTCTTTGCAGGATTTGGGCATGAGAAGGGATTTGGAATCGTTATTTTTAAGAGACCAAGCTAAACAAGGGCTATTGGAAAAGATAAAAGTAATTTTCTTCATTCAGACCCAATTCCTTCCAATTCCCAATTTCCTTCTGCAGAAACATCTTTTAATGCCATTCCCCTTGCTACTGCTTCTAGTTCAAAGAGAAAGTGTACAGTGAAGGGTATCTCAGGAAGCATCAGTACTAGCCTCTTAATAAGCTACAATTTAAGGGGGGGTTACTACGAAGAAGTGAGCTCACCTGCATTACAGTGTGATTTTGTCTAAACAGTCCTCGTCAAGGTGGTTGGGAAATGATTTACTTTCCCGCTTTTCTTTTTTTAAAAGTTTATTTCAGTCCTTCCCCCCGACAGGCACAAGAGCACACAATTTGTCATGAAAGTCTTGTGAGCTTATGGTGGAAAAAGCAAGAAAAAATGTGTTTGTTTTTGGTAGATACTTTTTTCCAGTTTCAAATGGAAACACTGCAGTTTTAAGTTACTGCAAACAAAAAGAGTCTTTTTAAAGGGAAGGGAGCAGTTAAAATGTTAATAAAAATACAAATGTTTTGCAAAAGAAACGGAAGCATTTTGGGGGAAAAAATCCTACTGCATTTGCTTGCAGTATTTTGCTGTATCTCTAACTGCTGGAAAGGGAGACAGGCCACTCTAGACAGTGGTTCATCCTGGCTATTTTACATAGATACACGTGGAATGAATCTCTCATAAGAGAGATCTCTCATAAGTCACTAGATAGTCTTGAATAAGTCTTGAATAAGCTGTCAAGTTTTTGAAGGGTCAAAATTTTGGACTTTCCCCCCAATATTTTACTCATCGGCTTTAAGTATAGGTGTGGTTAGTTAAGTTCAAGAGGCCCTCGGTCTAGTCTCATCCTATTTGTCATCTGCTGGAACCAGATGGAAAGCAAGCAAGGGGATTTTCAAAAGGGGTATAGGACCTAACTCAGAATTTTTAAATTCTTTCTCTAGAATTGCAAGCAGTTCTAACAAAACTTTTAAGAATATTTCATGGTAAATTCAATGCTGTTCAGGCATGGTTAGTCCTCAAATACAGCTCTCATGCCGCATTGTTATTTATGTGAGACCAGGCAATCCCCATTAAGAGAATTATAGTATTATTACAAAAGAAGAACAGTGACTTGAAAAGAATATTGAGGCTCTGTCACAGAGCTGTTCTTCTGAAACATAAATTTGCATTAAAAATACAGTGCTTTCTTTGCAAGGAATCTTAGAGTGCTTTAAAAGGCTAATGACGTTATTGGTAGGTGATACATTTTGGAAATTGAAGACAAGGAAGAGAAAACATGATTTCCTCTAAATTTAGCATAAATTCTATTACCTCTGTTATTGTCCCATAGGCCAATGGTACAGATTTCCTAAAGCATCTGTTTCCTAGATTATATGGTGCAGTTCATTTTTTTGAAATCCTGTATTGTTTCTATGGAGATCAGAGCAAGTGCTTAGCTTTTACTGGGTATATAGGGACTTTGATTTAAAAAAAAGGAGGTGTGTATGGAAGTCTGAAGTTAGGCATCTAAATACTTACTCAGGTACCAGTAACTTGGAATCCACTGGTGAATCAGCAACTGTGAAAATCATGCGGCTTATTTAGATGCAGGGAGATAAGTACAAGGCTCCTATGTTTGGAAAATCTTGTACAGGGTCTGTAATTTGTCTACTGATACGGCATCTTTGATCTCAAACCCTGCTCCGTATTCCCTTTTAGTTAAGAGAACTTGTTATTTAGACACCAACTAAGATGAGGAGTCCATTGTGCCAGGCCCTTACTCTAAAAGACTTCTCCTGTGTTACTACTACACAGATACTGTAAAAAAGCGTGTTAGGAGTGGGAAGTGGTTGCATTCTCAGATTACAGAGAGGAAACAGAGGTACAAATAAGTTAGGTGGCATTTCATCAGGAGTCCGTCACAACTGGAAAGCAAATT
Source organism: Dromaius novaehollandiae (assembly GCF_036370855.1). Taxonomy (NCBI): domain Eukaryota; kingdom Metazoa; phylum Chordata; class Aves; order Casuariiformes; family Dromaiidae; genus Dromaius; species Dromaius novaehollandiae. The sequence goes on from NC_088100.1 coordinate 130,429,810, forward strand.
CAGACCCTACTTTGTTCTGTTTGAGTGTAACCCTAGAATTGCTCTTGTACCTTTGTCTTCCTCACTGATTTTATTAGCGTGAGACTGGACCTTGGGGATCAGCTCATTCTTTGTAGTTATTCAGCAGCATCTTAGAGGACTTGGGTGCTAGAAATATGAGATCCATTCTGCATAATTCATTTAATTTACTCTTGAAAGTCAGTAGGGAAAAGGAACCCCTAAGTTTGGATTAGACACTAAATTCATTATTTCACATTAGAATTGCCTTCACCAGAGGACCAAGGATACTTACTTGATTCAGTAACGAGAGCTCCAAAGGGTACTAATTTAGGAAGACTATTGACTGTTCATTACTCTGATGTTGCTCAAATAGCTGAGAGCATGTGTGATGTTTAATGTGATCTTAAACATTACTATCTACGGTAAATCAGAAACAGGGCACAAGTGCTATAGCTGCTGTTTAATGATGTATGAAAAAGCTGCCTGGTAAAGTGCACCATTAAGAAAAGCTAAAACCAGTGCTGAACAAAGACCTGATGAAATATTGATAACTTTGCAGCCAATACCATTTCTTTTTACTTAGAAAGTGACTTAAGTCTGGTTCTCTGAAAAATCACACTTAATTTAAACAAAGCAATGCAATCAGATGGATGGGAGCAAGTTTTTCATTGGAAAAAAAAACAAGGAAAAATAATACAGTTAAGTTCTTTAATACATCAGTGTTTAGTTTATAAACAGGAGACTTCCAGTCCTGCCATTATAACTTTTCCACTGAAATAATGACCTTCCCCCCAGTCCCCAACTCTGTTTTCTTTCTTGGAGGAAGAATCTAATTAAAAAAGAAATCAGGAAGATAATCCTTTTGAAAAGCTATTGGAAAGCTTTCAAAAGGTAAATGATGTGAACTTCATCCCACCTGTCAAAAGTGTAAAACCAGTGACGTTCAGGGAAGCCCTCCCCAGTTAGATGCCACCCTTGCTGCATCTTCTCACAGAGAGAAATGCTTTGGGGAAGATCATTGCTTGCTCTGCAGAAGACTTGAGTGTGCGAAGGAGGGAGGATGCTCTTTTTCTCTGCAGGTGTATATGTGAGAGAATGACTTTGTTTAACACTGTCATTAACACCGGTGTTACTTAGCTCCAGACCAGTAACTTACATCCACATTTTACAGTATTTCAACATAAAACTTAAGTCTTAAGTCTGTGCTTGCGGACCTGACCGCAGAAACAGTGGCTTCATTTTTTTTCAAGCAGGGGAAGCACCTCTGCAAATCACTGTGACTTGGGGTGCAAACGTCTGTGCAGATTAGTCTATTTTTATTTTAGCAGTTGCTGTCTTAATTTCCCCTTCTTTGTATCAGTCTTCCTCCTTGCCCCAAAGCTCCTGCATGCATTGGTGTGCTTGGGGCTATAACTGTTCTGCTGTGTTGCCCTCTTGAGCTGCTGTGAAGCTCTTGTGCAGGCACATGGTGTCTAAGGCAGTTCTTACAACTCAGGGTCCTGTCTTAACTGCGGAAGATGGCAGGGAGTGCCGTACCTGTGCATGATGCTAGAACACCTCACTCACCCCAGCACCTTCCTTCGCTTTTATTGGGGAAGAGCTGAGCTTCTTTCTGTCCGAGCACTGTGGGGGGGCTTTGCCGTTCCTGCAGAGCCCTGTGGCTCATTCTGCCTTGAAATAAACAAGTACAAAACCGAGAGGGCTCCCCCAAAATCATCAAAGCAGCCAGTTTAAAAAAAACCAAACACAAGGATGTACTTTTTCACACAGTGCCCAATTACATTGTGGAACTCATTGACACAGGGTGTTGGAAGAGGCCAGAAGAATAAACTGATTCAAAATAAATAAAATAATGGCATTAGGCAAGATTATTAGGAGAGATCCATTGGGGATTATTAATGAACTGGGTGGGACTTCCCGTTCAGGAAACCCTGGAGCCGTTGATTGCGGGAAGTGGGACCGTGTACCAGGAGAGGATCATTCTTTCTTCACCCCATTTATAACTCTCTTTCCCTAAGTTTCCATTCCTGACACCTGCCAGAGGCAGCTACCAGGTTGTATGGACTTCAGTCCATACAGAAGCAGAATGGCCCTTCATATGTAAATGGCCTGAAACAAGGAGCCCGATTCAGGCCAGCTGAAACCTACAGGTCAGTGCTCTGAGGGGGAGGTTATCCACATGAAGGACAAGAAAGGAGGTCATTGCTCAGTATTTAGCATTTGTGCACAGACATCCTTGCAGGGTGAGTAGTTCTTGCATTGATTATGCTCCAAGAAGGCTGGAAACCAGGAGAGCTCAGGTCTACCTCTGAGCAGGGTTTGCGCGCTTGTGCTCGGTATCGTAGCTAGCATGGCCAGCTGCCTCCTGGTTTGAAAAACAACAAAGCTCACTTCCTTCTTCCTGCAAGAGTCCATGCAGGGTGTCTGGGGTTCCTTACCTGTTTGTTGTAACGTCCAGGTTGCCTGTAACTGTTAAAATCCCCTCCGGTCCTACTGAAAACGCCAGCTCCCCCAGGCACAGCTCCGCACCGGAGCCTGCACTGTTGCAGCGGCAGCCCCAAACTCACTGTGCTGCAGGAATAAGGGACAGCTACATAGTTGGTAATGTGCAGGATGGGCTCCCTCCACCTTGTCGATGCAGAGGACGCTCCGTGCATTTTCTGAAGACATTTCTGCTGTTAGAGAATCCTATCATGCTTTGCCCGTGTAATAGGACTGGCAAGGAGGCTTTCCTGTGCGATCATCTATGTGCGTCCTCAGGGTTAGCCGCAGCCTTCTGCTGTCACACAGGTCTCACCAAGGCTTTGCCACAGAGCCCGGATTAAGTCCAAGGTACTAGAGAGTGGAGCTAGGCCTTGTGTAGGTCTGCCTGCTCCAATATACACCAGAAGTGTACTCACACACATGCAAATGTATAGGCTGACACTGAGAGATGAGTGAAAAACAGAGAAGAACAATTGTGTGCTAGTTCTGTACTTCCAAAGCATTTCAAGTTATTTGGGGCTGCGGTGTAACTTTCATCCAAGTGGGTATTTTAAAGGCAAGTGATAAAAGGGATTACCGAGATAATTGATGTAGATCTGTGGCATCGTGCAAGAATCTGCCCTGAAGAAAGACCCTGAGACACCAGCTCATTCAGACTGTAATTAACTCACAAGTGCAGGTGAGGGGAGGGACAAGCCTCTAGCCTTTCCACTCTTCTCCTTAAACAAAGAAGGCCTTTACAAATACGTGTGTATTAGAGCCTTTGGTCTGCAAATTTCTCTCTCACTCACACCATCATAAAAGATTCAGAGGGCTGTATCTTTTTTTGATTACTAATTTATGCTGTTTACAGACTGGGTAAGGGGAAAAGAAAAAAAAAACCACCCTGAAGACTCTAGGAGCTGTGCTTTACTGTTAGGAGAACCTGGCATTTGTCAAACGTTACTCAGCCTGATCCAAGGTTTTGTTTTGCTGGAGAGGAAGGACCCTGCAGCCAGGATGGTCTCTCTTGAAGTAGGGCCCTGTTCAGCAAAGTGGTTTCTCGTGAAATGAGTATGATGAGAACAGGAGCAGGAATGACCCCGTGTTTGGGGAACATGCACTGAACAAGCCCCCTCACGAGGAAAAGCCTGCGGCCAAGCCTTGCAGAGATGCTGATACTGTCCCATGCTGTGAGCAAAGCTTATATTCTCAGCTTTGTCGGTCTTCTTCCCATCCACTGCCTTAGACCAATCTGAGGTTGGCAAGGCACAAAATGCTCATCTTCCCCCAAATATGCGGCAGCCGTGATGTCCTGCTTGTATTTCCCATGTCAAGAAATTTTCCTCCGCTTGTGTCCAATGCAGTGAAGCACGGCAGCGTTTTGCTATTGCCCTGTTGTGAGGCTGCAGGTACGATACAGCTCTTCTCATGTGCTCTGGGCTGCTTCCCCCTGCTTCCCCCTTTGAAGCCCTGATTTTCTTCGGTGGAAATCATTGGTGGGCAAGGAAAGTAGGTCCAGTGATGGTCCATGAGACCCTTCTAGGATCTGTGCAACTTCATTGTCATCCTTATTGCTGCTTTTTTTCCTTTCCATTAGCCAACCGACTTCCCTGTTCCACAGTACATTGAAGTCTACACATTATAATACCTTCTATTCATATCTTTTTGCTGTATTTCTTAAGCTCATTGCTTTATCTACATATGAGAAAGCTTTCTGCCCCCTTAACTCAACTCCTATGTGGACTCAGACATACTTAGATTAAAATAAAAAATGGCATTGGGGTTCTGTCGCTACCTGAGAAAAGCCAGAGGAATCAAGTTAAGGCAGCCACCATCCCTAATTCACACATTCGTGGAAAGGAAAATTGAAAGTTCAGCACCATGACTGAAAGATGGAGTCCCAGTTTGTCATGTTCTCTTCTTAAAAAACACATCTGGGTAATTTGATGGATCACAGGGGTCTGTTCTTCTGAAACAAAGAAATGGGAGGTGTTCTTTTGCTGGTGATGTAAAATAAGAGGCACTGGCAGCCACTTGAGCTTGCATTTTTCTTTACGCACATAAATAGTTACACTGAGATCACTTGTTTAAGGTTAAGCATGAATTTAAGAATCTGGCTAAATTGGGGCCTAGGGAAAGTATTGTGGGGAAGATGTTTCCCTGAGAACAAGAAAGAATGAATAATATCAGGGGTCATAATTTAAAATATTGGTGCCTAGATGACAAACAGAATTTAGAGTGCAAAACATAGATTTCTGTTAGCACATAAATGGACACAGCTACTCTTTCTTTCTGTAGTTTTGTTCAGTAATAAAAGCATAGTCAGCAGATGCTTTTCTTTTAAAATGTATCCCAGGAGCTGTTCTAACCTGTGAGGACTTTTATTTGCTTTTTAAAAAGTTTAACAGAACTCAGTGGACATGCCTGAAAATTTGCAAGTGCATTTTTAAAACACGCTATGCACAGACACACCGACACACCAAGATCCACCCATAAAGCCCACATGTGCTTCTCTAGTTCAGAATAACCTTCTTCTCTGAAGGGCCACATGCATAAAGTGCCAGTACATAACGACTCATGTAACTGAATTTTAAAGTCCTGAAAATAGCAGCTTAGATTGGGAGTGCTGACCTAGGCTTAGTGACAGCAGTGCCAGTTTAACAGTTGTACGCACTATGGAGTGTTCTTGCAGCATTCCTCATTTGAAAGACAATCTGTGCGTGGTATAGACTAGTATGGTTAAAAAAAAGAAAAAAACCTGTGGTCTTGGCTGACAAACTCTGTCAACCAAAGCAATCTGTGCTCCTCATGTTTACTGCTTGAAGCTAAATAGGATATTTAGCCAAATTTCAATTCCTGCTACAAATAAAGCTCAATTTGTGTGTGTGTGTGTGTGTGTGTGTGTGTGTGTGTGTGTCTGACAGAGGGATGATTGCTCATTTAAATGACAACTTTATATATGATAATTACAGTCATTAATGAAGACACACTTACTTTACCATAGATTATGAGGATAAAGGAAGATCGCCCAAGAGTCACGTTCTGGTATAAACTAGAGTCAATAAGAAAATTAGTCCAAATACTATGCAGAAAATTATTCTTAAATAATGCCCTAAAGGTTAAAGGAACAATGGGTGTAAATGCAACGGAAGAAATTTAAAAGACACACTAGAGGTCACTGTTGCTACTTGAGCAAAAGCTTTTTCTGGTTCCTTTTAGTTTAAGACACTAAAGATCAAACATTACAGCAGAAAAAGTACTTCTGTTTCTATATATTTCAAAGCATGTACAGTTTGATATCCTGGAAAAATAAACAATGTATTGATATGGAATGGATGGTCCTGCTATGACTGTAGAAATGGTATGTACTGTACATACGAAGAACTTGGAGTCATAGTACAATGCAGTTCTCTTTTGTGCGGCATCTTTCATACAAATGGCATCCCAAAACACTTTATAGCTTGTAGCATTAAATAATATAGCTTTAAATTACAGAGATAAATAATCAGTGGGAGAGGAATTAAATGTTAGGAGCAAGGGACAAAAGAGATGTTAGATATCTGAAAGCTGTGCAAAGGCATAAATTACAAATCAGAGCCAAAGATAAATGAGGAAGCTAAACAATTAAGTCTTACAATGCCGGAGAAAATACCTCAGTCTTCACAAATTATTCATGAGCTGTGTATAAAAAAGTTTTATATCATAAATGCAGTCCTATGCCTAAATGTATTTATAAATGTACATGTGTGTGTGATGTGTGTGTGTGTGTGTATATATTTATGTCTGAAGAAGACATGCCTCTGAATGCC